>NW_022436946.1:10767336-11011332 GCF_009761245.1 Sapajus apella | reverse complement strand
ATGCTTGTGTGTGCGCACGTGTGTGTGTGTGCGTGAATGTATGCATGCCTGTGTGTGTGTTTTCTGCATGTTCCTGATGATCTTTCAGTTTGAGCCATGAAGAAAGCAAATATCAACCACTTTTCTGTTTTGCCTCCAGGATAAATATCAGAACAGCCTAGCAGAGGTAGAAAAACGAGAGAAGATAAGATCTTAACTATCATAATGAGGACAGGCACTTGCTTTTAACCTCAGAAGCAGGGGAAGTGGTAGAGTTTGAGTGCTATTTGCAGAATCCGGAAGCTCTACCCAAGGCTGGAGCAATGCAGATGTCTACCAAGACCTCTGATTAAAAGTGACAATTTCAACATCAAGTGTTTTGGACTGAAAAGTAAATTCCATTCACTAATGTACTTTGGGGAAAAATTCTTCAAAAAATTATTTCCCTTACCTGTCCTACTCCCAAAACT
Source organism: Sapajus apella (assembly GCF_009761245.1). Classification (NCBI taxonomy): domain Eukaryota; kingdom Metazoa; phylum Chordata; class Mammalia; order Primates; family Cebidae; genus Sapajus; species Sapajus apella. Next base: position 11,010,883 of record NW_022436946.1, on the reverse strand, counting down.
TTTAACCTGCTTAACCTTAGGCTGGTGAGATTACAGAAATTAGATCAACATAAAAAATTAAATGATGAGAAAATATTACATTCTACTTAAGTGTTACAGGTCTTTAAATCTTAACTATATATGCTTAACTCTGAATATACCTTAAATATAAGTTATAATAATGACCTATGTTATTTACTTAGGCCCAAAAATAATTGTTGGATTTAAAAGTATGTTCTTATTTCACCTCTGTTAATTCTCTACTCTTTGGATCTAGGATATCTTAAATCATCACGCTATCTAACCTAAGCAACCTAAGGGATGCTCCATAAATTATAATACAGCATCTTCCAGACAGCAAAACCATGATCAATGTACAGAAATTATAGAAATGCAAGATTCATCTCAACATAAAAATGAACTTTCTGGGAACCAAAATTCTCCAAAAATATAGCAGATTGCTTTACAGTGTCCTTAGCTCACTATTACAGGAGGCATTCAAGCTATGTCTAAATGATCAGGTTAAGTCCAGAGTCAAACTAAGACTAAATGACCATCTGCTTGGGATATTGTGGAAGGAATTCTAGTGCTTGATGAAAGGTTAGATTGCAAGGTCTCTTCCCAATATAAAATTATATGACTTTGAATAACACAAATCTGACACTGAATACTTTGGTTGGTACTGCATTTATGATTTTAGATAATTCAGCTCATCAAGAATAAGGAGTATGGCTTATTTTTAAGCTGGAGCCCATCACATTTTATTGGGGGTCCCTTAGATGACTCTTAGTAACTTTCAAAAACTGAAATATTACCTAGTTTATGATTTTGGATTCCATTTACATGTGTTCCTCTGGTGCACTTACCTCTTACCTGCCAATGTGTTCTTCTGTTTCATGTTTTACCCATTCATTATATCAATTATACCTGATTACAGGCTACTTTCATGGAAGATTGATTTCCACTGTAGACCTGAGTGAAATCACATATATCATTTCCACCAATAATCTTTGTGGCTGGAAGTCCTGTGCTCTGTATATGCCTCAAACATAAGGATGGCCCTAAAAGGGTCTGTCATTAGTCCCTTGAGTGAAAAATATATTGCATTAAACATAATTTATTTCTTTTAACTCATTAGGAGCCATTTAAAAGTTGATAGCAAAGTTTATTCTTTACCTGAAAAATAAAAAGGTGAGGGAGGCTGCAGATAAAAGTGTCCTCCCCCTCAGCACCGCAGTATTGCACGTGTAGGCATAACAGCTGGCACGGGGATATTAATAGGCAGCCATTGTTTCTGCACCTGGCTGGGGATCACAGTCTGAGACTGTAACCAGTGCAGCTGCAGAGGTTCCTGTGAGATTTTTCTGAGCCACAGAAATGAGAAAACAATCATTTTGATCTATGACATATTAGTCTCATGAAATACCTCAGATATTAAAGAAGGATAAATGAAGTAAAGAGTAAAATATGATTATTTTGAACAGTCTCCAAACTATTAGTGCACTTTTCTATTATCTTAAGAATAAAGAACACTGATTCTAAAGAAAAACAAAATAGAAGAGATATTTGAGTAAGAGAAAAATATAACACTAAACATTGGTATTTGGATATGTGTGAATGTTGTGTGACTTAAGTTCTGAGAAAGTACAACTAAGACATTCATTCCAAAGGAAATGAGGATCTGGTTATGGAAAAATAAAGTTATGAAAAATCTTATTTTGAACAGGAATAAAGTTAGACTTTTTCTGAAGGTCTATTACATACTCCACATAAAAAGACACTATGGAATTTCTTCCATTCCCTTCCCTTCTCTCCTCTTCCATTCTGTTCCTTCCTGTGTCCTTCTAGTGCCCTTTTCCTTCCCTTTGTCCTTTTTTCTCCTTTCCTTTCACATAGATTTCCTAAAACACTTATAATCCTCATATAAGGTCATCTCAAATCTACAAAGGTGAGAAAAAAGCAGCTCTTACATAGCAGTTGCTGCACTAAGGGATATAGCATCTTCATAAATTATTCAAACATAAGCTAGAATGGGCACAGCAGGGTCAGTGAAGTAGAGAATAGTGTGATGGGTATTGAGAGGTAAAGAGACCACCTTCTGCCAGGAGCCAGGGAAGGTCACATCGGGAACTGGCAATGGAAACGGAACAGAGGGCAGTCCACATGTGAGGGGCTGTGACACAGAATCCACAGGACCTGGGCTTTCAATGGCTAAAGTTGGCAAGAGTGAGCTGAAGCCAAAGAGGACAGCCATTTTTCAATTATTTTTACTGGTTTGCCAGAGTTAAGAAAACATAAAGGAAGAATGTGCCTCTCCTTGCACGTAGTGTAGGATTGAACATTACTATTGATTCCCAAAAGAAAATCTACTTCATAAGCCAGTGTTGAGAAGTTGGTATTTGACTTGCGATTTTACATATGTATGTGTGAGTAGGTGGAGACTGGGGTGGGTAGAAGTGGTTACAGGGCAATATGTTTCACTACCAGAGACAGGTCTCCTCCTCCAAATCCATTTCCTCCCCCAGATCTCTCTATCCCCACCTGCAGTTGATGGGACTCTTATTCTCTTTCACCTTCCCTCCCCCTCATACAATCTCCAGCTTCTTTCTTTTTTCCTGGTTTTCTCCCCACCTACCTTTCCATTCTCATATGCAGAGAAATGTGTCTTATCCCATCTCCTCCTCACCCATCACTTAATACTGTCTTCAAGTGTCTACAGTCCTGAGGATGACTTCATGTGTGCTCAGCAAACAAAAGATCCTTTCACTAAATGATCCACCCCCTTTATGGAGTGACAGATGAATTTTAAACACTTATTTTTTTCTGGAATTTATTTCTGGGACACCCCCAAATGTTGTCAACCTTGGCATCTAAAGCACTGCTGGGTAAAGATATTAAATACAGCTTTGTCATCTCAGCAAATAATTACAAGTACTCTGAGACAGAGGAGCCTATGCAAATGTTTCCAAAGGTCCTCAGGTGGTCAGCAAGGGAGATCTCAGATTTCTCAACTGTGCCATTCATTCTCATTTTGTGCATTTTTAATTTTTAATTTTTTTGAGACAGAGTCTAGCTCTGTTGCCTAGGCTAGAGTGCAGTGGTGCAATCTTGCCACTGCAACCTCCACCTTCTAGGTTCAAGCGATTCTCCTGCCTCAGCCTCCCAAGTAGCTGGGATTACAGGCACCCACCACCATGCCCAGCTAATTTTTGTATTTTTAGTAGAGATAGGTTTCACTGTGTTGGCCAGGCTGGTCCCAAACTCCTGACCTCATGGTCCACCCGACTCAGCCTCCCAAAGTGCTGGGATTACAAGTGTGAGCCACCATACCCAGTCATTTTGTGCATTTTTATCTGTGGGAACCTAACATTATCTTTAGTTATCTGGTGTTGGTGCCAATCACATTGCTGTGGAGGTCCCTTCTGCCACATACCTGCACTGAGCACAGAGGCTCCTCTGTATCTGTTGATGAGGAAGCTAGTCATGCTACGAAAAGGTTGGAACATGCTACTTTCCTTTCATACCTGGCTGAATGCTGAAGAAACCAACTATAGAAGCATATTACCTTCCTTTTATTTTTCTTTTGTTTAAAGGCAAATTTTGTTACCCCTTTTTATTAAATGATCTGGAAAACTAAGACTTTTTCTTTGACACCAACTACGTGGGTTATTTTATGTTTAAAATTCCCCTTTCTGTTTTACTCTTCTCTTTCTATTATTAGGTAGAAATATAACTCTTGACCATATCATTTTTTAAAAATGCAATTTGACATGGAATCAGAACCATTCTCCAAAGAACATCTGTCGTTTTGTGGTCTTGGATTTCTGAGGAAATCTGCTTTCACTTGCTATAACTTTAACCCCTTACTGATTCTTTAGACAACCACTTCTTAGACAGATAGACTCTACTTCCTTATTATTTTTTATATTTAATATCAAGGGAAAGCCAATATATGCAAAGTAAAAAGAGCAAATCAGTTAAAACCTGCTTCGATTTTTTTCAAGTGAAGCTTGTTTGTTGTGATGGCATAGCCTATTAAACACAATATCCCATCCACAATAAATATTTGCAGAAAGTTAGGTGTTTGCAACAAAATGTATGTATTTCCTTTAGAAACTGAAGAGAAGTTTCCAGAATCTCTTCTCAATGAGATTTCTGCTCCAACCCTGAAAAACAGAACCACAGTTGTGTCCTGTTATCTCATAGCACCTTGAGCATATTTTTTGTCATGTACTTGCCACATTATAATGAAATTGTCTGCTTAAGTAAACTCTGTAGACTTGCTTTTACTGAATTGGGGTTTGGTTTCAAGCCATCAGCCCATTCTGAGATATAATGTAATGAAAGGTAAGAGCTGAAACTATAAAAACACTAGAAGAAAACTCTTCCGGATATTGGTTTAGGCAAAGAATTCATGAGTAAGACCTTAAAGGCACAAGCAACAAAAACAAAGTAGGCAAATGGGTCTTAATGAAACAAAAGTTTCTGCACAGCAAAATAAATAATCAACACAGTGAACAGGCAGCCTCCAGAATGGGAGAAAATATTTGCAAACAATGTATCCAGCAGGGGGCAAATATCCAGGATGTATAAGGAACTCAAACAACTCAACAACAGCAAACCAAATAACCTCATTAAAAAATGAGTAAAGGACATGAATAGACATTTTTCAAAAGAAGACATACAAATGGCCAACAAGCATATGAAAAAATGCTCAACATCACTAATCATCAGAGAAATGCAAATTAAAACCACAATAAGATACCATCATACATCAGTCAGAATGGCTATTATTAAAAAGTAAAGGCAGGATGTGGTGGCTCATGCATTCTAGCATATTGGGAGGCCAAGGCAGGTAGATCACTTGAGGCCAGGAGTTTAAGACCAGCCTGGAAAATATGGTGAAACCCCATTCCCTACCAAAATACAAAAAATTAGTTGGGTGTGTTGGCATAGGACAACACCCAATTGCCTGTAATCTTAGCTGCTCAGGAGGCTGAAGCATGAGAATTGCTTGAACCCACGAGGCAGAGATTGCAGAGAGCTGAGATTGTACGAGTGCATTCCAGCCTGGGAGACAGAGTGAGACTCTGTCTTAAAAACAAAAATAAAGGTAAAAATATAACAGATGTTGGCAAGGATGTGGGGTAAAAGGAATACTTATACACTGTTGGTGGGAATGTAAATTAGTACAACCTTTATAGAAAACAGTATGAAGATGTCTCAAGGAACTAAAAATAGCATTACCATTAGATCCAGTAATCCCACTGGGTATCTACCCAGTGAAAAGGAAATCATTATATCAAAAAGACACCTGCACTAATATGTTTATCACAACACTGTTTACAATAGCAAAGATATGGAATCAACCTAAAGTCCATTGATGGATGATAAAGAAAGGATTATATATATTTATATATACTACTCAGCCATAACAAAGAATGAAATCATCTTTTGCAGCAAGATGGCTGGAACTAGAGGAAATTATCTTAAGTGAAATAACTCAGAAACAGAAAATCAAATGCCACACATTCTCAACTATAAGTGAGAGCTAAATAATGTGTGCACATGAGCATAGAGTGTGGAATGATAGACATTGGAAACTCAGAAGGCTGGCAAGGTGGGAAAGGCACAAGTGATGAGAAATTACTTAATGGGTAAAATGTACATTATTTAGGTAATAGAATAATAAACAATAAAAACCCAGACTTCATCATTACTAAATATATTCATGTAATACAATTGCATTGTACACCTTACATTTAAACACCAAAAAAAAGAGGTCAAAAGAAAGAAAAGAAAAAAAAAGCCCCACAACATTTACCATAAGGATAGTGTTGAAAATGTTCTTCAGTATATCACATAGTATTTGCCTTTGGGCTGGATGCAGTGGCTTCTGCCTGTAATCCAAGCACTCTGGGAGGTCGAGTTGGGCAGATCACCTGAGGTCAGGAGTTAGAGACCAGCCTGGCCAAGATGGTAAAATCCCAAACCTACTAAAAATGCAAAAAAAAAATAGCTGGGTGTGGTGGCATGTGTTTATAGTTCCAGATATTTGGGAGGCTGTGGCACAAGAATTGTTTCAATTCAGGGAGGCGGAGGTTGCAGCGGGCCCAGATCCTGCCACTGCACTTCAGCCTGAGCAACAGAGTGAGGCTCTGTCTCGAACAAACAAACAAACAAAACAAAACAAAGCAAAAAAAGAGAGTATTTGCCCTTGAATGATCGTTGAGGGTTTTGTTTGTTTGTTTGGCCTTATGTCAGGAATAGGTATGCTATTCCTGAGCCATTGGTCTGCTTTTTCTGGTGGAACTGAAACCATCCCAATTGTCCCATGGAACTGATATTTATGGTTTCTTTGAATAAACATAAAAATTAACCTCCCTTAAAACTTGAGAAAGTTAACATTTGTCTTATCTGAATTCCTTTCTCAGGAAACTAACCATGAGGGCTCTCAGATAGTATCAAGGAACTGAAACTTATCAGATCACCACATCTGAACAATGAGACACAGGACCCTTCAGCCATCATCATTGGCCTAACTGACCACCTGCTTCCTGTGAACCAACTCCCTTTCCTTATCCCTTCCTAATTCCTGTTTTTCCACACCTGGTTAAAATTCTTCCCTGCTGTATAAACCCTTAGTTTTAGTCAGTCAGGGAGATGGATTTAAGACTTATTTCCTATCTTCTTGGCCATAGCACCTAATTAAGGCCTTCTTCCCTGACAATATTCATTGCCTCAGTGATTGGGTTTCTGTGTGGCAAGCAGCAAGACTTAGACTAAAACCCCCGTGTATTGGTAACAGAACCTGTGGATTTTCTCTCCCTTGACAGAGATTGCCAAGCTTACAGCCAAATTCCTGGTGGATCCTTAGCAAATACATGCATATCTTCATTGCATTTATTCTGTGTATTACTCTGCCTCTAGTTGTATCTGTATCTTTCTCTCACCAGGCTATGAGCTCCTTGAGAGTGTACTGGGATTGTTTCTCTATCACTTTGCATTTGGATGTGGCACAGACTTCACTGTACGCTCAGTAAATATTTTTGAAAGTAAACTAAATGAAGTTGTCATTGGAAAATAAGAAGGAATCATCTGGTAATTTGAACAATGCCAGTTTTCTCTTTCATAGGAGACAAAAGAAAAAGACTGAGAATCCAATTGTCACCTACAAACAAGAAGGTAGAAGATATTTCTTACTTAAGTCGAGGATGAATAAATGAATTCAGTAAAAAGTTCCTTGTTTTTTAACCTGTTGATGTTGTGATCATGACAATTTTGTGGCTTATAAACCAAGGAAAATGAAAGATGCTTGTTATCCATCTATCACAGAGCTTTGCACATAGTTGGTATTGGATAAATACATGTTGTACCCAGTTTCTCTGAATACTAGTTTGGAAAACAGGGTCACTTAGAATGCTTGACAGGAAATATCTGGTACTTCTTTTTTCTGAGATTGAAACCTAAAAACATCTCAGGAAACCATTGGCTCAGGATTGTTAATCCAGAGTCACACACAAGACATCTAGCTCACTGGGCAATGTTTTTTAATGACAAAATGCCCCATTTCACCTAGAACTTTCAAGTCTTGATTTATAGTAGATTAATTTTGTCCTTTAAAAGAAAACAAACCAATATAGCAAATATTGGGTTATTTTTTCCACTTACAGGCTTTACTAGAATAAAAAATGCTAGCAATTTATTTGTGGGTACTGAAACTTATGGTAATCTTTTTTTTTCTTTTTCTTTTTTTTTTGAGATGGAGTCTTGCTCTGTCACCCAGGATGGAGTGCAACGGTGGGATCTTGGCTCACTGCAACTTCCACCACCCGGGCTCAAGTGATTCTCCTGCCTCAGCCTCCCAAGTAGCTGGGATTACAGGTGCCTGCCACCACACCCAGCTAATTTTTGTATTTTCAGTAAAGACAGTGTTTCATCAGGTTGGCCAGGCTGGTCTTGAACTCCTGACGTCAGGTGATCCACCAGCCTCGGCCTCCTGAAGTGCTGGGATTACAGGCCCGTGAGCCACTGCACCAGGCCCAGCTTTTCTTAAGATCAAATTTTTGTCTTTAAGTCCTATGATTTTTTTTCCCTTTAAAATGTCTCCGATATGCATCCTTTTCTTTGGTTCTCCTTTTAACTCCCTAACCCCAAATTCTCATCATCTCATCCCAACAATGATATAATAGATATGCAGCTGGCTTCCATGTCACCGCTTTTTATCAAATCAATCCTGAATGTTACTATCAGAATATTCTTCCAAAACGATGTTTTCATCATATCATTCTTACCTAGTAACTTACAATAACTTCTTAGAGCTGGACAAATCAACTTCAAACTTGGGCAAAGCCCTGCTTCTCGCAATCTCCTCCCATCCTGGCTCCCAGCTTTGTACACCAGAGTGCGCTCTGTTGCAATCTTAACATCCTGAACGGGTCCTTGATACGAACTGTCCCTTTAAGGTATCTGTATCTGCATGCAACAGGAAGTGGGTTGTGGTTTGTTCTGGGATGAGACTACAGTTGTATGTCAAAAAGGGTTTATCCCTGACCTAGAACTAGTATTGCTTTTAGAAAAAAAAATCTTGTTTACAGCTGAAAAGGAGACAGTTAAATAGCACTTACAGTTAAAAGGAAGAAAGACAAACAGCAATAGGCAAAGAATATAAAATTTAAATGCTCCTGGTAATAACAACTACTACTGAGAGCTTACAATGTACTAGGCACTACACATACACTATCAGTCTTAACTCTGAAATAGATACCATTATCCCCATTTCACAAATATCTTGCCCAAGATCACACAGCTAGCAAGCCAGAACTGCAACCCAGGAAGTCTGGCTCCATACACAGGCCCCTAACCAAAAAAACTATAATAACTCTTCATTGGATCTAAAGCTGGCATCTACCCTGAAACCCGAGAAGTGCCTGCTGTAGGAAATAATCAATGTTTTCTGCTTCTATGCTAGAAGGAATTTCCCCTATCTTGAAGGGAAGGTTTTTTTGTTTTGTTTTGTTTTGGTTTTTTACTTAACAAAAGCACACTATAGTGTGGGTCCAAACAAGACCATGTACTCTTATCACCGTTGCTTCCACTTTTGAGCAGCTCCTTTAGTTATTGCTCAGGTGTTTCATTTTCCAAAGAAACCCCACAGATTAGCGAGGACAATGTTTTAACCCAAACCAGACCATTCAACACAATATTACAAATTGGAGAGTGTGGTAGGATGGGTTCAGAGTAGAGTTCATGCTGTGATCCTCTGTGGGAGACTCTTGACTAAACCCAACTTGGCAACCTTAATGGTGCAAAAAAAATGGCCCAAGCCAGGAAGACTGCAGAATCAATATCTTGGCATTTAAAATAGAATCTTCTAGTAGAAATGTTAACACAACATACAAGTAGAGAACTATGACTAGGTGATCAACAGCATATAGGAAATGGCCATACCTAGAATTTCAGGTATAAGATCTTGTACATGGGATGTCGCCTCCATTGCCTATTTAATATAACAATTTATTCATTTCCCATGGGCTCTCAAGAGCTAGTTGTGCACATCTATTCTCAACCTTGAGTTCAGTGGCTTGTGTTGATAACCTAAAATTGGCCACAGTAGGAGCATTTATACCATGGGCAACTGGAAATGCTACAAATCAGGGTTCCCTTCCACCTCCCTTCCCAGCCAGTTTAGCAACAGCACAGCGCTAAAACTACCCCAAGAGTTACTTAAAACAGCAACTATTTATTATTTCTCACAATTCTGTGGGTTGACTAGGCTCATCCGGGCAATCTGTTCCATGTGGTAAAGCCATGGTGACTCATACAGCTATATTCAGCTAAGATAGGATTTCTCAAGCTTGGCACTAGATTTGGGGCTGGATAATTGTCTGTTGTGTCCTGTGCATTGTAGGCTGTTTAGAAGCATCTCTGGCCTCAACATACGAGATGCTAGAAGTCACAGCCAAAAATATCTCTGGACATTGCTAAATGTCCCTGAAGGCAAAATTGCCAGGGATTGAGAACCACTGAGCTAAGAGCTTGGCCGTGGTTGGAACATGAATATACCTTCTTATCTTCCATGTGTCCATGATCTTTATTAAAGAAAAATGTTATTCATGACACTAGCTAGAGATGGTAGGCAAACTTTTTTCAGGCGAACTACTACCGTGGAGTTTTATATTAGGAGAGAGAGATTGGCTCAACTCCAAATATAAGGAAAAGTGGGGATTTGTAGCCAAGGAGCAGGGATGGGAGTTCGTGGATGGAAAATTACTAAGAGGAAACATCAAGGTTAGGGGGACTGTGGCCAAATACTTGAGAGGATTCTTGCTGAAGGCAGGCCAGGCTGACCTCATACCAAAAGTTGGGAATTTTTATGAAATTGGCCCAGCAAGGTTCTTGCTAAAATGGAACTAAGCAGGCCAAGGACAAAGCAAGGTTGGGGCCTAGTCAAAAAGAGGAATCAGAGGGGCCTGACTCAAGTTTGGCCAACAAGAGAGTCTCTGTCACTTTCTTCATGTGGCCTCTCATCATTCCATAGTCTGGCTCAAGTTTCTTTGCAGCATGGTGGCTGGCTTTTGGGAGAGCAAAAGCATTTTTAGGGTCCAAACTAGAGCAGTTGCACTTTTGCTGCATTTCTAATTGGTCAAAGCAAGTCACAAGGCCAGGTTAGATTTAAAGGGAAGGCAAATAGACTCCACCTTTTGAAGAGAGAGGTAGCAAATCTGTGTTCATCTTTAATACATACAGTACCATGTTTGCATTTAAGGACTTAGAACAAATATTCTGCAGGAGTAAAGGAAATCTTAGGACATAATTCTATTCAAGATTGACTGAAATTAACTCCAGAACCAGACACAGCAGTCCTTATTACTGGACTAAAGGCGAAACTGGAATCAGTGATGGTAAATTTTTGATCCATATAAGAATTATAGCATAATTGAAATTTCTTAAAATGGAAGCATTGTCATGAATGTTTAACTGTTTACATGATTTAGAATTAGCACTTAATGTATTATATCTTCTGACAGTTTCAGTTTTATGGTTTTGAAGATATTTCCCAAGAAATTTTCCAAAGAACTGGTTGTTTACTAAAGGGATCCAAGATCTGTCTCTTCACCATTGTATCAATACTCACCTGATTGCTAGTGTCAGAAGTAAATTTTTTTCTTTTCTTTTCTTTTTTTTTTTTTTGAGATGGAGTCTCACTCTGTTACCCAGGTTGGAGTGCAGTGGTGCCATCTGGGCTGACTGCAACCTCTGCCCCTCAGGTTCAAGAGATTCTCCTTCCTCAGCCTCCCAAGTAGCTGGGATTACAGGCGTGCACCACCATGCCCAGCTAATTCTTATATTTTTGGTAGAGATCGGGATTCACCATGTTGGTCAGGCTGGTCTCAAACTCCTAACCTCAAGTGATCCACCTGCCTCAGCCTCCCAAAGTGCTGGGATTATAGCTGTGAGCCACCGCACCCAGCTAGAAGTAGATTTTTTAGTCGTTGTTCCAACACATTATTTCCCCAAAAAAATATTCAGCAGGACTCTACTTCCACAGAATGTTAATGGGCATTACATGTAAAAGGATTTATAGGTTATATAAACTTGGGAAATTCTAAGTTGAGAGTAAACAGATTTCTTTACTGCTGGACTTGTTAGGATCTTTACTATGCTAATATATATTGTGACTCATACAATATACAGTGTTTCCTAGACTTATTTTACCACAGAAATAGAGGCATGTCTTATATAACTAGTGTTCCTCAGAATATTCTTGGTAGAAATCATTCCAAGTAGAAATAAAGGAGGAAGCAGAATCTTGAGAGAAAATTCTAGCCAAGATCAATCAAAATTAACTCCAGAAACCAGCCAAGCAGTAGCCTTAGCACTTAGAAGAAAATAGGTGTCCTTGAAGCAGATCCTCAGATCTAACAATGTACTAACTACACTTATTGTGTTTGTTCTAAAAGTCAATAGTTCTTTAACTACAGAGGCCTGGAACACTTAAGAATCTTTTGCAAAAGTTATTGTAAATTCACGAAATCTTATCATCCAAGATCATTAAAGATTCATGAGTTGAAACAGCAGTGTGAAAAGGAAGAACTGGAATAAGTTTTTACCTTTTTCCATGCTTTGGTCTTATAAACTAAACTTGAAGCCCTTGAAAAGGAGAACTTAGAGTGCAAGCAGTATATTAACATAGTTGTGGTAGGCAGCTTCTAAGCCGGGTTTTAATGATCCCCACCCCTTCGTGTTCATGCCCTTGCGTAATCTCTTCCACCTGAGCTTGGGCTAAACCTGGTGACTTGCTTCCAAGAAAGAGTACAGCAAAAATGATGGATGTTACTTGTGAGATTAGATTACAAAAAAGATTGGCATCTATCTTGTTTACTCTCTCATGCTGCCTGGCTTGCTACTTTGGATGAAGCCAGCTGCTCTGTTGTAAGCTGCCCCAGGCTGAGGCTCCTGTGGTAAAGAACTGAGGGGAGGTCTAGGGCCAGCAGCCCACAAGGAATTGAATCCTGTTCACAACCCTAGGAGTGAGTTTGTAAATGAATCCTCCCCCGGTTGGCTGACTGTAACCTTGTGAGGACTCAGCTAAGCCATACCTAGATTACTGATTCACAGAAACTGTGAGATAATAAATGTTTGTTGTTTTAAGCTGTTAAATTGTGGGGTCATTTGTTATGCAGCAATAGATAACTTGCTCCTATTGAGAGGCATTTAGAAAGGGCCAGTGCTGTATAATCTAAGCCAAATCCTGCAGACAGCCTACAGAAGCACTGTGGTTAAGTCATGCTTTAGAATGGCAGAATAGAAAAGTACCGAATTTAATTGGGAAGAAACATAGGGGATATTGATAAAAACTAGGTGACAAAAATCTTTGAGTTTTCAGTGCTACTCCAGAGGAGATATCAGAAATACAAGGTGTAGAAATTGATAATTCTATAGCCACTACAATTGCTGATAAAGGTATTGCTATTATATGGCTCCTCATTATGCAAATCTAGATCAAATTGAGTCATCCCCTTTTGGTTTAAATATTATGCTATATAATAACATAGAAATGTGGTTTTAGAAGAATCTTTTTCTTCTTGAGGTCTGGCTGGAATTATTCCTTTTAGGTGTTCCTCTCCATTATCTTTTATTGAATGAATATGTATTAAACACTTACTATATGGCAGGTCCTGTTTTAGATATAGAAGATAAACAGAGAAATCCTCACCCTCTTGAAACTTACATCCTAGTGTGGAAGGACAGACAATAAACAAAGTTAATAAACATAAAAATAAATCTCTTAGGCTGAATGCCGTGCCTCACACCTGTAATCCTTTGGATTACACTTTGGGAGGCTGCAGTGGGTGGATCATGAAGTCAGGAGTTCGAGGTCAGCCTGGCCAATATGGTGAAACCCTGTCTCTACTAGAAATACAAAAATTACCTGGGCATGGTGGTAGGTGCCTGCAATCCCAGCTACTTGGGAGGCTGAGGCAGGAGATTCACTTGAACCCAGGAGTTAGAGGTTGCAGTGAGCCAAGATGGCGCCAGTGCACTCCAGCCTGGGGGACCGAATGAGATTCCGTCTCAAAAATAAATAAATAAATAAATAAATAAATCTCTTGAAGGAAACATCCTTTTGGGATTACTGGGGTCTAAGACGGTGTTGATGCTGAACTAGGACAATAGTATCAGCAAGGAAAGCACAGAGGTTGGAGTAAGCAGCAAGTTCAGGGGTCACTGAGAACAAAATTCTGACTTTTTAATAACTGCTTTTCTAGATCATGAAAATAATGCAAAAGTCACAACTAAAGGATAGAAAAGAGATTTTAAGGGGAAATATTTGAAAAAGCTATTAATATGGTAATCAGGAACAGCCTAAAGGGAGAGTCTATGGAATTTATTAATCAATATTATTATTTGCTTTAATATTCCATTTTTTCAAAGTTTTTATAATCACAATTGTCATTATTCCTCAAAGAAAGCCTGTGGCCATAGAATAAGCTATTTCCATAGGAAAAAAACTGATGCATAAAGACAATACATTGCTCCAGGTATATTTATTTGAAATGACTTTTTAGCAGATCAGGCATTAGTACCTTTCAGCTTATGTTTCAATTGTGGACTTATTCTTGTGTGCATTACTGTATTATCTGCAGAATTCCTTCTGAGTTCCTATATGATTCTTTGGATCAAGGTGTATTTTGATATTTGGCTTCTTACCTATGTTCTATGTCTTCAAGTATCCTTAACACATATATTTTGTACTTTAAACCTGACCCAAACTTAGCTGACCCCAGGAGCTCAGAAGACAGGCACAATATGTCAAATGAACAAAACTAGGGCACTGAAACAATGACTGCTTATTCCAGTTTCAGCCCTGAAGATTAGCCCACCCCTTTCTCAAAGGTGTAAACTGTTTGCTTTTGATGCCCTTGATATGTTGCTGTGTTTTATTTTGTTTTTGCAGAGAAGTGAGCGATAGGGTGGGTGAGGTTTGGGGGAAGGAAACCTAGGATAGAGGTATAATTTTTTTGAAGTTTATTTCAGGGCATGAGTTAATCAGGGAAATTGAAGAATGAGAAGGCAAGTGTAGATGTACAGAACAGAGTGACTTCTTCAGTTCTTTGGTGTTCTTTATATTTCTGGAAGCTTCTGAGGGGAAGTTTCCATCGTACCATCTGCCACCTTTTGTCTTTTGGTATGCTCTCTCTGTCTCTCACCTTCAGAAATGGTGGGAAGAGGTAGGACAGCAGGATTCCTGAGAAATTCCACACCTTACAAAGCACATAGGAAGTGAAGTCCTTTAACGTCACCTAAATTTTATTCCTAACAACTTAATTTTAGTATATTGTCTTTGTAGCAATAAAATCGGAACTATTGACTCTGCATCAAATTTGACTAAAGCTAAAAATAGATTAGCGAGGTTGAGCATGGAAGAAGTGGCAAGCTTCTCCTTCCTCCTTTTCACTTTGTTTCAGTTTGAATAGAAGGAGGTGGCTCACACAATTAACCAGAACAGCAAGTGGCTGGATGTCTGGGTGCTTTGAGTCAATTAGGATACTTTTGTGGAAAGTTTCCAATTCTTAAGTCTCAGTTATGTAGAGGTGGGAGGCAGCTGGTGTGAATGTCTGTCTGCAGGGTACATGCGTACTAACTCTGATCCAACATGGCATGACAACAATGTGCTTATTCAAGAAAATAATTATCTCAATTTTCTTGTACTCTAACCTAAAATGTCATCGTCACAACTTAGAAAACAACAACAACAACAAACAGAAAAAAAAAAAAACGCCAAAACTAACATCGTCAACATATTTTGAGACCTCTAGTGGTATCAATAATGAAATTAAGCTAAGTCTGAATGGGCAACAGTAACTCATTATCTTCCTCCACAACTCCACTGTCCTCCCTCGGAAGTCTCCCTTTAATGAACTACCATCATCATTTCCTCTGATTTTCAGAATTTCTTGACTTCACTCTTTCATCCCCCATTTTTGGTGTCCAAGTGGCCACCAAAGCAATGTCCCAGTGCCTAAACTGCTGTGGTGAGGAAGGTGCTGGGAGCATATGGGGACAAGTCTAGTTTTGGGTTGTCAGAGATTTCCTAGAGAATTGATGATTTAGCTGAGATTTTAAGGTTCAGAAAAATGTAGCCAGAAGAAGAGTGCTTTAGGTATCTTCCATGCAACAAATTTTTATTGAATACTTACTGTGGGTCAAGTTTTATATTAGACTCTGCAGCATTGGAAAACCAGGCACAATCCCTGCTCTCCTAGCACTTAGAGGATTTCAAGATAGGGGGAGAAATAGACATGAAAATATAAGCACAAAATATCTATCCATCAATAGGGCCTTCTAAATGCTCACTATCCTCTAATATATATTAGGCAATTAAAAGTTTCATCATTTTTTTTCTACTAAACAGTCCAACCAGCAATTTCCCTGAGTATCCAGGGCTCCTGCTTGCTGTTCCAGGCTCTTTTATGCACTCTGCTACAGTTGCCCAGAGCTCCCAGTCAGAATTCCCTCTCCATTACCTGAATGTGGAGAGGGTACTGTGTCTTGTACTTTCGTGTCTGTATCTCTATAGTTCACAATGCGGCAGGAGAAGAGGGTCTGGAGGCAGGGAACCTAAGGCCCTTTCGCCCCCGACTTCCTACAACTACATTGAAAGGAAAACCCTAATTTTCCACGCCTAAGTAACAAAAGGGCCAGAATATACTCCCTTTGCAAACCCTCACCTTCTTGCAACCAATCAGATGTTTGCACAGAAGTGTAACCTTTGTAACTCCACTTCAGCCTCTAATTGGTTGCTTTCCGCAACCAATCAGACCAATTGTGGGCAACCACTTCATTTACTTGAGGTGAGCCTGAAGTGGCCAGTGGGAAACCTCCAGCGGGTATTTGGACCTGAGAAGATTCTGTATCCGGGCCCTTGAGACACTGCTGGGGCCGCTTCCACACTGTGGAGTGTACTTTCATTCTCAGCAAATCCCTGCTTTCTTCTTTCCTTGCTTTGCTGGGGGTTTCGTCCAGCTGTTTGTTCAAAACGCCAAGAACCGGACAACTTGCTGTCAAAACTCTCAAATGGTAACGACACCACCATGACAGAGCCTTTACTGAAGAGCTGAATTAAAGATTACACTATAAAAGAGGACACTGCAAAACTGTCAGCTAAACTAGTCTTTCCTCCACAGTTCGTGAGGAAAGAACCTAATTTATACATTCAACAAATTCATGCTAGTTGTTCTCTGACGTGCCCAAGGCAGATAAAATCTATCTATGGAGGTTTCATTTGAGTGAGAGGGAGATATACAAGAAATAAGTAAACATGTACATTGCCAACATAATTAGAGATGGAGGAGATACATAACAGGGTGGAACTTCTGACAGGTCTCCTGGCATGGTCTCCGTGGAAGTGATGCATCTGAGCTGAGACCTGAGGGAAGGGAAGGAGTTGGCCAAAAAGGGAGAACAGAATTGCAAAAAGAGATCAAGTGGAGATCTTCCCAGGGGTCCACTGCCCTCAGATCATTGCCTGTCTTCACAGGTGTCACCTCATCACCTCCTGCTCATAACGTGGCCACCTATCTTTCAGGACCACTCACTCCTACCCACAGGAAGGGGTTCCCCACAAGCAGGGACTGCTTCATAGTCCAGGCATCTAGTTACATCCTTGGATGGTGGGTCTTGTTTGAATGAACTGTTTTCACGACCAGACTGTGAAGGCTTCACATCTTCACATTCAGGGCCCTGCTGTTCATCCCCATTGTCTGGGAACTCCACCCTGTTATTTTTGTTTGTTTTTTAGACAGAGTTTTGCTCTTATTGCCCAGGCTGGAGTGCAATGGCGTGATCTCGGCTCACC
Source organism: Sapajus apella (assembly GCF_009761245.1). Classification (NCBI taxonomy): domain Eukaryota; kingdom Metazoa; phylum Chordata; class Mammalia; order Primates; family Cebidae; genus Sapajus; species Sapajus apella. The sequence continues at coordinate 10,993,542 of NW_022436946.1, read as the reverse complement.
ACAACCTCTGCCTCCCAGGTTCAAGCGATACTCCTGCCTCAGCCTCCCGAGTAGCTGGGATTACAGGCATGTGCCACCATGCCCGGCTAATTTTGTATTTTTGGTAGAGACGGGGTTTCTCCATGTTGGTCAAGCTGGTCTCGAACTCCCGATCTCAGGTGATCCGGCCACCTCAGCCTCCCAAAGTGCTGGGATTACAAGCGTGGGCCACCGCGCCCGGCTCACCCTGTTTCTTTAATTACTGATACTGAATGGCATAACCTTTGAATGGGTTATTAATCCAAAATCCTTTGTTTTCCATTCTTGCTCTAGTCACACAGCTTATTTTTCCAGACCATACGGTTCTAAGCCTCAATTACATTAAGGTCAGGAGGCCACGGAAGAACTCCACATGCCACCGCACTGGCGCGAGGAGCAAGTCAAGAAGGGCTGCCACAAACGCCGAACCCCGGGGAGCCCAGGAGGCCCGGGGTGGGGACGCCTGGATGACGTCACTCGAGGTGGGCCGGCCCCGCGCATGGCGTGACGTCACACGGGCGGTGCCGCCCGCCGTGAAGTCACCTGGTGGGCGCGGCCAGGCTGAATCCCCAGTGTCGTCACGAGACGGGGTGGGCCCAGAGCGTGTCAGCGCAGCCGAATCAAAACAAGCCGGAGACCCGCCTTTTCTCTCCGGCTCGGGAGCGTCTAGCTCGTGCCCCGGGCCCGCGGCGCCCGCGCTGCTGCGAGCCTCGGGTGGCCGCGCGCCGGCTCCAGGAAGCCGGAGAGGGCGCGGCGGCCCGCATGGCGCGGCACGGGCCGCGCGGCTAGACGGGCGCTGAGGGACCGCAGGCTTGCGCCCTCCGTTCTTTCCCGGAGCGGGCTCCGCGCAGGGCCGGGAGCGGCCGCGCCGCTGGGAGCCGCCTTCACTGACGCCGGGCACCTACCTGGACGCCCGCGAGCGAGATGCCCAACCCCAAAAACAGCAAAGGGGGCCGCAAAAACAAACGCGCCAACAGCAGCGGCGACGAGCAGGAAAATGGAGCCGGGGCCCTGGCAGCGGCGGGTGCGGCAGGAGCAGCGGCCGGGGGGGCCCTGGCGGCGGCGGCAGGCTGCGGGGCGGCGGCGGCAGGCGCGCCGGGCACCGGGGGCGCGGCGGGCGCCGGAGGCGCGGGGACTGGCGCCGCGAACGCCGCGGCCGCCGCGGGGGCTGCAGCAGCGGGCGATGCCAAGAACGGTAAGAAGGGGCTGGCGGGGCGAGCGCCAACTTCCTCCCCGACGGGGATGGCGCGGTGGCGGGGCCGTGGGTGGCGTGGGTGGTGCGTGGACAATGCGAGAGTCAGGAAGTGCTCACCCCGCCCCTCCGCCCCGCCTCGGCTGCTCCTTCGTGGTCCCCACGCCTGGCGGCGGGGACGGATCTCCGGCCCCTGCCCAGTGTCCGCGCGGGGGGCAGCCAGCGACCCACACTCCGAGGGGCGCCCGGCAGCGGCAGCGCTGCCCTGGGGCCCAGCCTGCTGCCTGCGCTGGCACTGCCCCGCCGTGTGTGCCGGGCCGAAGGGAGGAAGGAAGGGAGGAAAGAGCCGCCCAAGTTGAGAAGAATGATCCGATTGAAAACTTAGGCACCGGTTCATTCTTCCTGGGGCTCCCAGGCCGCTCGTAACACCCTGAGAGAAGGAGATCCTTAATTCTCCGCACACCCAGGCTTGCTGCGTCGATTGCCACAAGTGAAGAGGCCTCGAGACATTTAGGGCCTGTGTGTTTGCTCTTTAATTCTCTGGCTTGCTTGAGGAAGGAAGAGAATCTGAACTTGACTTCCGTTCCCAGCCCGGAGTTAAAAAAAAAAAAAAAAAAATCTTTCTCTGTGTCATTCTGCTTAACATTTTCAGAAGGAAGCCTCATAGTCTTAGGTAGTGCCTGAATGCTCCTTTTGAGGGGGCACTTAAGAACTGGCCAAGATGTGACAGGATTTCTGTTCTCACTACAGAGACACGGTGTTCGTTATAAGGTGCTGGGCAAACACTTTTACTTATTTGGACAGTTCTTTGAATTCCTTTAGTCAGGCATTTTTTCCAGAAAGACAATGTAGGTATTTTAATGAAGGGAGATTTGAATTTTTATATCTGGCTTTTAATTTACAGCTTCAGCTTTTGAAGCCATTCTTTGTGTAGATGAGGCACTTTTTAAACAGGGCACCTGCACTTATAAGCAGCCCACAGTGCTCTGAACAGAGGCGGCTGAATGTAGCCTGTTAGAACTGTAGGCCCCGTTGGCTGTGTCTCGGCAATATTGAAATAGGGAGATTTATTTATTTATTTTCAGGAACAAACTTGCCGCATTTGAGAATGTTTGAGAATACAAGTTTTGGCAGCCTGTGTTCTTCAGGTTCTTTTGTTTTTCTCCTGGCTTTAACCTTCATTTTGGTATTGATGTGGCAGAGAGAAAGGTGCTCACACTCTGGGTGGGACAGACTCATGGCTCAGCCATTTAGAGCTTTGTCATCTTGGAAAGGTCAGTCTCCTGAGCCTCAATTTCCTTGTTTGTAAACTTGAAATTACTGTAGGCTCTCTCCTAGAGTTATTGAGAGGCTTGGAGTGTCCCTTCCCTATTATGCTCCTAGTTCTTGTTATTTTAAAGGTTACATGTATAATGAGCTTCAAGTTTCTCACAGAGTGCATGAACAATGATGACAGCTTTCATTTATTCATTCAAAAAAGATTAACCACCTGCAGTGTTACAGGTACTGTGTTCAATACTAAGGGATCCAGCGGTAATCAGGAGGAGACATCCTGGTCCTCAGGGAGCTTGCATTCCCGTTCTGGTGGTGGTTTTGGTTTGCCCTGCCCCCTTTTCTTAGGCCTGTGTGAAGCTTCAAGTTTGCCGTTTCCTTTTTTTCTTGCTCCAAAAGATTAGACCACTTCAGGGTGGCGTGAGGAAATTTTTTTCTTAGGCTACTTGTACTTTCTAGTTGGTACATATCAAAGTGGGTAAGGGTTATTCTCTGAAGTGGCAAACTCAATATTTAGCAGCACAGCACGTGTATGTCTGTGTGACGCTATGTTTCTGATTAGGAGCTTATTTTATCAAGTGAAAGTGGGGGAGAAAAAGGAATGGGCCAAAATTCCCATTGTCAGGGTCAGAGAATATAACTTACATGAAGAGGAGTGAGCCAAATTTTATGATGCCCAGTTCTTGGTTCTGACATTGTGTGAAGTCTTCGTGAATGATTCACCTTAATTTGAAGAACCCCTCACTGCAATTCTGCAGTTAATGATAACCGAACTTGGATGCTGAGGACTCCTGTGTGCAAGATCAATGAATAAGGAAATTACAAATCCCTTTGTTTCTGTTAGGCTCTTTAAAGCTATACTTTATAAGGGGGAGGTGTGGGAGAGGTATTATTGGTAAATTTTTAAAGGAAGACGCAAGAGACGTGTAAACCTTCAGAATCAGCTAAGGACCAATGTTTGAATTTTTAGTGTTAACATTATTAGTAGTAGCATTTTAAGTGTATTTCAGTTTTTTGCTTAACTGTGACAGATTTTGTAATTACGAATATTGCAAACAAATCAAGTAATTATTCCCAGAAAGGAGGTACTTAGTATTCTTTGAAAACTTTTAAATAGTTTGTTTTCAGTGTTCAAGTCAGCTGTCTATATCTGCAAACATGCAAACTTAATGATTTCACTTAATAGTGTTTATTTGTAGTTTGGAGTTTATAGAATGGTTTTGTGTCTTGTAGCTCTTGGGCAGTGTGGCTACCAGGGCAGGGCAATATTAGCTCTTAGCTGTTCAGTTTGTCAAGTGGGCATAAACAAATACTCTATAAAAGGAGATGACTAGCTAGGGAGAGCTTGGGGAAGCTATGGTATAGTTATAGTTGAAGAAGTTGAACTGGTTGCAGTTATGTATCTTAAGTTACTATTAATTATAAGGATATTGTACCTCTAATAAGAAATTTATTAGGTACTAGTTTATGAGGCTTTTATTCAGGGATTGGAGTAAAAGAGCACTCCATCCTCTTCCTACATAGTAAACATCTGTCTGCCTATACTGTTTACATTTTCACTGTAGGTAGACAAAATTGCCAATGGTTATATTTAGAATCTAATAATCAAAAGGTAGATATGTAGTTTCATGGTGGTTCCATTAGGCCTCTACATTTTTGAAACCCTGATTATAGTATATCTAGTTTTCTATGGGCCTGGATCTTAAGTATTTATAAATTCCAGTTATTGGATGACCATGGTTCATCACTCCACTCATTCCTGACTTGCCAACGGAACCCATGGGCTGTAGAGTCTGCCTTAATTCATGGAACTGTTTCTACAGATGGAGTTCATTTGCAGAGTGATTGGCTTTGCGTTTGGTGGACCTAGATTCAAATCCTGGCTCCTCAAATTACTTGCCACATGACCTTGGGCAAGTCATTTAGCTTTTCGGAACCTTTGTTTCTGCGTACGTAAAATGGGATTAGTGTACCTACTCATATGGATGTAGTAAAATACCTATATCTATCTAGTAAATGTATTTAAAATAAATAGATTACATACATTAGAACAGTATCTAACTTACACTACCAGCTTATGAAGTGTTAGCTGTTTGTCTTAGATCCTGGAAATAGTGTGAGCAGAGATACATGTGCTGGAGGTTTACTGGAGGGTGCTCTTAGCATAATTCCTAGTGGAGGAGGGAAGGAAGCAGGATTGGGCAGAAGCAGGATTGGGCAGAGGCAGGAGTTGAACTGTGATGCTTCTGTAGCAGAGACCCCAGTTGATCCTCTTTTGGGGCGCTCTGGAGATGAGATGGCCTTTCAGAGTTATCTCACCTTAAATAATAGGGGCAGAGCCTTTTTCCACACACTCCCCCGACTCCCAGTGGAATGGTGATTTGGACTTCGTCTCCCTCCAGGAAGAGAGTATGACCTTGAGGATGGCGTCTCTTTACGTGGAAACCTTTATGGAGAGGGACTCAGCTGAGAGGCTTCAGCTCTGAGTGAAAGAGCCATTCTTATTCCGCTAGCATTATGGGTGTCTTCACTTAGACCACCAGTACCATTCACATAAAACTCAGATGTGGGATAAATGTTTCTCACTAACAACTAAATAGGCATTGCAGAGAAAACTGGGAATTAACCACCATTGTAACAATGTTTCCATGGGAAATTGCCTTCTGAATTCCATATATCTGTTTACAAGTAGATTTTTTTTGGAGTACCACCTGTTCCCTATGCACAGGATTTGTATTCTGTTGCATATTTAGGCCACTAAATACACTTTTTATAACCTAGGTTTGTAGTATATTTTAAATAGTTTCTTTTTAGATGTGTACTTTAATTCTACATTTAAAGTATGTATATCCTTCAAAAGGAAAATGAAAAATGTTTGCTGTTTATTTTCAAATCAGGGAGCATCTGTTGAGGATGTAAGTTATATAGAGCACCATTGTGATCTTAGAAAACATTTTCTTGCCTTACCTAGAAGTCAGTTTTTCGGGTCTCAAGAAGTATTTGCTACCTTCGGATGTTGTCTATAGAAAATGCTGCCTCATGCATCAAAGTTTCTTCCTGTACACTTTGTGTATTAAAGTGAAGAACTCTCTGTGCTCTGCTCATGGCGCTCTATGCGCAGTCTTGTCTTTCTCTCATTCTTTACTTGTTACAGGACCTATGACCTGTCCTTAAGTTCTAGAAACTAAACCTTCAATGTCAGTTTTCCTGTAAGTCCAAGAATATATTTTATTCCATGGGGAACTGAAAACGGGAGATAAAATGGGAAAATCTCTTGCAGCTTAATCCTCCTATGAGTTTACTTCAGGCTTTTGGCTATGAATAATTTAAAACACTTGAAGGTATCAGAAGAGATTCTTTACAGAAAAAAAAATCTGTCCTAATTTTGATCACCAACTTTTTGGCATTTTAAGGGCTTTATTTATTTGAAAATACTGTGTTATTTTATTATTTTACCAGTAATAAAATAAGCATTGTAGAAAAAAAGTTTTATTTGCCTTTCTGGTTAAACACATAATTCCACCACTCAGAGATCAACATTATTAATATTTTGATATATATTTTTGCAGCCTTTAAATTTTTTTCTCACAAAACTTTTCAAAGTACGTGTATAGTTTCTGCAAAAAGAAGGTCATATATTTTATAATCTGATTTTTACACTTAGAATACTTCGTGGACAGTTTAGCAGAGCAATAAATATACAGGTATATCATCATTTGTCTGTGCCTTGGAAATGTGATCATTCCACTATTGTTTACTTTTAGGTTCTTATTCATATATCTCCGGGCATTTGTCCACTTACTTACTTAGTTCATGTTTTAGTTTCTTTCTGCTGCTACAGCAAAATACCTCAGTCTGGATAATTTATAAATAATAGAAATGTATTTCTCACAATTCTAGAAGCTGGGAAGTCCAGGGTCACAATGCCAGCAGATTCTGTAGCTGGTGAGAGCCTATTCCATGGGTGGTGTTTTCTCACAGCGTCCTCACATGACCGAAAAGGTGAAAGGGATGAACTTGTTTCCTTAAGCACTTTATGAGGGCTCTAATCCCATTCCTGGGAACCCTCATGGCCTAAACACCTTCTAAAGGCTCAACCTCTTAAAACCGTTGCACTGGGGAAGAAGTTTCAGCATGAATCTTGGAGGGACACAAACATTCAAACTATAGCATGCACTTAGGAAAAATTCTTCCCTGTGGACTTGCTGTGTCAAAGGATGTGCATATTTTTTATGACTTTTAATACATCCTGACAGATTGCCCTATAGAAAGGCTGTACCAGTTTGACATTGCTATGATCGGAGTGCTTTTCCCCTTGGCATCATCATTTCCTGGTTTTTTTTAAAGGCATGCTGGAGAATTGCCGGTACCCCAAAATGTCTCAGCAACTGGAGGGCCCCATTTGCATCCATAATCTGGAGCAGATGCTATCATACCTAGGGGGAGTTTGCAAGGCTGGATGTATTTCTGCTGGGGACTTACATGGTCTTTAGTGATTTGGTGGTAAACAGAGATTTTAAAAAGTAGTAATGGTGTCCAGGCACAGTGGCTCACATCTGTAATTCCAGCACTTTGGGAGGCTTAGGCAGGTGGATTACGAGGTCAAGAGTTCGAGACCAGCCTGACCAACATGGTGAAACCCCGTCTCTACTAGAAATCTAGAAATTAGCCAGGTGTGGTGGTGGATGCCTGTAATCCCAGCTACTCAGTAGGCTGGGGCAGGAGAATCACTTGAACCCTGGAGGCGGAGGTTGCAGGGAGCTGAGATCACACCGTTGTACTCCAGCCTGGGTGACAGAGTGAAACTTCGTCTCAAAAAAAAAAAAAATAGTAGTAATGGTAAACAATATTTTGGTAACTGGTAATAGAGTTAGTGAAGGTGAAAGCATAGACCTTTCAAATTCTGTCTGCATCATGATTCTAATCTGCTGAAGTAAGGTCTGGAGTTTTTAAAGTTTTAGTGAAAAAGACTGGGTACTTCAGGTCTGGGTGTAAACCTAGTTGCCATAACTTACTAGCAAAGTGGCTTTGGGGCAAGTTATTTAAGCTTTCTTTGCCTCCATTTTCTAAATGCTATCCTTTGGGGTGTTTTTTTTTTTTTTTTTTTTTTTGAAGGAAAATAATATATCTGAAAGACCTTGGCATAGGGCCTGGCAGAAATGAGCCCTGTCAACAACAGCTTTGTAAATTTTGTGGTTTGTCCAACTTTATCCAACTAAAAAACTTGTTAACCCATTGTGCTGTTAAGAACAGACTCTGAGAGACATTAGGTTAATGTGGAAAAAGACTATAGTATGATGCAAGTTTTTATTCAAGGACTGCTTTGACTCAAAATGATTATCTACTCTTCCCCCATCTTCTCTTTCTTATCATAGTTTACTGGGGAAAAAATCAGATGATTTAGCTAAAAATCAGCAAACAAAAAGCAACATGTAAAATGTGTACATCTTTCTTATATAGAAATAAATGTAAATAAGTTATTTCATGTATTAAACAAGGACAGCTGTGAAAGAGCAGGAGTGTATGAGTGGCAAAATATTGGGTTAAATGTAAGTATTGGATTTGAAGATGGAGAAGTCAAATGAGTATATGGAGTTGTATAGCTGAAAGGAGGTGAGGAGCCTAGGATGTACTTTGGGGGATCAGCCAGGGCTTAGTGTTACGGAGAATTAAGCAAAAGACCCTTCCTTTTCTCTAGACAACTGCTGGAGAGTTCATCCATTAGATCCTCGTTCATTGTTTATGTACTCATCCTTTTACTGCACATTTATTATGTACCTACTGTGTCATATGACCGAGAAGTACAATGTTAAATTATACTTGGGGGCATTAGAATCCACACCCTCAAGGACTCACTGTGAAGCTGGCAGAGAGACATGGGAACAACAGGAGCCTTGATAATGGACTGTGGGTACCCATTGGAGAAAATGATGTCTCCTGGAGGAGGGACTTTTGAGCTGAATCTTAAAGGAAGAGAGACAGTGAATTCTAAAGATAGAGGAAGGATGTTCCAAACAGAGGGAGGTGAGAGAGGGCCTTGAGTTTTGGTTGGTCCAGGAGTTTGATGTGGCCAGTGTGAGGTGCCGTGGTAGGACTGGAGGCTGGAAAGGGGGCTGGGCCAGTCAAAGCTGGATATTTTGTAGCAAGTGTAGAACCGCCCACTTAGGTTTATAAGCAAGGACATGGTCAGCTGAATTTGAAAAGGGGATAATCATAGGTTGTTGACAAGTTTGTAAAATTATGTATTTTTACAGAATGAGTATATTTTAATACAGCTAATAAAGGATTGGAGGTGGAGCCTGCCATGGACCCTCAATTGTGGTTTTTCAGTGAAGCAGTGGGCACATGGCACTTGCTACTATTCTGCCCAGCAGGATGACAGTGTTGCAGGATCCAAGACTGCTGTATGGAAAGCCTGTCTTAATTGTGCGCAGCAGCAGCCCTGTGCCGTCTGAGCCATGTGAGGTTACTAATTGAGGTTAACATCAGAGAACTAGATGCCAAGGGGAGGGATTGGGACCATCTGAGCAGAGGAGATTTTTCTCTAGAGGGTAGGGGCTTGTCCCTGCGGTTTATTTTTCATACCTTGGTAGAAAGTGTATATCCCTGTGCCTAGTTGTACTAATTATCTTGTTTTGTCATTTTATTTTTGTCAACATCTTATCAGTTTTAAAAACAATAAATTCTGGTGAGGGGAGATGCTATTATTTTGTACAGAGTGACTGTGTGTATTTTGTATGTTTCAGAAAATTTCCAGTTTTCAGTGGTTACTGAAATAACAACTTGCTTTATTTGATCAACAGGATGTTTCAGCTTAATTGTACTTGAGATCTTTTATAAACTAGCAAAAAGTGAGTAGCATTTCTAATACTTTAAAATGTTATGATTTTTCAGACAAATTATTTTTGCTAGATTATACAGATGAGGATAATACTTGAAAGGTCTAAGAGTGAGAAATAAGAAAGATATTAAGCAGAGTGTAAAGTATGCAACAAGGAAGATGAGGTGTTAAATGTCATATAATTGCTTAGATTACATGTAATAAGAAAGCATCGTTCTCATATATACTCATAATACAGTGTATTTCATAGATTTAAATTGTCAGAGAGGAAAAAACTTTCTCTGCTCTCTTAGGCTTAGTGATTGAGGGTTTGCAAATTAAATTGACAAGAGGCAGATTACAAGATAAATGACATTTAATCATAGAAAAATGTGACTCAAAGGAGTGGTTAGAGGTGGGAGCTTGTATGTTATTTTAATAGGGGAAGGGGAGGGGAGAAAAAGGAACTTATGGGAAAACAGAGGACTTTCTGGAAAGATAAGTGGGCCTTCAGGAGAATATATGGAAGATACGATAGTTCTGTGGTAATAGCAGTTTAGTGTGGTGTAAAGACTTCTCATCTCTGGTGATGAGTCAGTTTTCCTTGGTTGCTCTTGGGGAGGGGATTTATGTTAATTGAATTCTTTTTGGGAGTGTCTGCTTTTAGGCCAGTAAGAGATTTCAGAAGCTTAAACACTTTCAGGTCTTTAATTTTTATGCCACAGTGGCATATTCTGGACCCCTTCAAAATATATTGCCACTCAAATCATATTACTCCTCTCCCTTCCTTGACCCAAGAGCAATTACAGATAGATAGGAAAAGATGGCCTAGGTGTTATAATTCACATTTCTTTTTGTTTCATTTTATTGGAAATTAAAAATAGAATGCCTTAAGGTCTGTTCCTTCATAACACTAATCAAGAGGATGAATTCAGATGAAAGTTAGTAAGGTATCAAATTGCTCATGTAAGTTAAGTAGCTACTTGCCACGTTTAAAATGTATATTTGTCCCTAGGGGTAAGCATAGGTTTGATTATACTTTAGATCATGTCCCCTCAAGTTATAAAGTCATCTCAGGAGAGTGTTTTGATGCAGTGTTGAAACTGAATCACAAGCTTTGTTTTCGTTTTATAAATGAGCACTCCTGAGTGTGGTGCTTATTTCAGTATAATATTTAGTATAACACAACTTCTTATTAAAGTAACACACTAGTTGTTATGCCTAACACAGCTGTGGGCAGAAGTGGAAACAGAAATGTACAAAAACAAATTCTGGCTATTTATTTTTATTTTTATTTTTATTTTTTTTTTGAGATGGAGTCTTGCACTGGCACCCAGGCTGTAGTGCAGTGGCTCAATCTCAGCTCACTGCAATCTCCGCCTCCTGGGTTCAAGCAATTCTCCTGCCTCAACCTCCCGAGTAGCTGGGAATTCAGGTGTGCGCCACCATGCCCAGCTAATGTTTTTGTATTTTTAGTAGTGACGGGTTTTCATCATGTTAGCTAGGATGGTTTCAATCTCCCGACCTTGTGATCCACCCGCCTCGGCCTCCCAAAGTGCTGGGATTACAGGTGTGAGTGACCGTGCCTGGCCTAAGTTCTGGCTATTTTTGGTTGGCAGTGGGTACAGTCTGTAATCTGAGAGTGGGAACCTGAGATGACTGGTGATGGGTGTCAATGAACAGACACGGAGAGCCTAGAGCAGTGCTGCCAGAAGCCGTGAAGAGGGCCTGGCATTGAGAAATAAGAATTGCCCTGCAGAGGCAGAGCTGTACATGCCTGAAACACAGGGGAAGCTCAAATAATTCTTCCATATGGTTTCCAGCTCCTTGGATCTGTTCTTACTAGGCAGTGCCTACCTGCCACAGTAACTTTCTTTACCCCAGTAATGATACAGTTCCGCTGTTAGACATTTACTTTTAGTAGTGAAGGTGATATGCTGCAGTGCAGAAGCAAATTAGGGAAGATTCCTGGGTGATTGGTGTGTTGGGGCTGTAGAACTCACAGAAGGGAGAAGCAGCCATTCCTGGTGACAGGAACAGTAAAGATGCCACAGCTCCCCTTTTGAGAGTTTAATAGGCGTCACGTGTGACATCTGCAGTCTGCAGTCTACATTTGAGTATGAGGACTCTAAGCTTCAGAGATGGCCTTCCCTTCTTGCAGGAAAGGCTTGGCTGGAGGGAAGTGTGCCTTACCCCCATGCTATATAGTTGGATTTTTGTTGATGTTGGGTCTATCTTGACTCACACACATGTACATAAATAATGAAAAACTATATGCAGGTTTTTAAACGAGAGGACTTAAATTCAATATAAAAACATCAATAGTGTTTTTATTACACCAGTACTGTTTTTATACTGAATAGGGACATTTGCATTACTTTTAAAAGGTCTTATGTGTCGGGCATAGTGTCTCACGCCTGAAGTCCAGGAGTTTGAGACCAGCCTGGGCAACATGACGAAACCGTACCTCTGCAGAAATACAAAAATTAGCCAGACATGGTGGTGCATGCCTGTAGTCCCAGCTCTCGGGAGGCTGAGGTGGGAGGATTGCTTGAGCCTAGGAGGAAGGGGTTGTAGCGAGCTGTGTCTAGCCTGGGCGACAGAGCAAGATGCTGTCTAAAAACACGAAGAAAGCTCTCTGGGCACGGTGACTCATGCCTGTAATCCCAGCACTTTGGGAGACCGAAGTGGGTGGATCACCTGAGGTCAGGAGTTCGAGACCAGCCTGGCCAACATCGTGAAACCCCCTCTCTACCAAAAATATGAAAATTAGCTGGGCGCGGTGGTGGACACCTGTAATCCCAGCTACTTGGGAGGTTCAGGCATGAGAATCGCTTCAACCCGGAAGGCAGAGGTTGCAGTGAGCCAAGATCACGCCACTGCACTCCAGCCTGGGCAAGAGCAAAACTCCGTCTCAAAAAAAGAATAGAAAAAAGCCTTATGTTTGTCATTCTGGTACTCGAACTGAAATTAAATGTGTAAAACAAGAAAATACTTGACCAGGGAAGCACTTCACTCACACATTGTACACATATGTTGATCTAACCATTCTATCACAGAAGGACTTCCTGGTGTCGGCTTGGGAGAGTGTGAACATTTGAACCGGCACTTCCTGTTCTTAATGGGCCAGAGTTCATAACTAGCATGTGATTATCTTTAGGATAAAGTCCTAGAAGTAGGATCACTGCTGTGATACATATTGTCAAACTGCTCCTAAGGAGGAGATTTGCCAGTTTACACCATTAGTGGTGATGCAGTTTCTTCACATTCTGTAATGTAAACTTCAATAACCATTTTAATCTTTGCCAATCAGATGGATGAAAAATCACATCTCGTTGTTATATTTGCATTTGTTGGATTGTCAGTGAATATCTTTTTATATGTATATGGATCATTTGTGCTTTTTTCTTGTTTGTGATTTTTGTCTATCTTACTTAAAGGGTGTTTGTGTTCTTACTGATTTTCACAAAGTGTATATTCAGGATACTTTTTGACATATGCTTTCCCTGGTTTATTATTTGTTTTTCAGCCTTGTTTATCGTTGTCTTTACTGGTTAGAAATTTTATAGTTTTGTATTATTATATTAACATCCACATAGAAGTAGAACCTCAATAAAGGTAAGGGAGCATGAGGAAAGTTGTGGAATTACTTGTAGGCAAAGCAGTTTGGGCATGGCATAAAGTTAGCAGCTTTGAGTTCATTTGTATACCAGTATACAGTAATGCTATTATATTTATGAGGTTGTGTTTGCTTTTTCATTTGGAAGGCTCTGCTTCTCAAAATTGGTTGCAACTGGCTGGGCACAGTGGCTCACGCCTGTAATCCCAGCACTTTGGGAGGGCGAGGCAGTCGGATCACTTGAGGTCAAGAGTTTGAGACCAACCTGGCCAACGTGATGAAACCTCATGTCTCTACTAAAAATACAAAAATTAGCTGGGCATGGTGGAGCATGCCTGTAATCCCAGCTACTTAGGAGGCTGAGGTGGGAGAATTGCTTGAACCCGGGAGGCAGAGGTTGCAGTGAGCTGAGGTCACGCCTCTGAACTGCAGCCTGGGTGTTAGAGCAAGACTGTCTCAAAAAGAAAAAAAATTGGTTGCAACTCTTGCTGCCCTCCCTTACCTCCTCTCTGAGTCTCTGCCCACTCACTGCTGTCCAGTCAAAAGCTGAGCTCCAGTGCGCAATACCTGTCTCTTGCACATTTCTAAAATCCTTTGTAGTTTTTTTCCAGCTATGTAGGACTTTGACACTTGTAGATAAAGACTTATTATTTACTTGTAATTACCTCTTTTCAAGAACAGGCTGCAAACTGAGGCCTCTTAAGGCTAAATTGCCCATAACTTGCTCATGATAACAAACTTCAATGCTGAATCATAAGAAAGTTCTCATTTTCCTCCTTCGGGCACTTGAACTGAAATTACATGTGTATATTAATAAAATGAGAACGTAGTACTCAATTGAACCAAGAGTTTATTCACACACCATGCATCATGCTGATCCAGGCAGCCTCTGTGCCTTCTCAGATGTCTGATTTGGAAGAGGCTTCCAAACTCATTCCTGTTCTAAAGAGTGTGAGATTTGGGAGACACAGGTTTTACAAGGCTGCCGAACCTTGCTAAGCCCAAGTTGGATCTGCAGAAAGTAAAGATAACATGGTATTGTTTGTGACGAGCTCTTTGCAAACCATAGAGCTGTTTGGACAAGCAAATCGTCGTGCCATCATTTGGGGATTTTAGTTTTTTCTAGGTGAGTTTTTGGTTCTCTGTGATGTGGTAGTGTGGCTGCTTCCCAGCCAGTGATGAATGCACACACTGATTTGTTGGAAGAACCAGTGCAGACCTTGGCTTTCCCCCAGGGAGTTTGCAGTGAATGCTGGTCTTCCAAATCTGTATTCTGCTGCTTTGGGGGGAGCCTTTGGTTTCTCTGCAAGTTTGGATCTGGGAGCTCTTGCTGTGCAAATTTTGCCCAGGGAATCTGTAGTATTCATTCTCCTGCTGGTCTCAGGGCAAGCCCAGTTTTTTGAATGAGACCTTCTGGAGCTGCTGCTGCAAACAGCCTTTCTGACCCCATAGTCGGGATAAACTGAGGCAACAGAAGCCTGGGGGAGGGTTCTTTCACCAGTGTGAGTATAGCCGCCTTTGGGATTGTTTCGTTGTGATCTATGTATCAATCCTATCCCCAAGCTCTCCTGATTTTGTTATAACAGCAGAGTTCACTTAGATTTTAACCATTTGATTAGCAGAGCCTTGCTTTTGGCCTGTTGTACTGCATGATTTACAGTGTGTGTCTGGATTTGTAATTATGCTTCACATAGTTTATATTTTGATTCACTTCAGGCTTTTCTGCTTTCTCCTCTTTACCTGCCTCTAGGACCATATGGAGTAGAAGTTTACATGTTGTTGTAAAGCATTTTGAAATGTTCACCAGACTTGCATGATTTCCTTACTTCCCTTTTAGCTTTTGCATTTTAAATTAGGTGATAGAATTGTGAATTTATCAAACTATATTGTGGATTTTATCCAAACAGTTTCTGTGGGTATGAAATACCAGTCATGTGTATGTATCAATATTTTATATGGAATCATGATCTTTCTTGGGGTTAGGTTGACAAAAAACAATTTGTTGGCTTCATCCATGAGAGATACTCAAATTTGAAATTTTTGACTTTGGAATAAATCAGTTTTCCTCAACTTATGTTTTAATGTTCTGTGATATATGTGATCTAAAGATAACTTTTAGGTTGGGAGTGGGGCTAAAAAAACAAAGAAAAAAGATCAAAAAGATGACTTTGAATAATTTTTATAGAATTAATTTTAAATATTTTTTTCTTGATGAATTTTGGCCATATGAGTTAGAATTCATTTAGAATATAATTACACATGTTGAGTATAATCATATTTAATATAACAAATTCTCTTACGGTAAGAAATCAGTTTTAGATTTTTTTTTGGTAACTCTTTGCAAATGTTACATTATTCTTCCCTTCTGGTTTTGAAATGAATAGTTTTGAGTCTTTGAGAATGATCGTACTATAAAATTATAATTGTGTGCCACAAAAGTTAGTAATTGGAAAAGGAATGAATGTTTAGTTAAAATATCACTAACTTAAACAATATCAATGGGAGTCTGTAATTGTAAGTTACTTAGTTTTCCTTAGAAATTTTATGAGGTAGTCTCTTGAAATCAAATCATATTATAGCAAGTTGCTTCAAGTTTGTATATGTGGTGAACTGCTTGGCTAAGACATGGTCATGACTGACTGTTGAGTCTAGTTTTCATTTTTACTGAGGTATGGATAAGGATTAGACATGCTCTCTTCTTTGACAGGTTTTTCCTTGCTGCTTGTTGGAACAGATTCTCTAACTTGCCTGTTGGTTGCTGATGCAGCTTTTCAGAAATAGGCTGGGCAGTGTGGCCCCAGGCAAAAGCTTTGTCTTTTCTCCCCAGAACCTAGCAGAATGACTGCCAGGGTAATCACTATAAAGCATTTTACCAGGTTATTTGGAAGGAAAGCAGGGGGCAGAAACAGTACATTTCAGGAAGTTCAGCAGGACAGAAAAGGCCTGTGGAAAACAAAGTAGTATAAGGATTTCATTTATTTTAGGGTATGGATAGGGTAAAGAAGTGAATTTAGCTACCTTGTGCCGAGGTTTTATTGATTTAAATACCAGCGGTCTTAAAATCATCTTGGGAGTTGGTATGTTAACTCAATCCGTTGACCCAAACAGAATGCAGGCAAGGCAGGCTGAACTTCTGTTTCTCCCTAGCAGTGGTGTTTCTGCTACTTAATATCTCCATACTGAGAGAATGGTGTTTCTTTGCATTCTTTCCAAGGAAAATCCTCCTCTTTTGAGTTTAGCAGTTCTATTAACTAAAGCAGATTGACCTCCTTGTTATTTTTAAGGAGTGCAAAGATTGGAGTCAGGAAACCTTTATACTATAATTGAGTTTAAGTACTTTTTAAAGTACTTATATTAAGTTGGTGCAAAAGTAATTTGCAGTTTTTGCTATTTTTTACCTACTTTTTAAGTACTCTAAGGATTACTATGAGTTTTGAACATTTTGAATAAGACACTATTCTTATACTACAATCTGGTTACACAAAGCTGTGGGGTCACTATCTCTCCAAATAAGCTGGCTCTGTGCTCTTGATTGTCCTATGTGCAGTGTGAGTGGAAATACAAGAGAGAAGGCCACTTACTGGTTACATGGTCTTGGCTACATCACCAAAGGAGCCTCCCTGTGTTCAAAAAGAGTTTGTGGAATCTGGACCAAAGTGATTTTCCTATTTCTATTCTGTGAAACTTTGATACTTTTAAGAAACATTTAGGATAAACTATGACACCATTATCTTCATTCTGATGTTCAGCCTAAACCAGGCATATTCTGGGTCCATGTTCTTTTGGGTGTTGACATGGCTTCTATTAAACAAGGAAATTATGACTCTTCTACTTTATAGCTATTAATGATGTGATGTGATTTCTTACTGATATCAGAGTATTAAAACCAGAATGGAAAAAACAGGTAAAATAGAAGCCTGTAATAATTTTTTTTTTTTTTTTTTTTTTTTGAGACAGAGTTTTGGTCTTTTGCCCAGGCTGGAGTGCAGTGACGTGATCTCAGCTCACTGCAACCTCAGCCTCCCAGGTTCAAGTGATTCTCCTGCCTCAGGCTCCTGAGTAACTGGGGGCCACAGGCGCACACCACCATGCTTGGCTGATTTTTGTATTTTTAGTACAGAAAGGGTTTCACCGTGTTGGGGAGGATGGTCTTGACCCCCTGACCTCATGATCTACCTGCCTCGCCCTCCCAAAGTGCTGTGATTACAGGCGGGAGCCACCGCAGCCAGCCAGAAACCTGTGATTTTTTATTAGTTTGAATCTCAGGCTGGGTAGACTTGGGGGTTTTAATTCAAAGTAAGGAAATGGTGAATCTAGGAGAATAGACTAAATATATTAAGAGAATGTTAAAAAGCCCAAGATGTTAACTATAGTTGAAGAGCTGGGTGTGTGTGTGTGAAGCTTCCATGTTTATTTTGACAGAGTGGTTTGCCTGAGTAAAAGTTTGTATTTAAATCCTAATCTAAGCAAAGAAAAACATGTTTAACTGAATGTAATTGCCTTGTGCTCAATTTGCTACTCACTTTGGAGCAGTTTCACACACTAAAATAACATAAGGGAGGTTAAATTAAATCAAAGGTTAAGACAGATAAGCTTAAGTGAGCTCATTGTAGCTTCTATACTAATGAAAACAAGCAGATAAAATATTTTTGTAAGTACTAGCCTTTCTTTATGTGTAGTGCTTAGTGTCTTTATTTTTTGTAGAGAAAAGATCTTAAAAATATTTAAGGAAATTTATATTAAAACCTTTTGAGTTTTCATTTAAATAATACTTGCTAGTTAATCAGGAAATGATTCTTAATATTTTTTTATTTTTAAGTTTTATGGGTACATAGTCATGTATAGGAAATGATTCTTAAATACCCTGTGAATTTGAGGTACAGTGTGGAGCATCAGTGGGCTGCAGTTAGCCTCTTTGTCTGCTCCTGTCTCTTCTCATCTAATTTCCATGTTACAGTTACAGGGATGGGCCAAGGCTGAAGCAGAGACTTTACTTGTGGCCTATCCGGTGATCAGATGGAAAAGCAAGGCTGGAGCCTAATTATGGAGCTCCTTGAAGATGATCCAAGAGCTTGGAGCATTAGTCTGAGTTTCTGAGGTTTCTGAATGTGTATATGACATGATCATAGTCAAGTTTTCAGAATGTTCTTTTGAAGGTTTCAATCAAACTTTTTTGCTCTGTATCTTCTAAGAGAGTTAGAAAAAAAAAAACCCAGCATTCTTGTGCATTTTTAAGTTGTCACACCCGGTTTTTTAAAGGCTTTAAATAGATGGCTGAGGATACAGTTTCCAGTTTATTGTAAACATTGTCATTTACCTTTATGCAAACAAAATCCTAATTATCATAATAACTTGGTAACCATTATCCATTTAAAAAAATAGGATTTTTTTTTTCCAAGTTGGAATTTTGTTTTCTTGTTGCCCAGGTTGGAGTGCAGTGGCACAATCCCAGCTCACTGCAATCTCCGCCTCTCAGGTTTAAACGATTCTCCTACCTTAGCCTCCAAGTAGCTGGGATTACCATGGCGTGTGCCACCATGCCCAGCTAATTTTTGTATTTTTAGTAGAGATAGGATTTCACCATGTTGGTCAGGCTGGCTACTCCTGACCTCAGGTGATCCTCCTGCCTCAGCCTCCCAAAGTGCTGGGATTAACAGGCATGAGCCACTATTTCCATTCAGTTTGTGCTCAGAATTTGATCCTAAGACAAATTAATAAAAGGGTATTGTCCTTTTATTAATCATGGTATATTTTTCTATAACAAAATATGTATATAAGCGTAAATTTTTATTAAGATGAACTTCTGGGATGGTAGAGTAAGGGCCTCCAGAAATTCACTCTTCCATAAAAGCAATGAGAACACTGACAAGAATTACCAAAATCAACTGTTTCACAACTTTGGAAGTTAACCAAAGGCTTGTAGTAATTCTAAGAGTCTTCTTTCAAGAGATGACTAAATCATAATAAGTGAGCTTGTGGTATTTTAACTTGTGTTGATCCCACTCCCTTTCCCTAGCTCCTGGTATCTTTCAAAGGAATGTAAATGTTATGTAAGTAGTTGTTATACTGTATTTAGGGAATAATGACAAGAAAAATAAGTCTGTGTATGTTCAATACAGAAACAACCATCTTTTTTTTTTCCCTGAATATTTTCCATTGACAATTGGCTGAGTCCATTGATGTGAACCCACAGATATGGAAGACAGACTGCATATGAATGGGGTTGAGAGAGAATCCTAGCTACCTAGAGCATGTGTGATGTACCAAAACAGCGTTCTGATTCACATTCCATAACAAAAACTGTTGACTGGTTTAATAAGACACAGTGCCGGCCAAACTGCCCCATTGGAACTCTGATCTAGGGGATGTGTAGACATCATATCACCTATTAGTTGAGCTTTTAGAAGATTTTGAAAGCAGGGAGTTGTGGGTTGTATTTTCTAACAGGTGGTCTACAGATGACTCATATTGCCAGTTTATCATGCAGCCTATGCATTACCTGTTGGGTAGACTAGAGAAGGGGTAAAGTCATTAGTCTTTTCAGCAGAGGTAAGGGGAAGGGGCCAAATCAGCCAGGGCCTTTGGCCTCCAAGCACCATTTTGGGCCTCATCAAGAGAGAAGAAGCAGGTCCAACATTTGGGAACACTGCATTGTAACTTACATAGTAAATGGAAATCACATAGATAAAATGTAAATAAGGAGGTTTGACTATTGCCACATTTTGTGTATTTGTGCTGACAAAAGAATATTAATATGGATAATCAAAATCAAGCGTATTTTGCAAAATCAAGCAAGGATAATATTGGAATATAATACTAAAGACTGACATGATGTTTTTAAAAATAATAGCATTTAATAACTGGTTGGACAGTTTCTTTGTAGTTGTACATATACAGTCATGCATTGCTTAATGACAGGGATACATTCTAAGAAGTATGTTATTTGGCAATTTCATCATCAGGCATACATCATACAGTGTACCTGTACTAAAGTATAACCTACTACACACCAAGGCCAGATGGTATACCCTGTTGCTCCTATGCCACAAACCTGTAAACAGGGTTGTACTGAATACTGTAGGCAGTTGGAACACAATGGTATTTCTGCATCTAAACATACAGAAACATAGAAGAGGCATAGTAAAAATACAGCACAAAAGATAAACAGTGGTACGCCTATGTAGGACACTTACACATGAAAGGAGCTTGCAGGACTGGAAGGTACTCTGGGTGAGTCAGTGAGTAAATCTGAAGGCCTAGAACATTACAAAACTGTAGACTTTTATAAACACTGTATACTTAGGCTACCCTAAATGTGGGGAAAAATGAGGTAGGTATACTAGGACGTCACTACGCAATAGGAATTTGTCAGTTCAGCTATAATCTAATGAGACCACTGTTGTGTATGGAGTTCATTGTTGAATCAAACGTCATTATATGGCACATGACTATATATGCACACATACATGTACACACATATATACTGACACATATGCTTCATCTGGACTCCTCTTCCCATTTTATGATAATGTGATTTGGATCCAAGAACTCCTGGATCTACATTTCCTTCAGAGCACGTTATGCAGTACATGTATGTACATAATGCTGTGTAGTTTTCAATGATTTAGTACCCTCAAGATCTAAATCTCCAAACAAGAGAAAAGGCAGCCTGCTAATTTGTTTTCTAGTACAGTGTGATCCCGTTATATGCAAATTGTTTTATGCAAATTTCAACTAATCCTATATAAGTAATATTAATAAAAGCTTCACATTGTGTGCAAAATTTCAACAGGCATGTTTTCCCAAATTAGGCATGAAGCCATTTCATATTTTCAAAGCTGTCAGGTCAACTGAATTATAAAAATGCTTTCTTACCCAGTGGTACCATTTATATTTTTTATATTTTATATTTTAATATTTTATAAATGTATTTATATTTTTTTAAAAAATATCTACTAACTTGTGGTGATATTACATGAACTCTTCTTGTTGCTAGAATTTCTGTAAGGATTTTGGTGACATTTGTATTACTATTTTTATATTCAGTGTTATAATTTAAAATCTTCATTATAGCTTTTTTTTTTTTTTTTTAATTTGACAGGGTCTGGCTCTGTTGTATAGGCTGGGTGTAGTAGCATGATCTTGGCTCACTGCAGCCTCTGCCTCCAAGGCTCAAGCGATGCTTTCACCACAGCCTCCCGAGTAGCTGGGACTACAACAGGCCCATGCCACCACACCAGGCTAATTTTTGTATTTTCTTTTTGTTTGATTGAGACTGGATCTCACCATGTTGCCCAGGCTGGCTTTGAATTCCTGGGCTCAAGTGACCTTCCTGCCTCGGCCTCTTAAAATGCTGGACTTACAGGTATGAGCCATTGCACCCAGCCTGTAGCTTTCAAAATATCATCTAAGTGTGCTGATGCTGAAAAACATCCTGAAAATCAGTAACTTCGGAACAGAAATTAGATGTGATAAAAGATACTATGACATGACATGCTATTTATGAAATAAAACTCAGACGTATTCGAGTTAATGCTGATACGATTAAAAAGTATGAGTAAAGCAAAAATACAGCACAGTAACTGAATGTGTATGTGTTCTGAGCGTACATTCCCCAAACTCTGCCCTTAGACTGGAATAATCTGTTCTGAATTATGTAAGTTCTTCAGGACCATGTCCCATGAATAAAATGCAGCCATGCTTTATGAATCTCTGTTACCCATGTTAGGGAAAGACGGCTTAGGATTCAAAATACATACTGTTACAGAACAGGGTCCCGATCCAGACCCCAAGAGAAGGTTCTTGGATCTCGTGCAAGAAAGAATTCAGGGCAAGTCTGCAGTGCAAAGTGAAAGCAAGTTAAGTAAAGGAATAAAAGATTGCCTACTTCATAGAGCAGCCCCAAGGGCTGCTGGTTTCGCACTTCATGGTTATTTCTTGATGATATGCTAAACAAGCGGTGGATTATTCGTGCCTCTTCTTTTTAGACTATATAAGGCAACTTTCTGACGTTGCCATGGCATTTGTAAACTGTCATGGCACTGCTGAGAGTGTGGCAGTGAGAACGACCAGAGGTCACTCTTGTCACCATTTTGGGTTTGGTGGGTTTGGCCGGCTCCTTTACTGCAACCTATTTTTATCAGCAAGGTCTTTATGATATGTATTTTGTGCCGACCTCCTATCTAATCTTGTGACTTAGAACGCCTTAACTGTCTGGGAATGTAGCCCAGTAGTTTTCAGCCGCATTTTACCCATCTCCTATTTAAGATAGAATTGCTCTGGTTCACACACCTCTGACAGTATTTGTCTAACAAATTTGTCTGACGCTGAGAAGAACATCTTTACAGGGTTAAAAGAAGATACTTTTGAAGGTCTCCTTTTCCTTCTACTTCTTTGAAACTAGTCAGTTAAGTATTGAATGAATTGTTTTATGCATGCCATAGTACTGCTTTGTTGTGAAGAAGAAATCTACTTCTTGCCCTTCATAAGCTTAAAGTACACATAAAAAGTCATGACTGACAAAAGTGTAAGTTGGGAGAGCATGCAAGTGGCACATTCGGCCCAAGAGTTGATATAGAGGGCTATAGAGAGAGGAATGGTACTTTCCCAGCTAAGAGGGGCTGGCACCTCTCTGGGCTTGGGATAGTGTGGAAGGGATTTGGGCTTGGGACAGGATTGAGGAGAGGCACAGGCGAAGGAGGGTGTGTGCCTGTATGTAGTGAAAGGAGCAAATGAGAAGGGGTGAAGATAACACTGAAGTGCTCATCTCCTGGTGGGCTTGGCCAGCGTTGTAGTTAACGTGGAGAAAGGAGGATGGATGGTCACTTCCTGGTTGTGACTTTCCTCTGAACTTGTTCAGAAATCCCTTCATTTTTATGACAAGTAATCTAAAGTGATATGGCACTTATTAACAATTGCTTATAGTTAAATAGTGCTCAGCTAGGTACAGTGGCTCACACCTGTGATTCCAGGACTTTGGGAGGCCAAGGTAGGATCACTTAAGCCCAGGAATTAAGACCAGCCTAGGTAACAGAGTGAGATCCCACCTCTACAAATTTTTTTTTAAGTGAGTTGGATGTGGTGGCATGCACCTGTAGTCCCATGCTGAGGTGAGAGGATGGCTTGAGCCTGGCAGATCGAAGCTGCAGTAAGCCATGACCACACCACTGCACTCCAGTGTGAGCAATGGAGTGAGATCCTGGCCCAAAAAAAAAAAATTGGTTCTTAGGTGTCAAGCACTGTTCTAACTACCTTAATAACTTCTCTTTCTCTCTCTCTTTTGTTTTGAGATGGAGTCTTGCTCTGTTCTCCAGCTGGAGTGCAGTGGAGTAATCTCGACTCACTGCAGCCTCCGCCTGCCAGGTTCAAGCAATTCTCCTGCCTCAGCCTCCCGAGCAGCTAGGACTACAGGTGCACGCCACCATGCCCAGCTAACTTTTATATTTTTAGTAGAGACGTGATTTCACCATGTTGGCCAGGATGGTCTCGATCTCATGACCTCGTGATCTGCACACCTCACCCTCCCAAAGTGCTGGGATTACAGGCATGAGCCACCACGTCTGGCCACTTTAATAACTTATTTATTCCTCATGGCAACTCTTTGGCGATAGGTATTAATACTATTATTTTTGCTAATTTACAGGTACAGAAACAGAGGCACAGGGAAGTTAGGTGATTTGTCAAAGGTCTTTAATAAGTTGCAGAGCTGAGTCACATCCAGTCAGGCTGGCTCTGTGTCATATACCGCAGTCTGGGTCGGGAAGCTGGAGATGGAGGACACTGGCCAGAAATTCATACCCTAAGGGGGCCATGCTCTCTGCAAACACGGGGATTTGTTCCCACATAAGAGGAATAATCAGCGATATAATAAAAGTTTTGAAACTCTACAATTTTGTTTGTGACCTAGATGCCAAAAGGAGGGTAGCAGGGATGATGTTAGTTTGAGGAAGTGAGGATGAGGGTCAGGCTCTGCCCTGACAGAGGAAGCCTGGATGAATCTAGGAGACCTAGCTGGAGCTCTGTGGCTGCCTCCCCAGCAGCTGGGCTGGTTCTCCCCAGGGGTTCACCCTCTCTAGCACTATGGTCACCATCAGAAGACTAAGTCTGGTTGGATCATTCTTTTCTTCAACAGAAGATTTATTAAACACTTATTTACATAGTAGTGGGTTTATAAGGATGAATGTGACTAAGCCTCTAATTTAGATTTTGCCTGGAAAGCCTCTTAGGACTTAAAAAGACTCTCCTTACCTTCATTCCACCCAACTCCCCACGTGCTTATGATGCAACTGTTTTAAGAGGGATAAAAATATTTAACTCACAGTTAAAAAGCTGAAAATAGCAATGTCTGGTTTATGGGGCTCCTCAGTGTGAATGAGTTTGTCAGGGGGCTTGGGCTCATTGGGCAGTCAGTGTGTAAATGACTGCTGTCAGATCCTCTTTCAATAGATGACGAACACAGAGTTCTGAAGTGAGGGTAGGATGCAAGGTAAGAAAGCTGGAGAGACAAGATAGGCTTGGCCCAGGTGACCTCAGCCTGGCTGCCCTGTTGTCCAGAGTTGAAACTCTGAGATTTGTACCCAGAATCACATAAACCCTGTTTATTTTAACTTGAGCAGGAAAAAATAGAAGCTGGGTACTAAATACTTGATGATGAACCTAAAATATAGGCCCTGGAGTGTTTATATACTTTTTAAAAACAGTGCTAACTGTGTGTAAAGGAGAATTTTTCTGTTTTGCTTATTATGTTATCACAGTTTAGATTATTGCTGTAAGGGAAGTTGGTGGCACAAGTGTGGGATACCCTTCTCCCATCTCTCCTGTTGAAGATTTAGTTGTATCAGATCAATCTGTGTTCCATTTATACCTTTGTGGGACTGCTATTCTCTTTTTTTCTTTGGAGATAAGGTTTTGCTCTATTGCCTAGGTTCACTGCAGCCTGTTTCCTGGACTCACTTGATCCTTCCACCTCAGCCTCTTGAGTAGCTGGGACTATAGGCACATGCCACTGAGCCCAACTAATTTAAAAAAATTTTTGTGGTGACAGGGTCTCACTATGTTGTCCAGGCTGTTCTCTAACTCCTGCCCTCAAGCGATTCTCCCGCCTCAGCCTCCCGAGTGCTAGAATTACAGACGTGAGCCACTGTGCCCGGCCATACTTGCTTATTTTCTAAACAGCTACTGTATGGCATGTTCAAAACATTAGAAGAAGTAGAAAACATTGGAGTAATTTGCATTTATCTGGGAAGTGAAAAACACAGGTTTAAAATTATGGTAGAAGTGGCATATGAGAGTAAACATTTTTATGGAACTTTACTGTTTATAAAGTGTTTCTATGTTCATGAGCTGAATAGGGCAAGCATTTTATCTCCACTTTACAGATGAGGAAACCTGCTCAGAGTCAAATAACTAATCAGGAGCAGAACTGGCACCAAACACCTCTCTTCTGTTGTTCTCTGCTGCTTTTCCAGTTTGGACAGTGTGTATGTGTGGTAGGGGGTGGTGTGAATGAGGGAGGAAAGTATGTTTGAACCGAGCCTTGAAGGAAATCATGTCCGAGTTTAGAGGCCAACACACCTTGGCGAAAGCATTGTCAGACATCTTCTGACTGTTCCCAAGGCCCACCCTGTTACCCATTTTACCTGCCTCCCTGGGAGCCTCGCCCTGCTGGTGTGTAATAGGGTGAGTTGTCTGTTGTGCATATTACTGGGTATTTCACATACTCTTGGCCTTGTATTTGTTTTTGAAGCCTACCCGCAAGGCCACATCAAAGTGGCTGACTGTAAACAAGCAGGGCGGGCAAGTTGGAGTGGGGGTTCTTTATACAAGGAAGAGTCTTGCTGGTTAGGAAACAGTGGAGCGTAGCTGTGAACATGAGACTGTTAAAACGACAGGAACAGGGCACAGCTGTGATTCCTTGTCTGTGTTCCATGCGTGCACTTCTGTTAGATCATTAGGGCTCTTAGCTTAAGACCTGGTGTGTAGGAAGTGCTCAGTATTGGTTCAATGCTGTATTCGCTGCTTTTTGAAAAGATACAGAATTTTCCCTCTCTTAATCTACCCTTCTTTAATGTGAAAATACTTTTCTTTTCTTTTTTTTTTTTTGAGATGGACTCTCACCCTATAGCCCAGGTTGGAGTACAGTGGCGTGATCTTGGTTCACTGCAACCTCTGCCTCCCCGGTCCCTGTTCAAACAGTTCTCCTACCTCAGCCTCCCGAGTAGCTGGGATTACAGGCACGAGCCACCATGCCCAGCTAGTTTTTGTATTTTTTAGTAGAGATGGAGTTTCACCATGTTGTCCAGTCTGGTCTTGAACTCCTGACCTCATGATCTGCCTGCCTCGGCCTCCCAAAGTGCTGGGATTACAGGCGTGAGCCACTGCACCCAGCTGTGAAAATACTTTTCAAATAAATGTCAAGTCACTCTCAGCATTTACCCTTGGAATATTGTGAATGCAAAGATTAGTTAGGTCTTCCTTTGATCTAATTTGATTTTATTATTCTTGGGTTAGTAATATTTGGTTACTGTGGTTACATTTCAGTGATGTTCACTTCAAGGCTCTTCATATGAAGGATCAAGATAAAAACAACTAAACTTAATAATTGACCAATTAACATTTTAAAGGACTCTAAAGGTCACAGCCTAGGTGACTGGTTAATTTACTCAGTTTCAAACCTCTCTTCTACTTCTTGGCGTGCTTCAGTACATTCAAGTCTTTCTGTCCAGGATTATAGCTCTCTTTTTCCCTTCTGCTCCTCTTGTCATGTGTGGGTTTGGTGAGCCAGTGTCTGTAATGCGACTTTATTCAATACTGGAGTTGTACAAAGCTGGGGCCCAGTGGTACCAGGAACACTAAGATGAGTAAGAGGCTTCCTCTCCTGAGTCGTCAGCTGGTGGGGATCCATGATGGGGGCAATCTGGTAAAATTGGTGTGTAGAGAGGTGGGCCTTGAAGGATCAGAGTGGGGAGGAAGTTGACTAGATGCCCGGTGCTGTTCTCAGCACTTCATGCATATAGTTTTTTTCGTTTCATTTTTCTGAACCATTTGAGGTACATTCTGTTGTTTTTTGCATTTTATACAGAAGAAATTGACACAAAGAGAAGTTAAGTAACTTGTCCAAGAGCACTCAGCTCATAAATGATCCTGCCTTGATTCCAACTCAGGCGATCTAGTTGCGGAGTCTGAACAGTGAATGGCTGAATGGAATTTGGACCAATGAAGATTAAGGGGAAGCCACAGTGATCAAATATTAACATGGAGGTAGACAAATTGATTTAGGGCCATTTTGCTGAGGCTTTGGAATCCTATACCTGAAGGGGATAATTGTAATATATGACAGAACTGATATTTGTATAGGCTTTATGGGTCCACATTGCCACCACCTCTGCTGATTGATTTGGTGAAACGTTGTGTCTGTTGTTCAGTGTGCAGGGATAAGGTTGGGAAGCTTGTTGAGAAGAGGAGTCCCATGGTCTGTTCCCTCACCTATAAGACATAAGCTGTCCTGAGGTTTTGGCCTGCATTCCCTGAACATGGTTAAAGCTTAGCCTCTGCTGCTTCTGTCCCCTGCCCATGCTCTTTCCCTGCCCTACAGTTATTCTCTGGAAATAAGTTTCCTGGGTCTCCCTGTTTCTGCCTTTTCACCTCACTGTCCACCTCTAACCTGCCCTCTATCATCCCACTAGAGCTGTTCTGCCTGAGGAGACAGTACCTGGCTCACTGCTTAATTTGACTGGGACTTTTCAGGCTTATAGCATCCAGTTCGTTGTCAACCAGGGGTGATTTTTGCCCCCTAGGGGCTACCTGGCAGTGCCTGGAGACATTGAGAGGGGCTGACCTCTACGGGATAGACAATGAAGTTGCTGGTAGACATCTGAGAGGATGGCCATTTTGCAGTTCTCCATTCTTTTTGTTTGTTTTTTTTTGAAAGGAAGTCTTGCTGTGTCACCCAGGTTGGAGTGCTGTAGCGCAATCCTGACTCAGTACACATCTCCTGATTCAAGCAATTCTCCCACCTCAGCCTCTGAGTAGCTGGGATTACAGGTGTGCACCACTACACCCAGCTAAGTTTTATATCTTTAGTAGAGAAGGGCTTTCACCGTGTTGGCCAGACTGGTATCAAACTCCTGACCTCGTGATCCCGCCTGCCTTGGCCTCTCAAAATGCTGGGATTACAGGCATGAGCCACCATGCCCGGTCACAGTTCTGCATTCCTAAAACTGCCTTCTGACTGCCTGCACGTAATTCTCTCCTGACTTGTTTTTCAGTAAATTCCCAGTTCATTTCTTACCAATCTCTAGGGGGATCTTCTCCTCCAGCCTTGGTTCCAATCCGTGCATCCCAGGATTCTTTCCCTGGCCTCTGGTCTCTCCCCACTCCTCACATTCCTCTTGGGCGTCTCATTAGTCCTAGGGATTTAACTTTCATCTCTGGGTGAATGACCCCACATCTGTATTCACAGCTCTAGCTCACTTGAGCTCCAGTAAAATTCATGTCTTCTCCACCTCAGTGGTGCACAGGCATTTCCAACTCAGTGGTTCCTAAATAGAGCAGCCAAAAGTCTTCTTCCATCCTCCCTGCCCCCCTCCCACATTGCTGTCCATCAGCTTGGGCATACACACACACACACACACACACACACACACACACACACACACACACACACACACACACACACACACTAGTGTGCACGCACTCTCTCATCACAGTCAACTAACAACAAGAACAGCAGCAACAACATTAATGATCCTTTATGTGCCAGGTGCTGTGCTAAACTCTTTATAAGCATTTTTTATTTAATCTTCAAAAAATCTCTACAGGGTAGCTACTATAATTATGCTTATTTATGGTTGAGGAAATTGAGGGTTAAACAGATGAAATAACCAGTTCACTTTTACATAGCTAGTATTGCATGGAACTGGGACTTACACATCCACATCCTTTTTTTCTCATAAAAAAAAAACAGATTTTATTTTTTAGAGGAGATTTAAGTTCACAGGAAAAACTGGAAGTATAGAGTGTTCTCATATACCTCCTGCCCTCCTCCAGCCTCCCCCACTATGAACACAAAATGGTACATACGTTACAATTGATGAACCTGCATTGACACATCATTGTCAATTCCGTAGTTGCCATTAGGGTTCCCTTTGGGTGTTATAAATCCTATGGATCTTGACAAATGTATAATGACATGTATCTACCATTATAGTATCATAAGAATGGGTTCGGTGCCCTAAAAATCATCTGTGCTTCACCTGTTCATCCTCCATACCCCGTGGCAATCACTTGTTTTTTTTGTTTGTTTGTTTTTAACTGGCTCTATCATGTCTTTTTGACATTTTAGAAATAAATTCTAAGCTCAGATGTTCAGTTATCATTGAATAGCTATAAGGAATAGGTGGAGTTCCCATATCCATGAATCATGTTTAATTCTTAAGAATTGGGTTAGTGGATTCTAGTTTCTGTCACCATGTTTTCTGTCCTTTCTGGGAACCCGCTTGGCTATTTGCACTGTGTGTGGGGGACATGTACTTAAGATAGAGTACAAGTATGTTGTTGTTCCCACTTCCTGTCCTGATAGCTTTGGAAGAATTGTGGTTTTTTTCCTTCACAGCCTGGTTTTGTAATTCTGTGTAGACCAACTATTAGTTTGATCCAATATCCCTGCCATTAGCTGTCAGACCACCTTTGAAGAGAGCGCGGCATGAGGCCGTCTATGTCCCAGCTTCTTTGTGGTATTCAGGACAACCTAAAGCTTGTGATGAAGGACTTTGAAGGCCCTTTTTAGAGATTCCACCAGCACTGATTGGTTAAGTAGCTTCATCATATTGTTCCCTGGTTCACTGGAGTGATTCATCTTTAAAGGAATCCAGGAACTGCCTTTCATTATATCCATGTCTTAGAAAAACCTCATACCATACTGTTGCAAATATAGTTGAGAGTATCTCTAATCCAGACATCTGAAATCTGCTCTCTCTCTCTCTCTTCCTCCCCCAGAAGCCCCATGTGCCACTCCTCTGATCTGCAGCTTTGGGAGGCCAGTGGACCTGGAGAAGGATGACTACCAGAAGGTGGTGTGCAACAATGAGCACTGCCCCTGCAGCACCTGGATGCACCTGCAGTGCTTCTACGAGTGGGAGAGCAGCATCCTCGTTCAGTTCAACTGCATCGGCCGTGCACGCAGCTGGAACGAGAAGCAGTGCCGCCAGAACATGTGGACAAAGAAGGGCTACGACCTGGCCTTCCGCTTCTGCTCTTGTCGCTGTGGCCAGGGCCATTTGAAGAAGGACACAGACTGGTACCAGGTGAAGCGGATGCAGGATGAGAAAAAGAAGAAGTCTGGCTCTGAGAAGAACACAGGGCGGCCTCCTGGTGAGGCAGCAGAGGAGGCAAAAAAGTGCAGGCCCCCAAATAAGCCCCAGAAAGGACCGAGCCACGACCTTCCCCGCCGGCATTCCATGGACCGGCAGAACTCCCAGGAGAAGGCAGTGGGTGCCTCGGCCTATGGTGCCCGCTCCCCTGGTGGCTCCCCAGGCCAGTCACCACCCACAGGCTACTCCATCCTCTCTCCTGCCCACTTCAGCGGCCCCCGCTCCTCCAGATACCTCGGGGAGTTCTTAAAGAACGCCATCCATCTGGAGCCTCACAAGAAGGCCATGGCTGGGGGCCATGTGTTCAGAAATGCCCACTTTGATTACAGCCCCTCGGGGTTGTCAGTTCACAGGGGGGGACACTTTGACACCCCTGTGCAGTTCCTGCGGCGGCTGGACCTCTCCGAGCTCCTCACTCACATCCCTAGGCATAAGCTGAACACTTTCCACGTGCGCATGGAAGACGACGCCCAAGTGGGCCAAGGGGAGGACCTGCGGAAGTTCATTCTGGCCGCGCTCAGTGCCAGCCACAGAAATGTGGTAAACTGTGCCCTGTGCCACCGGGCACTCCCAGTGTTTGAACAGTTCCCACTGGTGGACGGAACTCTGTTCCTAAGCCCGTCGAGACATGATGAGATCGAATATGATGTTCCTTGTCACCTTCAAGGTATAGGTGTTACTTCACCTTGCCTGCTTTCTGTTTGTGAAAACCAAACAGCAAACAAGATGGATTGCTTTATTTGGCTTAGTTTTCACCAATGTTGTTTTTTTGTTCTAGTCAGGTGCTAGGTAACATTTGAATATTTCACCTTTGCCCAGTGACGTGGTGATTTTTACTCTGATGTTGCTGTGCCAAGTACCATTGTCCTAGTGAATAATTTGTGTGCTTGTTCTGCTGTAATTTGAAGAGAGGATTGCTGGTGTATCGTTTTGCATAATGGGGAAGGAAATTAGAGGAGTTGTTGCATATTTGTCACTTAACTGTAAACCTGTTTAATGGGCCCAGCTGGCTGTGTATTCTTTTTGATCCTTATAAACATAACAATGAGGAAAAGCAGGGGTCAGAAGGGGCCAAGGTGTTTTAGATTAGTTGAGTTACTTTTGAAGTTTATGAAAGATGAGACTGTCTTGATAGCAACAAAAGGAAAACAGGATTATTGAAAGCTCAGACGTTATCCCGGTGGTGGTGGTGGAAGGCAGGACGGTGGGCTGTAAGGACTTGGTACATTTCAGCCATAAATTGAATGACAGGAGGTTGGTTCGTATAGGTGAGAAATCTGTCAGCTCATGTGCAACTACTGAACTTCCATAAAAATGAGACACATCACATATAACATGTTTATACTTTAAATGTGTGCTAAAATGCTTGTTGTGTAAAAATGATGTATCCCCACCTGTCTCCTTCCCACCAACCCTGCTGTGTCAGTACCCAAACATTTCAAATCTTAGCCGATGTTTCATGTTTTTAACATCATTGTTGTAAATACTGCTGTCTTTATTCTCCAGTTTTACATATTGTCTGTTTTTTGACTGGCTTTGAAGATGGATGACTGTGCATCCCCCTTCTTCTCAGGATGAGATATCACAATTCTTCGTTAAATCCTTAATGTTTACTATTGTGAATACATATTAATATTGAACCAGGAAGTATAGGTTTTTTTCTTGTTAAATAGAACAATATATCCTAGAACACCTTTTGTTTTTATTAGGGTTAATTGATTATTGTTTTCATTTGCATAGTTTTTTTTTTTTTTAAACTTTGGCTAGTTGTTCTGACTCTCCAGCAGCTTTACAAACCAGCTTTTAAAAAGATGGCAGTGGCTCACGCCTGTAATCCCAACACTTTGGGAGGCTGAGGCAGGCAGATCACCCGAGGTCAGGAGTTCGAGACCAGCCTGGACAACATGTTGAAACCTCGTCTGTACTAAAATCACACAAAAAATTCACCAGGCTGGTGGCGGGCACCTGCAATCCTGGCTACTTGGGAGGCTGAGGCAGGAGAATCACTGTAAACCCGGGAGGCAGAGGTTGTAGTGAGTCGAGATCATGCCATTGCACTACAGCCTGGGCAACAGAGTGAGACTTCGTCTCAAACACACACACACACACACACACACACACACACACACACACACTCACACACACACTCTCTCACACTCTCACTCTCTCTCTCTCCCCCACATACCTGTCAGATTTTTTTTGGAAAAAATATTTTTCCCCTGAAAATGTCTCTTATAGAGACTCTTAACCTCCTGCTTCTACCTGTCCTGGTGCACCACATAGCTGTCCTAGTAATGCCTTCATTTCTGTCGTATTTTTAAAAATCTTTTTTCCTAGATCTCATATTTTATTTTTTCTTAGTTTATTCTCTCAGTTTTTAGGAAACATCCCCCAGGAGCTTTTTGAGAAAGGGAGCATGGGAATAGATGATTTGAGACTTTGAACGTCTGAGAATATCTTGATTTTATCTTCACACTCCATTGCTGTTTAGCTGGGTCTAGTCTTCTAAGTTATACATATTTCCCCTTGGTGTTTCGAAGGCATTTCTTTACTGTCTCCTATCTTACAATGCCTCTATTTTGAGATGTCTGATACTACTCGTATTCTTGTCTTTGCCTCCACCTCCACCCCTCCATGAAGGTTTTAAGATTTTTTTCATATATCCCTAATGTTCTGAAATTTCACCATGATGTGGTCTTTTACAAAGTTTTCTCTATTTGTTATGTGTTCTGTACTCTTTTGGCTCTTTGGCTCTATAAACTTGCCATCTTCCATTTGGAGATGGAGTCTTGCTCTGTCACCAGGCTGGAGTGCAGTGGCTCAATCTCGGTTCACTGCAACCTCTGCCTCCCAAGTTCAAGCAATTCTCCTGCCTCAGCCTCGCTGAGTAGCTGGGATTACAGGCATGCACCACCACGCCCAGCTAATTTTTGTATTTTTAGTAGAGTTGGGGTTTCACCATATTGGCCAGGATGGTCTCGATTTCTTGGCCTTGTGATCTGCCTGCCTAGGCCTCCCAAAGTGCTGGGATTACAGGCATGAGCCACCACTCCTGGCCAGAAATTTGCTTTTGTGTTATTTCTTTGATAATTTCCTCCACCCTATTTTCACTTTTAAAAAAGTCTGTCAAACTCTTATTAATCAGATATTAGACTTCTTAGATTATTTTTTTGTCGGAGTAGAGAACTCCTTTATTTTATATATAATAAAGGATATCTAATAAATATATACATGGACCTTTTCATCTTTATATTTTTATTCTGCTTTATGGAAAATTTCCTTGACTTTTTATTCTGGTGTTTTTACAGAGTTTAAAGTTTTCTGTTCTTACATTTTTAATTTACAAGAGCTCTTCTTAATAGCATTATTTTCTTGTTTCATGTATGTAATTTGTGCTACCTTTCTGAGCAAGGAAAGGGAGCTGAAATTTCAGAGAGTAGTCTCATTCATTTTGAGAATTGTACCTAACTCTCTATAAGCATTTGTTATAAAGGAGAGCATCCCCAAACTTAGTGATTTGAAAGGATAATTTAATGACTTTTCACAATTCTATGGGTAAATTGATTAGGACGGTTAGGTTGGCTTAGGGGACCTCAGCCAGAATGGCTTGTCTGTGTTCTTTCACCTTCTTATAGGCTAGCTTGGGCTTTTTCACATGGTGCTCTCAGGATAGCATTTAAGAGATGTGAGTGGAAGCTGCAGAGTCTCTATCTAGAGGCTTAAGTTTGAAACTGACTAACATCACTCTTATCACATTTTGTTCATTAGCATAAGTCCGAAGACTAGCCCAGATTCAGATGATGCTGAAATACTCTGCTTTTTGATGGAAAGTGTTGTATAGAATTTATGATGGTTTGAAATTTATTGCTCCCTATGATCTCCCTTTCCACCCTCCCCAGTGCTTGTCCAGTTTCAGAGCTTAACCATTTACTATTCCTCAGTCTGCTTTCTGACCTCATATAATTTGATTCAGGGTTGAAATAACCTCATTGTTTCATGGAAGATGAAGGACATTTTTTTTTTTCTGTTTAGGGGTAATTTTAGAGGGAAGTGGATGGAAACACCTTTATTTCTCCATTGTAAAACTTGAAACATTTTTTATGAAGATAATATGGGTACATCATATATGAGAATAGTAGTGTTCTTTTTCTATCCATGATGGACAGATTCTTTTCCTGTAATCAGTTGATCAAACTTATAGATTTTACACATGCTGAGTACTATCAGTTCTTGCTTGTCATCAATTTATAATCTTAGGATAAGATGCTTTTATAAAATGTAACTAACCAGGCTTAAGGTTCTAGTATCACACCTGGATATGATGTATGTTAAGTATCATGTAATTTCCAGAGAAAGGGACCACTTTGTCTTGGTTCATAAAAAGAGGCAGCATGAAGGCTGATGTCAAAAGGTCGGCTGGATCTTGGTAAGCAGAGGGTCTACCCAGGTCAGGTGTTTGTTGAAGAGGAGGTAGTGCCTGCAAGCAAAGGAGGGATGGTTAAAAAGAAAAAGAATGGCAGGTTGTGATCAGGAGATAGGGAGAGGACTGTTTGTTTGGAGACGAGGGTGGTCTAGAGGGGGAAAGGAGTAGGATAGGGAGAGAACAGATAGCAGAAGTACTTTCAAGCCATAATAAAGAGCTTTGCTACATGTTCTTCATGAATGTGAATGGAAAGATTTTCAACCTCTTTTTTAAAGCAGGCAATCACATGGAGGAAAGGGGTTTGAAAGGGGTGGGATCTGGAGACAAAGTTGAGACTTTACAGTCTGTAGTCTAGATGGAAGGAGAAAAGAATGCTAAGGTGGAGACAGAATGGAAGGGAGGGGATATCGTCAAGAGGTTATTTCAAAGAAAAACTACAGCTTGTGAATTTAGAAACAAAATTCATTTTATTTCTAGACCAGATAAATGGTGCAAGAAAGGAGACGGGTAGATAAAGGTGGGGAAAGGAAGGGCCTGACTTTAGGGGACAGAAGATGAGGTTCGTATGTGTTGGGTTTGAAGGGATGTTGAGACTTGTGTGGAGATGTCTAGAAAACACAGTTAAAAATAAGCATTTGGGTTGAACACTGAGGAGTTTATAACAGTGGTGGTTAAAATCCTAAGGGTGAAAGAGCTCTTGGATATGAAAAGAGAAAGAAAAGGAAGGAGGATATGATAAACCTATGAGTAAATCTTGAGGGTACCGTTCAGGGAGCAGATGGAGAAAGGGGTGAAAATTAGGCCTGAGTACTTGAGTGTGTGTGTATACACATCAAAACATAGACATATAAATAGATAATGCATGCATTAGATGTGCACCAGAAAGATACTGATAAGTT
Organism: Sapajus apella; assembly: GCF_009761245.1. Classification (NCBI taxonomy): domain Eukaryota; kingdom Metazoa; phylum Chordata; class Mammalia; order Primates; family Cebidae; genus Sapajus; species Sapajus apella. The sequence continues at coordinate 10,957,930 of NW_022436946.1, read as the reverse complement.
GAATGTTTGATATAAAACCTGAAGATCAGGGTGTTTAATCATTACAGAGAAGTCATCGTTGCCACAAGTGAGGCCTTGACCACATATCAGCATTTTTATTGCCATATCTTTGAGTAATCCATGCCACCTTATTTGTAGTAAGAAAGTGTAAATCATGTCTTTAATCACCAATTACTGATCATGCATTCTTCTATTTTTCTTTTCTTTTTTCTTTCCCTTTATTTATGTTTATTTTTGAGTATCTTGCTCTGTTACCCTGGCTGGAAAGCAGCAGAGTGATCATAGCTCACCTCAGCCTTGGACTGCTGAGATCAAGCAGTCCTCCTGCCCCGGCTTTTCCAGTAGCTAGGAATACAGGCTCAAGCCACCACTCGGCTTATTTTTTTCAAACATTTTAAAGAGATGGGGTCTCACTGTATTACCCAGACTGGTCTTGAACTCCTGGCCTCAAACAGTCATCCCATTTCAGCCTCTCAAAGTGCTGGGATTATAGGCATGAGCCACTGTGCTTAGCCTGGCCATGTGTTTTTTAAAGTATTTTCAACTCTAATAGAAGGGCCACACTACAGGCCATAGGATTGCACAGCAGGCAGGCTGATCTGCTGCTGCAGTACTTGCTATATTCAGTGGCCCTCTCTGGAGTATTACTCCCTCGCCCTGCCCTTACCCCTCACTGCCCTCTCCAGACTCTGTCTCTGGACTCTGTTTGCTCTCTTTTTCCTCTGAAAATAGTTTTGTTTAGCTTTAATAATTTATTAAGATTGATCTAATTAGGAAGTTCTTATTGGGCTTCTTTACCACTTTGAATCACATGTGATTGTTCTCCCAGGATTCGATTTTTTGTTTAAATTCACAAAGGGTTTAGAAATTCAGAATTCTCTGTGCTCAGGACAATGTGTAGTGGAACTGAAACAAATCTAGACTCAGTCCAGACCAGGTGTTCCAGTGAGTTTGCCTGTAAGTTATGGATCAAAGAGACATGAATCAGTCTGGACTTGCTACTTAAACTTGGGCAAGCTGCTCTGCTCTCTAAATCTCACTTCCTACTGTCAGAAGTGGGAGCAACAGTAACGCCTATTTTATAATGTTACTGTTAGGGTTAAATGAAGTGATTCACATGGAGCTGGTAGCATAGTGCCATACCCTTGGTTAACCCTTGTAAAAGTTACTCTGTCTTCATCATTGTGGTCATTGTTAGCAACGCATGACTTTTGTGTCTATGGCTGCTGGTACCCATCTCAGCTGTGGCCTCTGTACCTGTGAATGTTTGGGAATTGCACTGAGTAAGCAGGATGGGGAATGCAACTCAAGTTTTTTCCAGTGGCTCCTGGATCTTTGAACGGACTTCCTGACATGCCCCAAGGCCCCAGTAGATGTGGCATGTGAGACCCTTTTATTTTCAGTGCCCTAGAGCAGAGGTGGGCAGGCAGTATTTCAAGAAGCTTGTTGTCATCCTTCCCCTTTTTGCTATAAAGGCCACCAAAGTTATGCTGTCTTTGGCTGTTAACATGCCCCATCCATTTACACTTATAAAATGCTTCCCACATCCCAGACAATGTGCTAGTCAGCTAGTCTACAAGGATGAATGAGACATGGTTCTTGCCCTCAAGGAGAAAGAGGGTCATACAAGCAAATGCAAATGAAGGGCTCCCCTAAGTACTATAGATAGAACATAAGCCCTGCCATCGGGTAGGGAGCAGGTTGGCCCTTATCACTGAGCGCTGAAGACCCATAGGCTGACTTATGGCAGTGAGCAGCACATTCTGAATAGAAGGCTACTTAGGATTATGTGTTCCCCTGATGGTAGTTTTTTAATATTTGTGGGGGGGGGGGGACCCTGGGTCCCACATACAGCAGAAATGTTGCTGTTGTATATGTTTCCTGGGGAGATTATGGACATTTTGACTCTTTAGTTATTTGAACTGTGATGCTTCCATATACACTAGACATCTTTCCTTTATAAACATTAAGATGTCATCAAATAACGGAGGGGAATCGTGTTGTAACTTTTAAGGGCCCAGTGAATAAGAAGACGTTGAACTTCTTTTAAAAAGTTACTTACAAGTGAAATACAATTCTGTTTCCCAAATTAGATGTGGTGATGGCTGAACATTTTGAGAACAAGGACAGTTAACATGGTAATTTTGGTTGTGGTATAATTCTGGGCTATCCATCCCCAAGACAGATTTTTGACTTTTTATGTTGGGACTTGTCGGGGTGAGAGAGCTTGTGACAAGACCAATGTTGTTGGTTAAGTCTCCATATGCTAAACATAAACTTTTGATCAGGAAGTCCTGCATGAATACAATAGAGGCTGGTTTTGAGTATATGTGACTTTGCTATTTGAATTTGGATGGCCTATAATTATAATGTAAACCCAGCAGCACTTTTTGGAAAAGTGAATTGAAGCCAAGTTTTTAATATTCTTGAACTTAAAATACATGTTTTATTGGCAATAGTTATTCATCATTATCCTGAAAGGACAGCTTGTGTACTAAATATTGATTTTTCTTTTTATATTTATCCAAATGATAAAATGTTTGCTTATAATTGGTAGATGAAACACTTTTTATCCCCTTGGAGATGAAACATGATTTCCATGATGGCCACTCTGAGCCTTGTGTCTTCTGTGCACAGGGAGACTCATGCACCTGTATGCGGTGTGCGTGGACTGCCTGGAGGGGGTTCACAAGATCATCTGCATCAAGTGTAAGTCGCGGTGGGATGGCAGCTGGCACCAGCTGGGCACTATGTACACCTACGATATCCTGGCTGCCTCTCCATGTTGTCAGGTAGGTATTGAACACACTGAGAGAGCAGTGGGTGATATTAGGCCTCTGTCCCCAAGTGAATGTAGGGAAGATGCTTCCAATAATAAAGAAGGAAATTCAGTCCAGCAATGATGGCTGAGTTACCACTTGTAATGTAGTCATTCAGTGGAATATTATGCAGTCATTAAAAGGGATAGTATAGAATAATACATAATTATGTGGGAAGCATTTCTAGTATATTAGGTCAAAAGAACAGTTATAAAATGGCACAATAATATGCTTGCGTTTGTAAATAAGTGAGCATGAAAAGTGAACTACTAACCTGTTACCAGATGGTCTCAGTGGTGGGAGGCTGAATAATTCCTTTAGTTTTCTTTTTGCTTGCGTATATTTTCTTTTTCTTTTTTTTTTTTGGAGACAGAGCCTTGCTCTGTCGCCAGGCTGGAGTGCAGTGGTGCGATCCTGGCTCACTGCAACCTCTGCCTCCCCAGTTCAAGTGATTCTCCTGCCTCAGCCTCCCAAGTAGCTGGGACTACAGGTGCATACCACCACGCCCAGCTAATTTTTGTATTTTTAGTAGAGACAAGGTTTCACCATGTTGGCCAGGATGGTCTCGATCCTCCACCTCATGATCCACCCACCTCAGCCTCCCAAAGTGCTGGGATTACAGGTGTGAGCCACTGTGCCCAGCTACTTGAATATATTTTCGAAGATTCTGTATGATTAGCTTATACTAAATTTCTAATAAGAAAAAAGTTACTTGAAGAAAGTCACTTTCTTAAATAGACAGGATTTTCTTGTTTTCTTTCTGTGGGATAGTACAATTACTCAGGAATTGCCTGCCTTGTAAGTGTTAGAGGTTGTTGTAATCCCTAAAGCACTACTAAAAGGTGGCATTGTCTCATGCTATGAGAACGTCTGAAATTTAGCTGTCATCATAAAAAAGAGGAAGTATTCACATATGAAAACACAAATAACCTGTAGAATCACAGGAGACAAAATCCTTGGAAATATCTTTCTTTCCAAGTGTTGGGGAGAGAACATCTTGTTATATAATTCCTTGATACTCTCATGGCAGGAGAGAAATTTTTCTTTGCTCTAAAGTGTTCCAGCCTGTTTTTTTAATACAAATAGCTGATACATACTTTAGTAGTTACTGTATAGTTTTATGTCTTTAGCATTATGGCTTGATTTTTGTAAAGAGAATATTTTTATGATTGGTTGATATTCACTGTAGCATTTTTTATTGTGCCTTAATGCCAGCTCTTGAGAGAAACCAGAGGAAGTGGCTTCCCTCGGCATACACACCACGGAGGATTATCTTTTAAATTAAATAAGGAAGTGAAAGAATGAGCCTGTTAACTCAGAAGATTAGCACTGCAAAGGACCTGGGATCTAGACCAACCTCCTCATTTTCTCATACAATGGAGGCCTAAAACCTTGGGGTGTTTTATCCAGGTTTACATACATAGTGTCACAGCCATGCCTGCACTCTGTGATTCCTGTTGTGGTGTTCTTTCTAATACACCACTGAAAGGCAATGAGATTTTTTCCATGTCTTTAGGAAGAAAAATAGAACAGCATCCTGCCACACCCAGCCTCTTGGCATTCACCATGCACTATATTTTTTCCTTAAAATAATTGGAGCCCAGACCTTTCTTATCTGGCCCCCTACTGAAATGGAAAACATGTTTGATTACATGTTTAAATTTAAAGGTTTGATTACATTTTTAAATTAAAAAAAAATATTGACAATATTCACTGTGAGGATACAAGTTTTAGACACTTCTAATGAATCAAGAGAAGTCTTCAATAAGATGGAGCCAAAAATAAGCAATAATTGATTCTTAGAAAAGCATAACAGGGTGAAGATGGATTTGCTCAGAATCACACTTTTAATGTTCAGATCTCTCTTGATTTTGTTAAAAGAGTGTTTATCTCAGGTTACAGAAAAGTAGTTCCTGCCATGGCTGAGGGTGAGCAGGCTGCTTTGGTTCACTCCGTGCCTTGCTGCTCTATAACTGTGGTCTTGGGCATGGTACTTAATCACATGTGCCTCAGTTGCATTATCTAAAAGTCAGCTAATACTATCTACCTCCTAGGAATATTTTGAGAACAAATTGAGATTATACTTTCTGAGTACTTTTTAGAAATGAGTCTAAATTGAGTCTGTTTTATTTATAATTTCTGGTTATTCACTTAAGTCCTGGAGCCATTGCTGAAAGGTTCCGGGACTGTGCTGTTAAGGAGAGGCCAGGCATGAGTGAAGATGCAGAGCTGGGAATTCCAGAAGTCTCAGACCAGTGCCGCACTTCCTGGATTGCTAACTTTACTTATGTATTTTGGGAAAATTTATTTTTACATCAAAACACAGTTGAGTAGAATGAAAAATGTGTATGAATTTTGAAAATAAACCCAGAATCTTCAAAGAAGTTTCATGGAGGTTTGGGTGAGGGAAGTCAGCTTCCGGTGGGGAGAGGTTTCTTATTGTTAGGGAACTTCCATGGAGAGTGTTTAGGCAGTACCAGTTTAGAATTTTCTTCTCATAAGTAGGTGAAACAGCTCACAGTGCTGCATCTCAGGAGAGAAGTTGGGAGTCTTTCAGGCATACCCCATTTCTCTGTTTTGGTAATAAAAGGGATGCTTTATGAAGCTCTTGCTCAGTTTCCCAGCATTTTGATTTGGATGACTTTGACAAGTGTTGGGAAGCGAAGGGGTGTGTGGTTGATGGTGTCTGTTTCCCCCAGGCGCGCCTGAACTGTAAGCACTGTGGGAAGCCAGTGATCGACGTGAGGATCGGGATGCAGTACTTCTCCGAGTATAGCAACGTCCAGCAGTGTCCACACTGTGGGAACCTGGACTACCATTTCGTGAAGCCATTTTCCTCCTTCAAAGTTCTCGAAGCTTATTGATGAAAGCTTTGCTTTAGTAATAGCTATTTTATTGATATTATTACTTTATTACATATCTTTTATAGGGAAGCATTCTGTGACAATTTCTTTTCTAATTTAAAGGAGAGTTACTTTGTTGTATGTGTGCCACTAAAATAGGGGCTGCCCTTGCCCTGTGTTGATTCCCGAGTGTTAGTCTGTGGTTTTGACAAGAGCCCAGATGGGTAATCCTGTGCATTTCGGTCAGGGTTCACTCTTACCAAGAGTCTTCGATGCAGCTTTAAGATGATGGAGAGGATGGGGTGAACTTAGGAAAGGAATTATGTGGCTCTAAACTAAAAGCTTGATAGGAGTTGGAAGGAAATGCTTACTACAATGTTAACTTTCTAAAAACCTACTTTGAGATCTTCCTTGGGTCTTTGGAAGAATATGTGACAAGTGAATGTAAGTCTGTGCCTGGAGAGCCATTAGTCTATCTCAGCCTAGTGTTCTGCAGCACACGTGGGCAGGCAGTTTACTCCCACTGACAGATGACCTGAAAGTGGTACCAGTGCTGTTTCTATCGCTATTGTAATTTGCCAATCCATTTTTCATGCTGAAAATAATATCCAAATTGTAAGACATATGAAAGATATTAGTGTTGCAGGTATTGGTAAACTGACCTATAACAGAATATGTGAAATGGATTTGGAAATAATGCAAGACGGCAGAACTCAATCATTTGAATTGTGTCTTTGAAGTTGGTAAAATAGCTCTTAGGGAGAATCCAGGAATAACATGATTTGGGCAATGATGATTTAATACAGGTTGCCCTGTTGAAGTGTCATTTCGTGTCAGATTCTTCTCACAGATAAATCTCTCAGCCACAGAATCTAACTGGTGAGCTTCAGAACCAATAGTTGCACACTTAACTGTCCTCAAAATTGCTTATGGCCATTTTTAACCCATTTAATTCTGAGTTTCCAAAAGCAAAGATTTGACCTTAAGAGGGAAGGAAAAAAAATGTGAAAGGATGATGAAGAAAATAATCATTTTACTATTTCTTTTAAAAGTATGTTTTATTTGGGAAAATCAATGATTGTAATGTACAGCAGTATGTTTGAAAAATAGACCATTCTAAAAAGCCCATGATACCTTACTCTTGATGAAAAAAGATGATCATATATATATAGAACTTGATTAGTCAAAGCATTGGGCATTCCAAAATACAGCCTTTGGTTCAGTAGATTCTGATGCATTGAATAGACTGACATCCCATACCCTTAGAGAATTGGAATATGATTTCTCAAAAGTGAATTTGATAATTTCATGTATGATATGCATAGAGAATGCTAAAAGAATGCTGAAAAATAATTTTATGAATAGCCAAATTTGGGATTGATATGAACATTTTATATTACTCATTTACCTTTTTTTTTAATTGTGTGGCTTTTCTTTTCAGAAGCATTTAGGCAATATTGCAAGTGAGCTTCAGTTCTATATGAAGTATTTGATGTTTTGTTTGAAACAACACAGCATTAACCAATGTATTGACTAATACTTTTCATCTTTCAGTTTGGATGATTGGGTTTGCTACATGAAGGTTGGTATTTGATCATCTGAAAAATATTTCAGTAGGAAGAAATGCATAAAATGCCTATAAGAAGTAGAAGGTCATTGAACTGACAGTGTTTGATGCAACTAAAAGAGGACTGTAGGACATAGCTTCCTGCAAACTTGTCTTTAATGCACAAAGCCGTAGTTGTGAATTAACTGTTTCCTTATTGATTCTCTCATGTACCCAGATACAAAAAGTGTTAAGTTTCTCTTGTCCTCGTAATACCATTTGGATTTTATTTCTGAATTTAAAATAAATAGTGAAATATTTACAGTGCTGATCTTTAACCCACCTAAAATTTTATGGTGAAACCTGCTTTATATTGTTGTTCTGAAGCTTACAGTTGACCTATACACGCTCCTGAATTTAGAACTGCTGTCGGTGTAGTATATGCTGTGTTCCATGTTGCCTTTTTAGATGGCTTTCTACCCCCTGAAAAATAAATATGATGAGGTTTTATGGTCATTGGGTAAAATTTTCTCTTGGACATTATTTCGTTGATAAAGTTAGGATTCTGTGGATTCTTTATTCAGTTACATAAAGAGAAAAGCATGAAGAGCATGAAGCGTATCTGAAAATATCTTTTGCCTTTAAGACGATTCATTCTTGTCTGGAGGGAAAATTTGGCTGATGTGGGAATAAAATATAATTGAGTATTCAACACCATGAAGATAAATCTTATTTTGCACATCTGCTGACCTTAATACCCCAGACTTTTCCTGAATACTTTGATTGGAATTGGAATATATATAAAAAAATATGATTTTTGTTGTGATTAGGATACTAAAAGGATATTAGTTACTCAAGAGATCCAATTTCTGTTTTTCTGATGAATAGTGTTCAGTAACATGAAGCAGTCTTAAGAGTGACTAATAATTGCAAAGTGATTTTTCATCTACTGTTAGTATTTTTTAATTATTTATTTTTAAGTGTTTTATACCTTGAACAAGTACAATGATATGCTTTAGTTTAGTGAGAGGACAATTTCTGATTGATAGTTTTCTCTTCAGGCTATCTCACCTCTTCACTCTCTTGTCACATTTGAAGCAGGCAATATAATGGGTTTATACTTTAAAAGATGGTGCCATGAAGTTGAGGGGTTGAGTAAATTATCCTGTTCTAATTGCAGAGGAGCTTTCCTCAAATGCCCTGTAACTTCTAGTTTTTGTGCAAGAAGTTCATTTTCTGAGTAAAAGTTATTTTCATATACGTTGGTGGAAAATTAACATCAAAAAATAATCTTATTAGGTATTTGAACTCTAAAACTAACAGATAAGACTGATATGTACCTTATTAGAGCACCAAAACTAATTTGCCAAAGTCTTCTGTTTAGTCCTGCAAGACCGATGCCTAACACACAGTCCGTTCTCCTGTGTCTAGATCAAGAACTCCAGTTTGCTTTCCTGTTTAGTGTCCTGGTAGCAGCTGTTGAGTAACTTTCATTGGAGGTTGGGAAGGAAGTAAGGAGAAAGTGTTCTTGTTTAGTGTTTATTTCCTATAATAGGATGCTGCCCAACCCAGTTCATCTCCATGTCCTGTTGACTAAATATTCCAGGTAATTGAAAGTAAATATAATGGATGGGCTCTATTAAAACTAGCTCAAAAATAAATTCCTGTCAGTAAAGATTTCTTGTCAAGATGTCTTGGATTGCACTTTTGTTGAGGAAAGACAGTGTAAATAGTTAAAGAATGTTGATAAAGTTGAGACATTTGGTTGTGGAATTGTATGTGGTTTTAGAGGGTTTCTGTTTGTGAAATGTATGTATTAAAAATAATAAAATTCCAGAAACTAACATTTTACTCTGTTGTTAGTTTGTCACTTTATTTTTGGTTGGGATTTTTGAGTGGTGGGTTTGTCTGGTGAGAAGATATGAAGAGAAAGCTTTCTCAGGTTTTGATCACTATTCAGGTAACCATTTCAAAGTCGCTCCTGCAGCTGATAAAAACTACTGACTTTTTGTGCTGCTTGCAAGTCGTGTATCACATGTAAACTTGCTCTGCAACAAAAGCTTTCTGTAGGACAAAGTTGATTCTATATGGATGGTCCAAAATTATTGTTCTGGTTTTAGGGAATTCTATTGGATAGATAGTATATGTTAAAGAAAAGTAAAAACAGAGGCCACCATTTAGATATATCCCAAGGCCAACCACCCATAGCCACAGAGCCGAAACTTAAGTCATCCTGATGTCCCTGAAGTGCTAGTTCTAGTCAAACAAAACACAAAATGTAAGACCTTGTCAGCATGGTTTAGTGAAATCAAACTTGTTAGCTGTAGTAGTCACCTCTTATCTGTGATTTTGCTTTCTGTAGTTTCAGAAACCTGTCCATGGTCAACCTCAGTCTAAAAATATTAAATGGAAAATTCTAGAAACAATTCACATGATTTAAATTGTGCACCGTTCTGAGTAGCATCATGAAATCTTAAGTCCTGTGCCATCCTGTCCAGCAGGCGAATCATCCCTTTGTCCAGTGGATCCATGCTATAGATGTCATCTACCTATTAGTCACTTAGGAGGCTACTAGATGAGTCCTGTTATTGCAATGCTTGTATTCAAGTCACCTTTATTTTACCTAAAAATGACCCCAAAAGGTGACCAGGCACAGTGGCTTTAATCCCAGCACTTTGGGAGGCCAAGGTGGGTGGATCACCTGAGGTCAGTAGTTTTCGACCAGCTTGGCCAACATAGTGAAACCCCATCTCTAGTAAAAATACAAAAAATTAGCTGGGTGTGGTGGCGGGTGCCTGTAATCCCAGCTATTCAGGAGGCTGAGGCAGGAGAATCTCTTGAACCTGGGAGGCAGAAGTTGGAGTGAGCCAAGATCATGACACTGTGCATTCCATCCAGCCTGAGCAACAAAAGCGAAACTCTGTGCTCAAAAAAAAAAAAAAAAAACAACCCAAAGTGAAAGAGTAATGCTGGTGTACTTATACTTGTTCTGTTATTACTAGTCATTGGTGTTAATCTCTTACTGTACTTAATTTATAAACTTTATCATAGGTATGAATGTATAGAAAAGGTTTTGGAAAGGATCCCCCAAGGATAAGGGAGGGCCTACTGTGTAGACAAATCAACAACTGGTCTGCTTTCCTTTTAAAGAATGTTAACATGTAATAGCCAGTCACAAAAGAGGGCAAAAATACTTTCTCCCTTATGCTTTATAAATGGTTCTATAACCGCTTTGCACAGACTTCTAACCATTTTGGTTTGACATCTCCAGGTTTGCCAACTGTTCTTTTGTATTCACAATAAACTTATACAATTTAAAAATTTGATCTGATTTTATTTTTGACAATAGATTATTCTACAGATGTTTTCTTTGTTTCCTAGGTCTGTAACAATTTTCATAATGAAAAGACTTGATCTTATGTGTCTTCATTATAAGCAGAGAGAAAAGTGAGTCTAATTGAATGTCTTGCTGACTTCATATACGGTGATCAAGAATAGTTTATCCTTAAATATCCTTGTCCTCTTCAATTCAAATATCATTCTTGTCCAATGTATTGAAATCCACAAACGTTAGAACACAAGATAAGTTGGGAAAACTTGGGTAAAGAAAATCTTCAGTCTGCCAGTGGATTCAAAGCCTGTGTTGTCATTTATTAATGCAGATATCTGAGCCATAAATTTTGTTTAAAGCCTTATAAAGGTCTTGGGATATGATTTCTACCAATGTAACTTATGGTCAATAAAATACTTTGCAATTTTAAGGAAAGTACAGTTCTTACTGCAGAAGGAAAAAAAGTTGCAGGAAAAAAATGAAGCTAAATTGTAATTGGTAAGTGTTACATTTAATGGAAGAAAATTCTTATTTCTTCTTAGTGGTTTCCATTACTTTAGATATTGCTTATATTGTTTTGACTGAAATTTGGCAAATTCAGCAGCAATTATTGCTAATTACGAAGGCTGTTTAAAGGGTCACATTTTCAAAGGGGGAAAAATTCTTGTCTCGAGCTTTTCTTCTTCTGTTCTCTCCACCCTCCACAGCGGGGTAAACCTTACCTACTGAATGTGAAATACCTTTGAGGACAACAAGGTGCTGTACAGGTGTAATATTTGAAATAGTAATGTGTTTTTAAGGCATATTTGTCTTTAGTAGAATCTTTTAGCATTGTAATAATTATGTTAGCTCTATCTGGCACTGCTAAGCCTCAGAAACAGCAAAAGTAAAAATAAAGCAGTTTGTCTCATGAAGTTGTAGACAGACACTGGTTACATTTATTAGTGTTCAAATGGAATTGGCTACATAACACCATGTCTTGGTGATGGGCGGCATGTCAAGCGGTTCTGTTACACTTGATTAAAAATTTAGATATCTAAATCAACTATAGAACTGTCTAATTATAATTCCTGATAAACCCTGTTATTCTAAGAATGAGAAAGTCATAACCATAACAGTGATAGAATTTAGATATGTCAGAATTTGGAACAAGGGCTATGGTGTTTGTTTTACTCACATGGTAAATGTTTGTTAAATTTCATTGACAATTGTACTCATTTTAGAGGTAAACTGAGGCCCAGAGAACTTTAAATAAGTTCACATAGTTAATGATTAACTAGGAATTAAACCTAGATCCCCACTCCTAGTCCTCACAATGAGATTTGGTAACGTATTCAGCTAGCTAACTGTTGTTCAGAGGTAGAGAATCCAAGTACTTTCTTCAGTTTTCCCTTCTGTTTTCTGTTACCATTTGCATATTGGCCACCTTTAGCACATTAATTGTCAGATATAGACATTAGTAGCCTAAAGAGATCGTTGCCAGTTGTCCATATTACTTTTGAAACTCTTTTAAATGTGAACTTTAGACCCTGAGGTTTATTTTTTTGTTGTTGCTTTTATTTTGTGTCCTGATTTCATTTTCTGATGCTAAGGGTAACAAATCCAGGGGCCTAGATGAATGGCACTTCCACTTGCTATAAAGGAGAGAAAATGTCAATTACAGGCATGTATACTTTTACCAGGTATGTAAATAAGATCTCTGTCTAACTTGATGTTGACTAAAGAAAAAATATCAAGCTTTTAAAGAATTAAAGTTAGTTTTATTCAGAGGTCTTACTGAACACTTGTAGGCTGAGGCCCGTAGCCCAGGAGCAGCCTTTGAGAGGGGTTTTGTCAGGCTGCTCCAGCCCAGACGCTTCAACCCACTGCTGATATACAGATGCTGGAGGTTGGTGCATGCAAAATCACATCAAAGTTTTGGTGTAAGAGTACATCTGGTTGTAGATTACAGAAGCATAATCACTAAGCCTGTTAGACATTTTATGTTAGAAAAGGCAAGGATTAGGGTCATTTATCTTGTAAATAATAGAGTGACCAGGCAAGAAGTATGGGGACCGTTTGCTAATACTGCATCGTCTTCAAAGCATCCTTTCAAAGAGCTGCACATTGTTGTGGAGTCAGGGGCTTTGTGAAATTATGTTAGCAAGCAGAAATGAGCAGACATGGCTGCTGATGTTTGCCACTTTCTCTCTTAGGAGGTTGGGTGTAATACACAAACACAGGAGGAGAAGTGTTTGGATATTGTACAGAGCAGCGAGTCCCCAGAAGTGAGTGAGAGGAAGCTTGTGGATGCGGAAGCTGCAGAAATGATAAATATATGTATCAGCGGATGGGCACCCTGTTTTCAGTTGAGAAATAATTTGGGCTTAAGACAAGGCAGTAGATTTAAAAGCTATAGTAGCCCTTGCTTCAGCAATACAGGTGCCAACATAGAAGTAATCCTGTGAGGCCTAGCTGGGCCTCTGCATAGGGGTGACAAGCACATTGGAAACATCCCCTGTTTTAGAAAAAGAAACAACGCTTTCTAAATGAGAAAAAGTTAGAAATCAATAGTTGTGTCTTTTCACCTCATTTATTTATTTATTTATTATTATTATTATTTCCCATGTATTTATTTTATTGCATTTTAGGTTTTGGGGTACATGTGAAGAACATGCAAAATTGTTGCATAGGTACACACGTGGCAGTGTGATTTGCTGCCTTCCTCCCCATCACTTATATCTAGCATTTCTCCCCTTGCTATCTCTCCCCAACTCCCCACCCCCCGCTGTCCCTCCCCTATTTCCCCCCAACTGACCCCAGTGCGTAGTGCTCCCCTCCCTGTGTCCATGTCTTCTCATTGTTCAACACCCGCCTATGAGTGAGAACATGCGGTGTTTGATCTTCTGCTCTTCTGTCAGTTTGCTGAGAATGATGGTTTCCAGGTTCATCCATGTCCCTACAAAGGACCCAAACTCATCATTTTTGATGGCTGCATAATATTCCATAGTGTATATGTGCCACATTTTCCCTGTCCAGTCTATCGTTGATGGGCATTTGGGTTGGTTCCAGGTCTTTGCTATTGTAAACAGTGCTGCAATGAACATTCATGTGCATGTGTCCTTATAGTAGAACGATTTGTAACCCTTTGGATATATACCCAGTAATGGGATTGCTGGATCAAATGGAATTTCTATTTCTAGATCCTTGAGGAATCGCCACACTGGCTTCCACAATGGTTGAACTAATTTACACTCCCACCAACAGTGCAAAAGTGTTCCTATTTCTCCACATCCTTTTTTTAATGCACTAATTGGTTAGCATCTGTTCTCTTTTGTTAAGATAAATGATTGCTTGAGGAGAGCTCAAAACCCAGAGTTCTGGTTATAAGGTGACGTTTTCAGTCTACACCAAGAATTCATCATTTTATTCTCTTGGGGATCTAGCTTTGAGTTATTTTTTGATTCAGACATGTCAAGCTGTCAGATTTTAGGCATTGATCTATCCAGTTGGACTGGGTTTTCCTTTTTGACTAGCTTTTCTAACAGTTTCCCTAGGTATGTTTAATTTGCACTTTCTCACAGTCTTGTTAGAAGCTCTTCCTAGACTTTTCAGAGTTGCTTAACTTGATCAGGGTTTATTGGAATTCCGTACAGTCTTAGAGGGAAAAGCGTTGGTTACATGTTTCTCTTAAGGAATTACAATTTTTTGTGGTTTAGGGGCTGTCCCTTGCTAATTAGCAGTATTCTGAGTTACTGCCAAACCGTTGGTTGAATAAGTGCTTTATGCCTTTTGTTGTTTTCATTACATTAACAAATTGCATATTTTTCTGAGGTTCTGATAACACTGCAGGTGACTGAGGAAGGAAGTAAAGCCGGGCGAAGCCTACAGGCTTGTGTTCCTCTGAAACTGCAGAACCCCATGGTTCTAAAAAGAGAATGATTTGGACAGAGAGTGGGGTAGTAGGAGTCCTGGGGCTACTGTGTATATTTCAGAAAACTTAATGGAGATCATAAAGTCACTCACCACAAGGCTGCACAGAATACCTAAAAGGTCAGTTTACTTTTGGCAGGAGTCATGGCAACCTTGGTTATCAAGCTGCTCAGAAACACTGGCAGTAGCATATGCCTTTGATGAATAATATATGAAAACAAATGAGTTATTATTTAATGTAGTTTAAATCCATAAGTTTTCAAAACAGGATAGAGTCATATTGGGTTGAGGGTGGTCTTTGGTGATGGGAAAATGCAATTTTAAAAAATGTCCTGTACTTTTATTCTAGTTCTGTTTCTTCTACCTGTTGTGATAGTTTTGCCTATCTTATTTATCCTTACCTCTCTCTTTCCTATTTTGGCCTTTCTCTTGCCTTTCCTGTTGCAACAAGTTTTTTAACCACCAGGATATAGTAAAAGCTCCTTGACAAACCCAGACATTAGTTGGTCAGCAAATCAAATAAGAAGTTAGTTGAGAAAATAGTTACCTAGAATCAACAAAATCGACAAGTTGACTGGGTCAGTTGATTTTCAGCAAAGGTGCACAGGGAATTCATTGAATAAGGATAGTGTAACAAATGGAATTGGAACAATTTGATATCCATATGCAAAAATATATAAACGGCCAAATCTGGATCCATATTTACACCATATTTTTAAAACTAAAAATGGATCATAGATATAAATGTAAAATCCAAAAATGGATAGATTAGATGTTATTAAAATTGAGTTTCTCAAAAGACATTAAGAGGATAAAAAGACAAACCACAGACTGGAAGAAAATGACTTGTATCCAGAATATATAAAAAGCTCCCCCCACATGTTAGTTATAAAACAAATGACCCACTTAAGAAAGGGGGCAAAAATATTTGAACAAACACATTACCAAAAAAATAAGGAAATGAGGAATACATAAGGTACTCAGTATTGTTAGTCATTACGGAAATGCACATTAAAACCACAGTGAGGTACCACTTCACACCCATTTTAATAACTGAAATTAAAAAGAATATGAAGTGCTGGCAAAGATAGGAAGTAACTGGAACTCTGTTACACTGCTGGTGGAACACAGCTTCACAGTTTTCTTAAAAAGTTAAACATGTGCCTATCCTATGTCCCATCCATTCCACTCCTGTGCATTTATTCAAGAAATGAAAGTATATGTCTACCCAAGGACTCATTCATGAATGTTTATAGCAGCTTTATTTATTATAGCCCCAAGCAGAAATAATCCAAATGCCCATCAACAGAAGAATGAACAAAAGTGCGATATGCAAATGTAGACCACTATCCAGCAATAAAACATTCCTATGCAACACCATGGATGGACCTCAACATAATTACATTGAAGCGAAAGAAGCCAGAGAAAAAGACTGTACCCTGTATGATTCCATTTATGTAAAGCTCTAGCAAATGCAAATGAATCTGGTGACCGGTGGATGGTTGCCTGGAAATGGGTGGAGGAATATTAATGAGAAAAAGAAAATGATTACAAAGGGGCATGAGAGAATTTGGGGGTGACTGATGTGTTCATTGTCTTGATTATAGTGATGGTTTCTCAGATGTAAACATCTGTCAAAACATTAAATTGTATACTTTAAGTATGTTGAGTTTATTTTATGGCAATTATACCTCCATCAGCCAGAAAAAAATAGCCTCTTCTCTCCCCCTGCACCTCCCCATCTAGGATAACTTGTATATCATAAATATTTTATTTATATTTAAGTCAGTAATACACTTTCATTTGACAGGTTTGGTTCTCTGTTTTAACTAGACTCTCTAGTTGCAGGACTACACTCTCTGCAAAACCATCATTTATGATACACTCTAAGAATATTTCCCATTTGGTTCTCTTTAAAGTGGAATAAGAACTTAATGACACATGAGAAATACTGTAACTATAGACCCTCTCTAGACTTGTAGGATTTCCATTTTTTTAATCTTTTGCTGTTTTTTCTTCCATGTTTAATTCATTATTTTTTGTGTATATGATTCGTCTCATCTGCTGAAAGCATCCTACTGAGTTACTGAAATAGTATTTTTCTTTTTACAATTACATTTCATTGGCTTATGAACTATTTTATTAAATTACATCACTGCCGTGGCAAACATAACTAGCATAAGCAAGTTTGGGAATAAACCTGAGTAACTTTTGGTAAGTACACAGCTCTGCTGAGAGAAAGCATATACAGACGGTGCCTGAGAGAGGAGGCTCCTAGCTCCCAGAATTCATCTAGCTGGGGTTATTCATCACGGTGTGGCTTTACAAAGTGATTTAGAGGCAGTTAATTGCTGAATTGGTTAAGGTGAGGTTGATTGAGAGAGGATTCTACTGCTCAAGTTTGTTTAAATCCTTACTTCCCTCATCTGTAAATATTGAGAGTCCCTATCTGGGGTGTTAAATGAAATCATGTAAACAAAGTGTTTAGTGCAGTCACTGGTGTAGAATAAGTGCCAAGATGTTCCATGTTAGGATCATTTATGTTATTTCTGGAAGCATTCTTATAATGTTAGGGCAAGATTGTCTGACTCAACAGTTTTATTTTACAGATGAGAAAAATGGCTCAATATTAGATGGCCTTTTCCATCACCAACCAGTTGGTAACCCCTAAGAAAGCTTCCCAGGGGCCTTCTTCCTAAGGGGTTCCTGAAGACCTGAAGAGTTCTCTAATAGCAGTGGAGAACTTGCAGACCCTATGTCATGGATACAGGAGCTTCTGAGAGCAGCTTTACTTTGTATCTCTCAAATTGATGGGTGTGTTTATGGAAAGGGAGTTACAACCAGGCCTCAGTGAGGCAGTGAGATGAGAAGAAGATTGAGAAGGTTGGGCAACTGGTAGGCAGATAAAATCCATCTTAAAAAGGAGGGATAGAAATTTTGTGAAAGCCACATTTGTTTTTTCCTACTTGGGTCAGCTTCAAACTGAGACCTGTGCTCAAAAACCTGTTTCTTCTTTGGTTGGAAAAATGACCCATTTGTTTCTTTTATGTAGAAACAAACCGCTGCCCATCAGTTATACTGGTTTTTTTTTTTTCATCTGAAGTATGCCCTTGACGTATGGCATCTGCACTCCTGACAGTGCAGTGAATGTCACTTACCAAGGATAATGCAGTCATTCTGTGCTGGCTAGGATAATGCCTTTTAGCATTTTCCTGGTCTTATGTGTCTTAGGGAGTGTTAGAGTCTCAATGTTTGTGTCTCCCCCAAATTCTTATGTTGAAATACCCAGAAGGTGATGGTATTAGAGGTGAGACCTTTTGGAAGTGATTAGATCATGAGGGCAAAGCCCTTATGGATGGAATTAGTACCCTTCTGAAAGAGACCCAAATGAGCTTGTTTGCACCTTCCACCATGTGAGGACACAGCTAGAAGGTGCACCTATGAGGAAGCTGCAACTCACCAGACAGCAAATTTGCCAGCACCTTGAGCATGGACTTCCCAGGTTCTAGAACTGTGATCAACAAATTTCTATTGTTTATAAATTTTCCATTCAAAAGTATCTTACAGCAGTCTGAATGGACTGAGACAAGGGCTCTCGGTTGCAAGACACACTTGCTGAAGTGCCGCAGGGTTGCTAACCCCTGACAGGCGTCTGAACTCATTCAGCCAACCAGGGCCAGTGCAATGCATGGCCACGGTGCTGAACTCAGGAAGTCTGGGTTTGAATTGTGATTCACACACTGAAGCAAATCACTTAACCTTTGGATCATGTTTTCTATTACAGGTTGAAAAACCATGTTTTCTATTACAGGTTGAATATTAGAATATATTCATAGGGAAATTTAATGAATTATTCATCTAAAAGAATTTATAAAGTTTTCAATAAGAAATAGGCACAAGCAATTAAGATACTTTTGATCTTTGGTGTTAAAGAGCTGTCTCAGGCGGGGTATGGTGGCTCACGCCTGTAATCCCAGTACTTTAGGAGGCCAAGGCGGGCAGATCACCTAAGGTCAGGAGTTTGAGACCAGCCTGGCCAACATGGTGAAACCCCTTCTCTACTAAAAACACAAAAATTAGCCCGGCACGGTGGCACACACGTGTAATCTCAGCTATTCGATTCAGCATTTATTGAGCACATGAGCACGTTATATGCAGGAGCTAAAAGGTGCCATGATTATTTGTTCAGAAATCTGATAATCTTCGATAACTATGAACCGCTTTAAAAAAAGGTTTACCAAATTCAATTTTTTTTTTTTTTTTTTTTCAGACAGAGTCTCACTCTGTCACCTAGGCTGGAGTGCAGTGGCGTAATCTCGGCTCACTGCAACCTCTGCCTCCTGGTTTCAGTAATTATCTCTGCCTTAGCCTCTTGAGTAGCTGGGATTACAGGCATGCGCCACCATGCCTGGCTAATTTTTGTATTTTTAGTAGAGAAGGGGTTTTGCCATATTGCCCAGGCTGGTCTCAAACTCCTGGCCTCAGGTGATCTGCCCACCTCCAAAGTGCTGGAATTAGAGGCATGAGCCACTATACCGAGCCCCAAATTCTAATTTTGAAGTGACGATGGTGTTCCAGGAGAGGTGACAAGATTCCTGGTGGTATAGACACCAAAAATAGCTCTTGCTGAGAATTGCTGGCTCATCTTTGATCTACCCTGACATGAAATTTTAAATGGATTATTTTTTTAAAATCTAATTGAAATTCTGAGAAAGCATTTGACTTAAAAGTTTTGCATATTTATGTTAAGAATTTTATTGAACTGAAACAAATTCTAAAAAAGAAATTTCACTCCTAATGTCTCTTTTCCAGATTTTTTTTTTCCTTTTTTTGAGACAAAGCCTTGCTCTGTTGCACAGGCTGGAATGCAATGGCATGATCTGAGCTCACTTGCAACCTTTGCCTCCAGGGTTCAAGTGATTCTCCTGTCTCAGTCTCCTGAGTAGCTGGGATTACAGGCATGAGCCACCACACCTGGCTAATTTTTTTTGTATCTTTAGTAGAGACAGGATTTCACCACATTGGCCAGGCTGGTCTCGAACTCCTGACCTCAAGTGATCCACCCACCTTGGGCTCCCAAAGTGCTGGGATTACAGGCATGGGCCACCACGTCCAGCCCAGAGTTCTTTAACCTGGTATTCTGTGTAGGTGAGATATAACCTGTGGTTCTTTTGGAATTGGAGTTTTAACAGTAAGCAATTATATGATGTGTAGTGTAAGAAGCACTAATGTTTTATTATAGCTTTCAGGGTAAACGAATTGCAAAGGAGGTAACAGACATATTCTATTGCTAAAAAGTTTACGATTTCTCTTAATGTTTTTCATGTTGCATGTTTGGATTTGCATTAGTTGAAAGTTTTAAGAAAATATCTAGCAAATTAAGCTACATGAGAAAGCTTATTCAAAACTGCTAAGCGTTAAAATTCAAAAGTGATTTTATCTAAGAAGAATATTTAAAATAGTCAAATCGATGTTTTTATTATTAGAACTGCCTCTTTTGAGGTTAGAGCAAGTACTTTGGCACTTAGTTTTCCTGGTTTACATATAATTTTAATTAACAAGATACTCTGAGGATTACAGAATTTATTATTAAACCCAAAAGAAAGGAAATAAGAAAAGTCTGAAATAAATGGAGTTCTCAACTTGTAGAGATGTGTTCTTTTTGAAAATACTAACTTCCAGGTCAGATTTCTAGTTTTGGCCAAGGAAATAAGCTTTTAACTCTTCAAAGACAATAGTGTCTTTAGAGCTGTAGGGGTTTGGGGGGAGAGAGGTCAGAGCCAGATGAAAACAGAGTTTTACAGGATCTATGTCAGCATTTAGCAAGGTTGATCTTGTTGGGCATGCAGTCACTCAGATGGGATACAGAGATATTGCTAAGCTGTTGTACTTGGAAGTCATGTGATGGGATTCCATGTAAATATCACTCCAAGTAGGCCCTCCTCTAGGGCAGGGACTGTCTTGGACAACTTGTATCCAAAATGCCTAGTATAGGGCTGTGCCCATTAGCTATCTGTCAAACAAATGTGCTGGCAGCTGTGGGGAATTCAGACGATTTTCTTTCCTAGTTTTGTGTTTTTGATGCCTACTTCCTTGGGGATTTCTTTCAGAAAACCAAATGTCAGAATATTAACAGTAAAGAAAATCCCTGGATCATAAGAAGTAACTTCTTATCTTACACGTTCAGAATAAAAGTGATTGTCTTAGTCTGTTCAGGCTGCTATAACAGAATACTTTAGACTGGATAATTCATAAACAACAGAAATGTATTATTCACAGTTACAGAGGCTGGGGAGTCTAAGATCAAGATGCCAGCAGATTTGGTGTCTGGTGAGGGGCTGTTTCTTATAGGTGATGTCTTCTGGCTATGTTCTTACATGGCAAAGGTGTGAACGAAGCATACTTGGACTTTTAAGGGCACTAATCTCATTCTGATTAGATCAGAATCGTGATCATCTAATTGCTACCGAAAAGTCCCCACCCCTTCCGTTTTTTTTTTTTTTTTTTTCTTCTCTTCACAGGTGTTGGAGGCCCCCGCTCTTAAAACCATCACCTTGGGGCTTAGAGTTTCAACATATGAATTTGGAAGGAGTTGGGGAGGCACAAACATTCAGACCATAGCAGTGTTCCTGTGTGGGATTATTTAAGTAGTTAAGTTGAAAAAATTAGAAAACATCAGAAGAAGGAGGCACCTTAAAAATCCTGTTTCCCAATCCCTGTACTGTACAGAAAGGGGAACAAATACAAGAATTGCTTAGAATCCAGACCTCTAGAGCTGTGCCATTCAGTACAGCAGCCTAGTCACATGTAGTCATACAAATGAAGTTTTTTTTTTTTTTAAATTAAAAATCCAGTTTCTCAATTGCACTAACCGTATTTCCAATTCTCAGCAGTCACATGTGGCTAGTGGCTACCATATGGGACAGCACCAATTATATAACATTTCGATTGCTGGAGAAAGTTCTATTGGGCTAGATATTTTCCACCAAAATCTTTCCTCTCCTCTGTAAAAACCTTAATGAGTGGGTTCCTAATGATTAGCCCTTAACACTATTTCACATATTTCAATAAATGATTTAAAATTAGAAACAATGTGTGGAATGTTTGTTACTTACTCATTTTTGGTTATCCTTTTTGTAGCGTGGTGTACCTAGGAGACCCAGTGAGTTGTGTTGAGTTCATTCAGACATCAACAGCCTTAAATGAGCAACCACAAGGATGTGAGACAGAATGGAAAAGGGCGCTCTGGCCCTTGTCTGCCTCCTAAGAAACACAAGGCTAATTTCAGGTCTGTGTCAAGTGAAAGTAACTTCCCAAAGCTAGAGTTCTTAATATCCCTGCTCAATTTAGCTAAGCATACAGTTAATTCAGTTTTTAATAACAATATTAATGGCTTTTTTGAGTTGATAATCCCTTATGAACCTTCATTGGACTTAATCTAAGATGATTTTTCTTTGTTCAGTGGTTCTCATAGATCACAGTACTAACTGAATTATTCTAAGTATAACAGTGAAATAAGTGGAGGCTGAATCTTAGTTTTTTTACTTCTGATTTATTTATTCAACCATCTAACAATTTGGGAAGCCTCTGGAGTCACAAGTCTTGCAGACATACTTGATGGCTTAATGCCAGCTGAGGACTGTAAAGTGAGGGAATTGAGGAAAATAAAATCCTTGAATACAGTCTTGGATCAAGGAGTCAGCTCTCTAAAGCTGTTAATTAAACGCCACCTTCTTTATGAAGCCTACCCTGCCCCACACTGTTTAAATTGCAACCCTTTGGGCTCCTTTTCAATCACACTTAACACCTTTCGTTGCATTTAGCACGCTTATTGTTTATTGTGTGCCTCTCACCACTGAAATCTAAGCCGGTTAAGGACATGGGTATTTGTTTGATTTGGGGGAGTCTATTTCACTGATACATACCAAGTGTCTAGAATAGTGCTTGTCACATAGGAGATGCTCAAGAAATAGTCACTGAATGTATTAAGTAATAAATGAGTATGACCACAAAGAGTGACTGTTTTCACTTGATCACTCTGTTAAAACTACTGTTGTGAAGATCACTGGTGACCTCCATGTGTTAAAAACTGATCATTTCTCAGTCCTCATCATACTTAAATTCTCAAAAGCCTTTAATACAATAACTTCCTCTTCCAGGACTCCACATGTTTCAGGTTTTCCTCCTAACTTGCTGGCTAGTTCCTTCTCAATTCCTCCTTACTGGTCCTTCTTCCTCTTCCAGTCTCAACAATGGAATACCCCTGTGCCCGGTCTTTAACCCTCTCCTCTTCTTATCATTGTCTTGGTGATCTCAGTCTGTCTCACGGCTTCAGTCACAACCATATACTGAAGACTTCTAAATTGATATATCTAGCCTAGAGTTCTCCTCTAACCTCTAGACTGCATTATTTTGAAAACAACCTCCAAATGTCAGTGGCTGCAACAAACATACATTGCTTGCTCATGGGTTTTCAGCTCGGCTACGAGTCAGCTCCAGGCTGTGAATTGGGTTTACATTTTCTCCCTGTTTCATAAGCGGATTTTTTTGCTGGTCTTCTCATTCTAGGACCCCAGACTGAAGACACTATCTATATCTGGTCTGTGCTATTCTCTTGCAGCAGAGAGCAGGAACAAGAGGGCAAGTGGAAATTTTTGATGCTTTTAAACATGGCATATGTCACATCTTCTCACATTCTATTGGTCAAAGCATGTCACATGGCTAAGACCAAAGTCAATGAAACAGAAGTGTACTCCATCAACTGGAAAGGGAGTGAATGATTTTGAACAACAATACAGCCTCACAGAATATCTATTAGACATTTCAGACTTAGCATGTCCAACACTGAGTTCTTGATCTTTCTCTCCAAACTTGCTCCTCCTACATTCTCCCCCATTTGAATTACAACTCCAATTGCTCACATCAAAATTCTTAGAATCATCCTATATTATTTTTTTATATTCCATAATCAATGTTTTAGAAAATCTTGTCAACTCAGTCACCAAAATATGTTTAGAATTCAACCACCTCACACAAATCAGCACTACTGCTTGATACAAGTCATTGTCTCTTGCTTATCTTATTGCAAAAGACTTTCAGTTGATCCAGCTGCTTCTGCCTTGGCCTCTCAATGTATTTCCATCACGACAGCCCTGTCTGTGCAAAACTGCATAATGTTTTCCTTTCAGAGTAAAAGTCAAAATCCTGGAAATGGCCAATAAGAATTTACATGATCTGGCCCCCAATTACTTGTGTAAACTCTTAGAGAAGTGTTACTACTCTTCCCTTGCTCGCCCTGTCTCGGTGAAGTCTCCCTGCTCTTCTTCTAACATACCAGGCGTGTTGGCACTTGCATTTGTTTTCTCTCACTGCTGTAACAAATTACCACAAACCCAGTGGCTTAAAACAACACAAATTTACTACCTTACAGTTCTGCAGTCAGAAGTCTGACACAGACCAGGTCTTGCTGTGCTAAAAATCACCGTGTTAGCTGGGCTTCATTCCTTTCTCAAGGGCCTTCAAGGAGAATTTGTTTCCTTGCCCTTTACAATGCCTAGCGGCCATCTGTGTTTTTGGTTCATGACCCCTTCCCCCGTCTTGAATGCCGGCAAGGGTGGATTGAGTCCTCACATTGCATCAGTCTAACCTCGTTTGCTGCCTCCTATCTCCACTTTAAAAAAATATTTTAAACATTTATTTTGTAAGTTTTATAGAAACAACATTAATTATTCCTTTCACTTGGTAGTTTTATGATAGTTATATAATATGAAGAAAACACAATGATTATTGTCACCTAGGCCCATGTGAGATGTCTCTAAAATTCCTCAAATTTACCCCAGTGTGCCACATAAGTATTTTTATTTTCTATATGTGACATTGATATGAAGAAGTCTCTGAGAAGCCTTGTGCATAGCTTAGAGTGTCTAACATGGAATTCTCCAGAATATGTGCAGTATATTTGAATAAGGTTCAAGAGATACCTTCATCCAAATATAGTGAAAATTTAAAAAAAAAAAAAATAGAAAACTGTGACAGATTTACATGAGGTCCATCTTTACAAAATTGTATTGAAAAATAATTCTATCACATTAAGAAGTTAAACCACAAAGCTGAAGACAGCCTAAAGTAAACAAAGTCATCACAAATGATAAACTTCAAGCTGATGCCATAATTGTAGTTGCATGGTTAACTTAAGAAAAATTGGATATTAAAATCCCAATGATGACTATGTATGCTAACCTGAGTTATTTCCTTGAATAATGGTTATATTGAAGAAGTGTTCAATTTTCCCTTTGTTCTTCTGCTTGTTTTTCTGTTTTCCCCAAATATGTCTGCTGAGATGAACTAAAGAGAACATTTTTCCATCATGTTCTCTAAAAATCTACCAGATGGGATCTCCTAAAGAATCCAACAGAAATTATACTCTTCTAGGAAATCACTGATGGTCCCTAACTGCTCTACTATGAATGACACCAGACCTCAAAACTAGCATTGAAAGTGCACAGGTAAGACATAATAATGGTCAGCAGCAACTATCTTCTTTGGGGAGGAAAGGGTGAGATAATTTAAAAAAGGAAAGGAATCTACAATATAGGCTGCGGTAATTTTAAATGCTCCAATTAAGCCATATAATAAGTCTTCCATGTATTAGAGATACATTAAAACATATTTGAAAGAAAATTTCCAGCAACTGAGAGTGCTTTGGACATAAGAGTTTAAAAAATAGCTGTAGCAATAATGATTATTGTTACTGTTGTTAATCCTTATCATACTATTTTTATAATAATATAGAAAGTCATAGCCACTGTATCTCCAGATCTCTTTATACCTTAATAAATATATAGCACTTAGAAAAATTTATTTCAATATCCCTTATATTCACTTAAAAGGTAAATTAAAACCTCAGCCAAGATAGCAGTTTCTAAATCATCAAAAACACTTATTACATTCTATACTATCTTTGGTTATTAATTTCAATGCTGAAAAAAAAATGAATTCAAGCCATATTCGCTTTTAGGGACTTTTGTGAGTATGTTCGGCCCACCTAATAATCCAGAATAATTCCCTTCAAATAAGGTCTGCTGACTAGTAACCTTGATTCTGTCTGCAACTGTCATTAACCTTTGCCCTATAACATGTTCACAGTTAGGGATTAGGGGATGTAGGGATTGTAGGGACTAGGGGATGGACATCTTTGGGAGTGGGGGGTTATTATTCTGCCCATTATATCCCTTCAGGGAACTACCCTTGCTATTCTCTTTTCGTATTCTACTGTCCCTTCAATTATCTCCAGATCATGCACTCTTAAAGGGTTTTACTGAGATGTGTTTTTCTCAATTAGGTCTTTTCTGACTTGAAAATCCCAACGGCTGCCTAACCTCCTATTTCCCTTACTAGTTTTATTTTTATCCAAGGCACTTATGACCAACTAATGTCCTGTATGTTGTATTTATGTATCATATTTATTGTCTGTTTTCTCCACTAGAATGTAAGCTCCATGTAGACACAGACTTTTGTCTGTTTGTTCACTGCTATATTCCCAGCACCTAGAGCAGTACCTGGCACCTAGTTTTAAGCACTCAGTAAATATTCGTTGAGTGAATGAATGAAAACTTCTCATCTTTCACTAGTTGGAGGTATGATACGTTACAATCAGTTACAGAAATCAATCATTGATTCACAAATATTCCTTGAGAATTATGTGACTAACAAGATGTAAAGAAAATGGTCTCTGTAGACTAAGAAAGTTATACAGAGGAATCAGGAATCTGAGGAACCCAAACAGATGTTAGGTTATTCAGTTAGCATCTTAGTCCATTTGTGCCACTATCACAGAATATCTGAGCCTGGATAATTCAAAATGAACAGAAATTTATTGACTCATATTTCCAAAGGCTGAGAAGTCTAAGGTCAGGGCTCCAGCCTCTTCTGGTGAAGCCATTCTCTTTTTCCAAGATGGCACCTTACATGCTGCATCCTCTGGAGGGGAGGGAGGCTGGATTCTCACATGGCAGAAGGCGGAAGGATTAAGAGGTAAGAGAGGGCTAAACTCTCCTTTCATATGGCATTAATCCCACCCATGAGGCCAGAACTCTTGTGGCCTAATCATCTCTTAAGGTCTCACCTGTGAATACTGTGAGATTGGCAAGTACATTTCAACATGAGTGGTGGGGGGGACAAACATTCAAACCATAGCAGTTGGTATGTGAGGCAACATAAGAAAAATTCCTAAGAAACTCCTACCATCTTTCGGTAAAACTATTTCTGGCAGCGTTTCCTCAAGCGTTGTTTTAGGAGGGCCTACTCAATAGCCACTGTACTTTTTTTTTTTTTTTTAACTAATAAACCCAGATTTTGTTCTGGGAAGCAACATGCCTAGAAAAAATAATCTATGTGGAAGTCCTGGGTAGCACTGCTGGGGAAGTCCTTAAACAGGCCCTGCTCAACTGGAAGGTACCCCTCCCCTGTCTCCTTCTTCCTTCCTGGAAAAAAGTGAGAAATCAGGAGCTCCAGAAGTCACCTTGGAATGGGGGGTGACTGTAAGGAAGGCAGCTTGGGCTCCTGCGGACCCTGGAGCCAGCATCTCAGGCCAGGGGTGCCTACCTCCAGATTGCTATCATGCAAGACAGATAAACTGCTGCGTCGGTTATTTTCCTTTTGCAGCCCTCTCCCCAAGACCCCTCCTCCACTCTGTCTTCCATAATCTGTGCCCTAGGAGGCTCCATTGCTCTCTGGCTTCCAATTGGGTTTGGCCAATTGAGGCACATGGCAGGAGATCAATGCAGGAGAAGGGAAGGATTATTTTCCCCACTCCCTGCTTGTATTGTCTTGGGTCTAGCAGAGGCTCCGTTCCTCTATGGTCATAGCACCGGCTCAGCAGCTCCTCCTTTCAGGCTGCAGCTCTTGATGGGCTCCATTCATACCGTCCCCTCAGCCTAAGGTGGTAATGGTCTCCCACTGCTGCTAACCTCAGGGAGCGTCCTCACTCCTTTTTGTTTCCTTAACCCTGTCCACACCTCTATAAATAGTGGCTTCTTTCAACTTTGTTGCAGCTAAACTCTTTTGAATATGCCATCTGTTTCTTTCATCCTTTTTTTTTAGATCAGCCAGCCCAAAATGTCAATGTGCCGTCTCTTTCATGCTGGGATCCCCAACTGATAAAGGTTCATATTTAGGTTTCCTGCTGTATGCAGCTAAATTTAATCCTGACTGGTACAGCCTACAGAGCCCATGTTGT
Organism: Sapajus apella; assembly: GCF_009761245.1. Taxonomy (NCBI): domain Eukaryota; kingdom Metazoa; phylum Chordata; class Mammalia; order Primates; family Cebidae; genus Sapajus; species Sapajus apella. The sequence goes on along the minus strand of NW_022436946.1, from coordinate 10,930,242 downwards.
TAGAAAAATAGCTATATTTAGATCCTAGATTCACACTCAGTTCAGCAAAATGATCACATTGTTAGTATGAGCTTTACCTTAATTTTCTTTTGCAAACTAAATTATTTTAAAAAATTTTCCTTTCTAATCTTCTTGTTCTGGGTTTTTCACTAAGTTCTTTCTCCTAAGCTTCAAGCGTATCCAGCATTCTAAGCTCACAGCTCTACTAATTTCTTGCTAACAGCTGCCTCATACCTGATATCCTTTTACCAGTCAGTCAAATGTGTTATTGAACATTTCTTGAGCATCACCCTGGGTTTGGCTCTGGGGTCCAGTGGTGAGTGAGCAGACAGGCTCTTCTGCTGTGGAGCCACCTCATCTGGCAGGAAGGTCGGATGCCAAACAGACCATTGCTCATCTGACTTATCTATAAAGAAGAACTTAACCGCTACAAGTGCACATAACAGTGCATTGAACCTAGTCTGGGGAGATAGGCAGAGGAATTGGGGAGATGGCATCTAAAGATATGAGCAAAGGCCAAGTAAAAATATAGCCATGCATAGGTGGAGATGGGATCAGAATGAGCTTTCTTGGTAAGGGATGCTGAATTAATAAAGGCCTTGACTGGGGAGACTGAGCATGGTGTATTTATGGAATTGAGAGAAGCCTGGTATGGCTAGAGCAGTAAAAAAGAGGGGTGGGGTAAGCCTGGAGTGGTAGGTGGAGACTAAAATTTATAGGGTTCGTGATGCTTTTTTAAGGATTTAAGACTCTACCCAAAGGCTAATGGGAAGTGATTTCTTGTGGCTCTAAGAATGGGCCTCACAGACCTCCAGCGACAGGAAGGAAAATCATCCCCAGGCCCAGCAGCAGTGGTCTGAAATCTATCAAAAGTGTTTGCTCCGAGGCTTTCACAGGTAGCTGCAGCCAATGCCTGAGCACAGCCAGGTGATCAAGGCAGGCCCATTCCTGGAAGACACGGGACTCCTTTGAAGTCCATACTTAGCTGAGGACTCCCTGCCGCCTTTCCAGGTTTTCCTCAGGCTCCCTGGGAATCCAGGGCATTCCCACCTTCCTTCCCTGTCTTCTATACTTGGGGTCAGATCTGTATTGTGTACCGACAGCTCTTCCAGTGTCTTCTGTTTCTCTGTTTCTCTCACAGCTCACAGGCATCCTCCCTAATAGCACCACTGCATATTTAATCCTGTCTTGGTGTCTAGGATCTGGGAGATTGTGTGTGTGTTTGTGTGTGTGTGTGTGTGTGTGTGTGTGCGCGCGCGCGCGTGCCTGTGTGCATGTGTATAATTTATATAATTTTTTTTTTGAGACAGAGTCACTCTGTCGCCCAGGTTGGAATGCAGTGGCACGATCTTAGCTCACTGCAACCTCCACGTCCCGGGTTCAAGTGATTCTTCTGCTTCAGCCTCCCGAGTAGCTGGGACTACAGGTGTCCGCCACTATGCCCAGCTAATTTTTGTATTTTTAGTAGAGATGGGGTTTCACCATATTGGCCAGGCTGGTCTCAAACTCCTGACCTCATGATCCTCCCACCTCGGCCTCCCAAAGTGTTGGTACTACAGGCGTGAGCAACTGTGCCCGGCCTGGGCTATATATTTAAGAGGGACATTTGCTACCTGGTAGGATGAGAGAAATAAAAGACCATGCCACATACAGCATGGTCAAATGACCTCCATGTTTGTAGGGTTGAATGATCTCCATATCTGTGCAGCATGGTCAAACGAACTCCATGTTTAGTGAGTACGCTGTCTAGCACACCATGGAAAAATAATGAGCAGGCAAAAGCCATGCAGAAATTTTGGGATGCTGTGATCCATAGTGGATGTGGGGAGATGAGTCAGGAGGTAAGAGATGCTGGTGAGAGTGGAAGTGGAGAGAGGTAGAGAGAATGGAGAGAGATTAAGGTGTTAAAATCAATAGGGCTTAGTGATTAGGTTGGTGGGATGTCTCTATTAGGTTTCTAGTTTCCAATTTTCTTTTATTTCCCTGTTAACAGAGATTTAGTGAGAGACTGATACCCCAGCCCAGCCTAAACTTCATGCCCTAGTGTTTCAATTCCCATCATGTCAATATTTTTCTTGTTACCCCTTGTAACTTCAGTGATAAAACACCAACTTTAGGCTGCCTTCTCTGAGCCTACTCAGGACCAGGAGAATACCCCACACCATGCATTTGGGCCATTTTACCTTCCTGGTCTCTATCCAGTCTCACAGGTCTACAGTCTCATGCTCTTTTAATCATTTTTCCTTCCCCCTATTCTTCCTGGCAGCTTTTATTTTATTTAAATCTCTTTTTTCTTTAAATCCAGCTCACTAACTCCTCCTCAGCCATGGGAGATAACCTTGCTTTTTACTTTACATGAAATAAATTAAAAATTCTTTCAGCTTCTTGCCACTAAATTACCAAACTTCACACTATCTGGAACTTTATTCCATCTTTCTCATCTTTAAAGAATTGTCCAATTTCCTGTTAAGTGAAATTGATGGAGGCCAGTGTTTTGGACTGAGCTCCCGCATTAGGTCCCAGCAGAACAGACTGACTCAAAATGGAGCCACTCACACTGAAGCTCCACATCACCAAACTGCAGCTAAACTGTTAACCTGACCTTCCAAAAAATCAGGGGAGGTGATAGCCAGATCCCCAAATAGGCCAGTGTTTGCTGGCATGATAAAGAAATCCCCTCTGCTTTAACCCTTATAAGGAAAGTAACCTGATATTAACTAATCCACTCGTATTAAGTTGTCTTTTTTTGCCTGCTCAAGCTACCTTACAAAAATTGACCGCTCCAACATGTCCAGCATAGTGCCTCTCTGTTTCTAGGTGAGATGCTGTCCAATTCATGAATTGCAAGTAAATGCCAATTAAATCATTTAACTAAATTTGTTGAGATTTTTGTCTTCTGACACTTCTCCAATGCTAGTACGTTTTACCTATTTCCACAGCATTATCAGAGATTCTCTCAGTCCTGATTCCTCCACAGTTCCCTCTCTACTGGTTCATCCATGCTTAGTTGGTTGGTTGGTCTGTGTTTTTATTTGTCGGTGTGAAAGAAGAAATGGAAGACAGAAGGCATGACCCTGCTCACACTGGCTGATTCAAACACTTTGCGATAAACACTGGCCAGCCATGTTGGAGAAAGGCCTTAGACTGGCCTCAAAGCTGAAAGCACTGGGGAAAATCAACTGCTTCCTACTCATTGCAACATTGCCTTCCTAGTATGCTATGGCCAGTCACCCACTACAGTCCCCACGCTGTAACCACTCTGTCTCCTCTAACAGTAATAGATATTCTTAGTTTTATTTTCTTTTGATTGAAAGGATATCATATGAAATTTCTGTTTGTAAGTTTCTCAGTTGTGTCCACTTACATAGTACAGTTTAGAAACCTGCCCCAGACTGACTTTATCAGGAACCTAACTGGCATAGATCATATCCATGTATACGTGGTTATACATCTTTTCTATTTGACTAACCCAGAACCATTTCAGTGATGCAACTCATGTGACCTCTGGTTTAGCTGAAAAAGCCCTGGACTTCTCAGAAACCTTGATCAAATTTTTGCACTATCGTACAAATTGGCCATTTTAGGAATTTCAAACTTTAAACATTTGATTTCTTTTGTATTTTATCTTGATTAGTGTAATGGAACTTAAACAAATAAACTTTGATATTTGTTTCAAAGGTTATTACAAAGTTACGTGTATGTACATGTAGGTCTTCAAGACCTGCACCTTTCACTACGCTATACGATACTGTCTCTGTGTAGTACATATCACATTGCAGGTTAATTTTCCTTGAATGCTTTATCCTCTTATTTTTCTAGTCATTCTTTTAAATTTGACATGTTATAATTGTACATGTTTATAAAGTACACTGTGATATTTTGATACATGTATACAATGTGTAATAATCAATTCAGGGTAATTAGCATATCCATCACCTCCAACATTTATCATTTCCTTGTGTTGGGAACATTCAAAATCCACTCTTCTAGTTGTTTGAAAATATACAAGAAATTATTGTTAACTAGTCACCTTACAGTGGTATAGAACACGAGAACTTCTTTCTTCTATCTAGCTGTAATTTTGTGTCTGTAAACCTCCTCTTCTTATCCTCCCTCCCTGCCTTCCCAGCTTCTAGTAACTATCATTCTATTCTCTACTTCTATGAGCACAGCTTTTTAAGCTCCCACATATGAGTGAGAACATGCAGTAATTATCTTTCTGTGCCAGGCTCTTTTCACTTAATATCCTCTAGGCTCATTCATGTTGCTGTGAATGACTGGATTTCATTCTTTTTTATGGCTGAATTGTATGCCATTATTTGTATATAAATACCACATTCTCTTTATCCCGTCATCTGTTGATGGACACTTAGGTTGATTCTATGTAATGACAGTTATGAATAGTGCTGCAATAAACATGGGGGTGCAGATATCTCTTTGCTATACATATTTTCTTTCCTTTGGATAAATATACTCTTAATTTTAAATCTTAAAAATTCTTCCCTTGAATGTACATGTACCTCCAGTTACTATCTTTCTCCTTTCACAGACAAATTCGAAGAATTGTGTGGATTTTCTCTCATTAGCACTTCACCTACCGCAGTCTCACTTCCACCCTTACCACTCTGGGGAAAATTCCTCTAATCAAGAAAGCCAATGTCCCATAATTGCTAAATACAATAAATGCTTTTCATGTCTTAGCTTAACCTCTCAGCAGCACTTGATAAAGCTGCCTACTCCCTTTTTCTGGAAACACTTTCTTCCCTTGGTTTCCATGACAATGTACTCTTCTGGCTTTTTCCCCCACCTCTCTGGATGCTTTTTAGCTTTTCTCTACCAATCTCTTAAGTCTTCTTATACTGTACAGACCGTCAAAGGAAGAAGGGAGAAACTGCTTAGCAGTCTAACAATTATTTTCAAAGACATCCTCACCCATCAGTGTTTCCCTCTTCATCATTCCAGTTTTCTCAAATATAAGCTAAAGGTGGATGATGGACCAGTGATGGTGATTTGAGGCCACTTCCTAAAATTTCTGCAAAGATAGTCCAGTTCCGCTATAGAATATGAAGTACCTTAGCACTTATACTTAGTCTTGGGACTTGAGTTGAAATTGGGGCAAGAGGAGAAAAAATTCATTGGTGTTCTGGTATACATATTAATTTTTTAAAAGCTTCTTATTTAAATTCTTGCTTTAGAGCAAACTGTGCTTTTCTCAACTTCAAGTGCATCTCTCTATTCTCTGACATGTTAGACAGATTGCTGAAATGAAGTTTCCATTAATGTCCTAATTTTTTTTTCGAGACAGAGTCTTGCTCTGTCGTCCAGGCTGGAGTGCAGTGGTGTGATCTTAGCTCACTGCAACCTCTGCCTCCTGGGTTCAAGCAATTCTCCTGCCTCAGCCTCCCAAGTCACTGGGATTACAGGCACCTGTCACCATGCCTGGCTACTTTTTGTATTTTTAGTAGAGTTGGGTTTTCACCATGTTGGCCAGGCTGGTCTGGAACTCCTGACCTTATGATTTGCTCGCCTTGGCTTCTCAAAGTGCTGGGATTACAGGCGTGAGCCACCACGCTCGGCCTAATGTCCTAATTTTTATATTCTTCTTGACGGAGGCACTCCCATTCGTCAGCACTCCCATTTTCCAGCTCAAGCCCAGGAAAGCCATCCCTGACTATATCTCATAGGGGGCTTTGGAGAAGGCAGCCAGTGAACCCAGAGAGAGGTCACAGGGTGAAAGAAGCTCCCAACTGAATTTTGTGATACAATTTTGAGTGGGCATGAAAGCCCTTGATAAGAATCTGGGGGGGCAGGTGGGAAGTCTGCTACAGACATGAGCACAGGAGCTAGGCTCCTGGCATTGTGGGCAGATGGGAGAGGGGAGGCCTGAAAGCCCTGCTTACTTTCTCAGTGCAGAAGCTTATGGCTAGGGCAGGTCTTGAGTTGTGTGTGCATGTTGCCTGGGATATAAACCCAGCACTGTTAGCAGGACACTGAAGGATTGAGACCAGCCTTGCCAACTGCATGAGAGCTAGATGAGGTCTGTCACTGCTGGCCATTCCCCACTCTTCTTGTAAACTCTACTGTATAACAGAGTCAGTTGTACTCCCCTATGGAACATTACCCCAGTGGCCTGAGAGCCACCCCCATCCCCACAATGGCTGTGGCAAGCCCTGCCCTAGGAGGGTCTGAGCTCAGATTCACCCAACCCTGCCCTCACCTGATTGTATTTCTCTACCTGCCCTGATAGCTTAACACAAAGGAAATAAACCCTTGGGAGCCCACTGCCTGAGAAAGCAGAATACTTCCCCTGGCCAACTCAGGGCAAGCTCAAATCCCACTGTTACTACCATGGCTGGTGCTCTCTTGCAAGTGCTACCTCCTGCCTGGAGGCCAACCAACTGGCCATTACAGCAACTCTTGGCAGCATCACGTGGCTCCCAGGAAGGGGAAGACAGCTGCAAACACCACTGCCTGCAACGCCCTGGCTAATCAGAGGTCCTGAGTTTGTCCATGTGACAGCTTCACCACTAGCATACCAACATTCAAGAAAGCCAGCACACTAAGCCTGTCAATAACCAAGAACTCATGGAGTCTACATGACTCCCCTGCCACTTCTGTCTGAGCAGGTGCTGGTATCAATGGCTGGGAGACCTGCAGACAGGTCATATCACTGTAGACATTTCCCAGCACCAGCCTGGAGCCTGGCAGCCTCACTGAGTAGCTAGACCCAGAAAAACAATAACAATAACAATCACTGCAGACTGACTCTCAGGAAGCCGCATCCCTAGAACACGGTGGGAGCACTACAAGAGATCAACCCATGGGTCAGAGTAATCTGAACAGCAGGCTTTGCGTTCCAGATCTTTTCACTGATGGGAAGTTTCTCATAGCAGAGACAAAATTGCAGTGCTGGGAGCAGTAGGGAAAATCTGCACTTCCACCCCAACAGGCATGCAGACTCTGTGTTCATGAATAGTCTTGTAGAGGGGTCCTTGTTCCCTGCTGGCACTCCACCACAGACACAGCCAGAGCTTCCCCCACAGGAACACAGCATGGATGAACCTTTAGACAGCCTTCCTGGAACAATCCGGTGTGAATGCAGCCCCACAGGAGGAGTACCCCCTTGATTTAGGCTTGCACAAGAGGCAGGGTCACAATTCCTCCCTACTTGGAATATCAACATTCCTACAGATGAGAAGAGGTGCCTGTCTGATCTGGAGAGCCAAAATACTTGGATAGGAGTGAGGCTATGAGATGAATACCTTTCCTGCTGCCCTGGCAGGGGAGCTGAGGTAGCTCCTACTCTTTACCCTGATAAAACTTCAGCACATCTAATTGAGAACTCCCTCAGCCACCCTCATCAAGGTTAGGACCTTGGTCCACCATTGGGTATTACATCTACCCACCTGCCTTAGCTACAACTGGTGCCTGTCTAGGGAAGGGATACCTCCCCTACTGGTCTGAATCCATAATTATCAACTCAGTAAATAAAATATTGGGGGGAAATTAAATAAGTAAATAAAGTGTACATCATGTGAGAACAAGATAAGCTTGGAGAGATCTCTGCCATTCCAACCCCATAGGAGACAGTGAACTTGCCCACACCGAGAACATAACTATTACAGGCAGCATCTGGGAAAGCCAGTTCACAAAAACTTTATATAACTACAGTAAGGAACTCATACAGAGTCTTCACCCCTAAAAGCACCAAGAATCAAATTAGGCTAAAATGAACACTAAAGTCTGATTGTTAAGAGGGGAAAAAATAAAACACAAAAAGAAAAGATAGTCCAGTCAAAAATAAAATCAAGAACAATTTGAAGAAATAGTCTACCCAAATGAGAATGAACCAGAAAAGTAATTTTGGTAATATGACAAAACAGTGTTCTATAACACTCCCAAAAGATCACACTAGCTCCCAAGCAATAGATCCAAACCAAGAAAAAAATCTCTGAATTGCCAGATAAATCAGAAGATTGATTATTAAGCTACTCAAGGAGATACAAGAGAAAGATGAAAACCTAAAGATTTTTTAATTTTTATTTATTTATTTATTTTTGAGATAGTTTTACTATCTCACCCAGGCTGGAGTGTAGTGGTCCAATCTTGGCTTACCGCAACATCTGCCTCCCCAGTTCAAGTGTCTTGCCTCAGACTCCCAAGTAAATGGGATTATAGGCCTGTACCACCACACCTGACTAATTTTGTATTTTTAGTAGAGAGGAGATTTCACCATGTTGACCAGGCTGTCCCAAACTCCTGACCTTGAGTGATTCACCCCCCTCAGCCTCCCAAAGTGTTGGGATTACAGACTACTTAAAGTAATTTAAAAAACAATCTAGGATATAGGTGAAAAATTTTCCAGAGAAATAGATATCATAGATTAAAAAACAATCAGAACTTCTGGAAATGAAAGACACACATAGTTAAATACAAAATGCAGTAGAAAGTCTCTACAATAGACTAGAACAAGTAGAAGAAAGAATTTCAGAGCTGAAAGAAAAGGCTTTTGAATTAACCCAATGAAAGACAAAGGAAAAAGAACAAAAAGTCTCCAAGAAATATGGGACTCTGTAAAATGTCCAAACATAAGAATATATGGTGTTGTAGATGAAGAAGAGAAATCTGTAAGTTTGGAAAAACCTATTTGAGGGAATAACTGAGAAAAACTTCCCTGGCTTTGCTAGGAATCTAGACATCCAACTATAAGAAGCTCTCCTGGAAGAGTCATTGCAAGAAGACCATCACCAAGGAATATAGTCATCAGGTTATCTAAAGTCGAGATGAAGGAAAGATTCTAAAGAGCTGTGATACAAAAGCATCAGGTAACCTATAAAGGGAAACCTATCAGATTAACAGCAGATTCCTCAGCAGAAATCTTACAAGTCAAGGAATTGAGGTCCTATCTTTAACCTCCTGAAACAAAATAACTGTCAGCCAAGAATTTTGTATCCAGTAAAACTAAGCTTCATAAATGAAGGAGAAATAGTCTTTTGCAGACAAACAATGCTGAGAGAATTTGCCAGTACCAAGCCAGCACTACAAGAAATGCTAAAAGGAGTTCTAAGTCTTGAAACAAAACCTGAAAATTCACCAAAATAGAGCCTTTTTAAAGCATAAATCTCACAGGGCCTATAAAATAATACCACCATGATAAAAACAAGGTATTTAGGCAACAACTAACATGATGAATAGAACAGTACCTCACATCTCAATACTAACATTGAATGTAAATAGCCCTAAATGCTCCACTTAAAAGATACAGAATGGCAGAATGGATTAAAAAAAAAAACCTACCAGCCAAGTATCTGCTGTCTTCAAGAGACGTACCTAACACATAAGGCCTCTCATAAACTTAAGGTAAAGTGGTGGAAAAAGATATTCCACACAAATGGAAACCAAAAGCAAGCAGGAGTAGCTATTCTTAAATCAGAAAAAACAGACTTTAAATCAATAGTAAAAATAGACAAAGAAGAACATTATATAATGATAAAAGGATTAGTCCAACAGGAAGATACTACATATGCACCTAAATATGTATGTACTATGTGCCTAACACTGGGGTTCCCAAATTTATAAAACAACTACTACTAGACCTAAGAAATGAAACAGACAGCAACACATTAACAGTGTGGGACTTCAATACGCCACTGACAGAACTAGATAGATATCAAGAAAGAAAGTCAACAAAGAAAAATATACTTAAACTACACCCTGGAACAAATGGATCTAATAGATATTTACAGAACATTCTACCCAATAACAGTAGAATATGCATTATTCTCATCACCACATGGAACATTCTCCAAGATAGACCATATGATAGGCCACAAAACAAGTCTTAATACCTTTAGGAAAATCAAAATTATATCAAGGATCATCTCAGACCATAATGGAATAAAAGTAGAAGTTAACTCCAAAAGGACCTTCAAAACTATACCAATACATGGAAATTAAATAATCTGCTCTTGAATGATCTTTGGGTTAATAATGAAATCAAGATGGAACTTAAACAGTTCTTTGAAATGAGTGATAATAGTGACACAACTTATCAAAACCTCTGGGATACAGCAAAGGTATTAAATGCATCAAAAAGTTTGAAAGAGCACAAATAGACAACTCAACCTCACACCTCAAGTAACTAGAGAAACAAGAACAAACTGAATACAAGCCCAGCAGAAGAAAAGAAATAGCAAAGATCATAGCAGACCGAAATAAAATTGAAAAAAGAGAACTACAAACAATAAGTGAAACAAAAAGCTGGTTCTTTGAAAAGATCAACAAAATCGATAGACCATTAGTCAGACTAACTGAGAAAAGAAGAGAGAAGATTCAAACAAGTTCAGTTAGAAATGAAATGGGGCCAGTGGCTCACATCTGCAATTCCAGCATTTTGGGAGACTGAGGTGGGCAGATCGCTTGAGGCCAGGAATTTGAGACCAGCCTAGCCGACATGACAAAACCCTATTTCCACTAAAAATACAAAAATTAGCCAGGCATGGTGGTGCGCACCTGTAATCCCAGCTATCCACGAGGCTGAGGTACAAGAATTGCTTGAGCCTGGCAGGTTGATGTTGCAGTGAGCTGAGATTGCACCACTGCCCTCCAGCCTGGGTGACAGAGTGAGACTGTCTCAAAAATAAAAAAAAAAAAAAGAAAGAAATGGAAGATATTGCAACTGATACCACAGAAATACAAAAGATAATTCAAGCCTACTATGAACACCTTTATGCGCACAAACTAGGAAATCTAGAGGAGATGGATAAATTCCTGAAAAATTGAAAAATATACAACACTTCTAGATTAAATCAGGAAAAATGGAAACTCTAAATAAAGCAATAACAAGCAATTAGATTGAATCAGTAATTTTAAAAATTACCAACAAAAACAGTATAGGACCAGATGGATTCACAGCTAATTTCTACCAGACGTTTAAAAAAGAATTAGTGCCAATCTTACTAAACTATTCCAAAAGAGAGAAAGAGTGAATCCTTCTTAAGTTATTCTATGAAGCCAATATCACCCTAATACCAAACCCAGGAAAGGACATAAAAAAAAAAAGAAAATTGCAGACCAATATCCCTGATGAACATAGACGTAAAAATCCTCAACAAAATACTAGCTAACCAAATTCAACAGCCCTTCAAAAAGATAATCCACCATGATCACCATAGGTTTCATACCCAGGATACAGGAATGGTTTAACATATACAAGTCAGTAAATGTGATACATCACATAATCATAATTAAAAACAAAAATCATATGATCATCTCAATAGACACAGAAAAAGCATTTGACAAAATCCGGCATTCCTTTATTATAAAAACCTTCAGCAAAATTGGCATAGAAGGGACATAGCTGAAGGTAGTAACAGCCATATATGACAACCCACAGCCAATATTATACTGAATGGGGAAAAGTTGAAAACATTCCCCTTGAGAACTGGAACAAGATAAGGATGCCCACTTTCACCGCTTCTATAAACATAGTACTGGAAGTCCTAGCCAGAGTAATCAGACAAGAGAAGGAAATAAAGGACATCCAAATCTGTAAAGAGAAAGTCAAACTGTAGCTGTTTGCCGATGACATGATCATATATCTAGAAACCCTAACAACTCATTCATAAAGCTCCTAGAACTGGTAAATGAATTCAGAAACATTTCAGGATAGAAAATTAATGTACACAAACCAGTAACCCTCCTATACACCAACAATGACCAAGATGAGAATCAAATCAAGAACTCAACCTCTTTTACAACAGCTGCAAAAAACAAACAAAAACTTAGGAATATACCTAATCAAGGAGGTGAAAGATCTCTACAAGGAAAACTACAAAACACTACTGAAAGAAATCATAGATGGCATGAACAAATGGAAACATATCCCATGTTCATGGATGGGTAGAATCAATATTATGAAAATGATCATACTGCCAAAAGCAATCTACAGATTCAATGCAATTCCCATCAAAATACTATCATCATATTTCACAGAACTAGGAGAAGCACACCTAAAATTCATTTGGAACCAAAAAAGAGCCCATCTAGCCAAAGCAAGACTAAACGAAAAGAACAAATCAGATACATAGACCAATAGAACAGAATAGAGAATCCAGAAATAAAGCCATATACTAATAGCCAGTTGATCTTTGACAAAGTTTACAAAAAGATAAAGTGGGTAAACGATACCCTATTCAATAAAAAGTGCTGGGAAAACTGGCAAGCTACATGTAGAAGAAAGAAACCGGATCATCATCTCTCACCTTATACAAAAATCAACTCAGGATGGATCAAAGACTTAGATGTAAGACCTGAAACCATAAAAATTCTAGAAGATAACATTGGAAAAACTCTTTTAGATATTGGCATAGGCAAAGAATTCATGACTAAGAACTCAAGAGCAAATGCAACAAAAACAAATAAAATGGGACCTAATTAAACCAAAAAGATTTTGCACAGAAAAATAAATATTCAGTATTGTAAACAGCCCACAGAATGGGAGAAATATTTGTAAACTATACATCTGACAAAGGACTAATATCCAGAATCCACAAGGAACTGAAATCAGCAAGAAAAAAATATTACTACCAAAAAGCAGGCAAAGGACATGAATAGACAATTGTCAAAGGAAGATATACAAACAGCCAAAAAAAAAAAAAAAAAAAGAATGAATAAATGCTCAACATTACTAATAACCAGGAAAATGCAAATTAAAACCACAGTGAGATACCACTTAATCTCACTGTGTGGCCATAAATAAAAATTAAAAAAAAAAAACAGATGGTGGAGTGTGTGTGGTGAGAGGGAACACTTTTATGCTGCTGGTGGGAATGTAAACCAGTTCAACCACTATGGAAAACAGTATGGCGATTCCTTAAAGAACAAAAAGTAGAACTACCATCCAGTCTAGCAACCCTACTACTGGATATCTACCCAAAGGAAAAGAAGTCATTATATGAAAAAGACACATGCACACACATGTTTATAGCAGCACAATTCACAATTGCAAAAACCTACATGCCCATCAACCAATAAGTGGATAAAGAAAATGTGGTAATTGGACACCATGGAATACTATTCAGTCATAAAACGGAATGAAATAATGGCCTTTGCAGCAACTTGGGTGGAGCTGGAGGCCATTATTCTCAGTGAAGTAACTCAGGAATGAAAAACCAATTATCATATGTTCTCATTTATAAGTGTGAGCTAAGCTATAAGGATGCAAAGGCATGAGAATGATATAATGGACTTTGGGGAGTTACAGGGAAGAATGGGAGTGGGGTGAGAGATAAAGGACTACATATTAGAGGGATAAAAGACTACATATTCAGTATTGTAAACAGACAACTGAAAGAATGGGAGAAAATATTCATAAACTATGCATCTGACAAAGGACTAATATCCAGAGTCTACTAGGAACTCAAACAAATCAGCAAGAAGATACACAAACAGCCAATGAACATTTGAAACTCTCTCTCAAAAAAAAAAAGATTCCAAATTTTGGGTACACATATTGGGTACAGTGTGTACTGCTGAAGTGACAGGTACACCAAAATCTCAGAAATCACCAGTAAAGAACTTATCCATGTAACAACCACCTGTACCCCAAAAACTATTGAAATAAAATAAAAATTAAAACAAAGGGACTTAGATAAGCTACAATGCCTGTCCTTAGAACAGGGCAGATATTTTGGCGAGGATGAGGCTTGGAGTGGCCTCAGAATTTTGCAGAAGGTTCTGAGAGATGTCCAGGGTGGTATGTGCCTGTTCTCCTAGCAACACACTTAATGGCTAAATGTGGACTTGCAGCAGCGGACAGCAGCCTAGCACTTATACATTTAGTACTTGAAGACCTCCCTTTTGACTACATCATGAGAATTAAAGAATAAGTCATATAAGAAAAATCTGGCCAGGCATGGTGGCTAACACCTGTAATCTCAGCACTTTGGGAGGCTGAGGCTGTGTATCACAAGGTCAGGAGTTCAAGGCCAGCCTGGCCAATATGGTGAAACCCTGCCTCTACTAAAAATACAAAAAAAATTCGCTGGGTGTGGTGGTGGGTGCCTGTAATTCCAGCTGCTCGGGAGGCTGAAGCAGAAGAATCTCTTGAACCCAGGAGGTGGAAGTTGCAGCAGAGAACTGAGTTGAGCCAAGATTGCAACACTACACTCCAGCCTGGGCAACAGAGCCAGACTCTGTCTCAGAAAAAAGAAAAGTCTATGAAGTCAGCATCTGAAAGATTGAGTGGAAACATGTTTGCAAAGCCACTTTGCACAGAAGCTTGCAAAAAGAAGGGCATGGGGATGGGTAGGAAACATAACTGAATATTTATGGGTGAAAATAAAAGCTAATATAAATATTTAATGCATAATATTTAAATTATTTCCCACCTGGACTGTGTTCAAAAGTAAAATCATAGTAAAATACCAGAAACTTTAGCAGAATTAACGTCTGCCTCATCCTACTTCGCATATAATTTTCACGGTAGTAGCTTTAAAAATTTTAGCTTAAGCCGGCTGCGTTGGCTCATTCGTGTAATCCAAGCACTTTGGGAGGCCAGGGCAGGCAGATCATGAGGTCAGGAAATCAAGTCCTCCTGGCTAACACAGTGAAACCCCATCTTTACTAAAAATTACAAAAATTAGCTGGATATGGTTGCACACGGCTGTAGTCCCAGCTACTCAGGAGACTGAGGCAAGAGAATCGCTTGAATCTGGGAGGTGGAGGTTGCGGTGAGTCGAGATCACACCACTGCACTCCAGCCTGGGTGACAGAGTGAGACTCCGTCTCAAAAAAAAAAAAAAAAAAAAAAAAAAGAAAAAAGAAATTTTAGCTTAGTTTAATCAGTCTTAAAACTATGAATATTATGTCCAACATGACACTGCTTTGCCCATTTCCAATAATTTGTATTTACCTGGTCTCTCCTTTTAGAGGAGGAGTCACACCTATATAACTCATTAGAGTGTGCTTGAATGGCAGCTCTACATGGTGGCTGAAGCATTAGTGTCTTTCAGTAGGGTAGGGTTCCCTTCAGGGTGTTCAGCTCCTGTTGCTCAGCAGCAAATGTGTGACAAATTCAGTGTGTGTTGTGTTCCTGACTTAATAGGATGCTTAATTACTAACTTATATAAGTAAGTACAAGCATGTTTGTATGTATGTAGATATTTAAGTAAGGTTTTCTGATGTCATTAGATATTGAAAACATATAAACTATATTTTATTAATAATTATCAGAAATGTGCTATTAACATATAGATGAGTTTGTCAATACCTTGAAAAGATTTAGCACTTTGAGAGCTGTCCTGGCAAGATCTTCCAAGAGGCAGGCAAAGTAGATACTTAGGGCATCTGCAAAGCAGCAATTTTGTGAAAAATATTCCAAATATATGCCAGGCAGGGTGGCTCACACCTGTAATCCCAGCTCTTTAGGAGGCCAAGATGGGTGGATCACCTGAGGTTAGGAGTTCAAGACCAGCCTGACCAACATGGTGAAACCCTATCTCTACTAAATACAAAAAATTAGCTAGGCTTGGTGGTACATGCCTGTAATCCCAGCCACTTGGGAGGCTGAGGCAGGAGAATCACTTGAACCTGGGAGGCAGAGGTTGCAGTAAGCTAAGATTGCACCGCTGCACTCCAAACTGGGCAGCAGAGCAAAACTCTGTCTCAAAAAAAAAAAAAAGAAAGAAAGAAAGAGAAAGAGAAAGAAAAAAAAGAAGACTCCAAATATATTATTTGTTAACTGATGAGTTTTAAAAAACCAGTGAAGAAGTCATCATGACTTCTGGATCTCAGCTTGGTGACAGCAGCAATGGAACCCACAGGAGAATAGAAATCTGGTTCCCCCAAATTCTATCCTTGGAGACATGCTCTCTGTGGAGTAAATTGTGGCTGTGTTCTTTGAGCGTATTTTGTCAATTGTGGAATACTGGTATAGGTTCATTATTTTTCTATTGCTTCTCTAGTGTAGTTCATTCATGCTTCTATCCCTAGTGCCTCCCCTAGTGTCTAGCACAGGGTAAGTACTCACTAACTGTATTCAGTGTTCAACTCCACAACTGCTGGCTCGCCCAGTTCTCACTGAAGTGGGATATAGCCTGGATCCCAACTGCAATTCGGTTTCATTTGTTCAGAGAAAAATAAACTTCCTTGAGACTTTGTTCGCCTAATGGTGGCAAACAATCACTCAAGTTGGCAGAAGAGGAGGCCTACCTAATCACTGTACAAAGGTGGTTTTCAGTCGGGTTGCTGGGTACACAGTCCTGCCAGATTTACTGACAAGCAGGCCTGGGCTGACTGAGTCACTGGCTACACCTCCAGCAGTTCAGTAGGTGGCACTGCTGTTCTCTCTGTGCAAAAGCTGGCGGCCACAGGGAGGCTGTCTGTTTGGGCAAGCAGGAATGCAAATCATCAGCTCGAAGCAGCCTTTCTGGGCAAGCAGCAGCACAAACCCATTATCAGTGCGGTGGCAGCTGCTGCTGTTTGTCCCTGCTTGCAGGTAGTTTCAGAGTGAGGGCCTTTGGAATGTGACCATGAGACTGAAGACGTCAAGAAGCGAAGCCACGGGGCTCAAATAAGCAGGTTAGGAGTCAGTTATCTGGTTCCCCACACATGTGTCTGGGAGCAGCTGGAAGGCTGAAAGGGCAGGCAGGCCTTTCCTTCTTCTAACTCTGGTCTGGAAAATCTCAACATGGCCAGCTCTCTAAAGCCCTGTCTTGGAACCAAGTCAGCAAAAATCTCTTGAACTGGTGGCAGAATTATATTTGTTATACCTATGAGCTGGCTTTTCCTGGTCAGTCTGGATTTCTAACGTTCTGGTTTTTTTGCTCATAGAAGAGTATTAGGCTTCGTCCAATAGGATCTCAACTTGTGGTTTAGAAAATATGGTCACCATAATTACCCTTCATTTCCTGAAAGCTGAATCTCAACTGATATTATAGACTGACTGTGTCCCCCTCAAAATCCTATGTTGAAATGCTTACTCTCAAACTGATGGTATTAGGAAGTGGGGCCTTTGGGTGATAATTAGATCATGGGGGTGGACCCCTCATGAACGGGATTAGTGCCCTTATAGAAGAAACCTCAGAGAGGTCTTTTGCCCCTTCTGCCATGTGAGGTCACGGTGGGGAGACAGTGACTGGAGAAGCAGACCTCCCACACAGAGTCTGCTGGTGTCTTCATCTTGGACTTCTCATCCTCTAGTACCACAAGAAATAAATTACTGTTGTTTATAAGCCACCCAGTCTATAGCATTTTGTTATAGAAGCCTGAACAGGCAAAGACAACCAACAATGTACCCTCCCTTTCTATTTAACTCAAACTTCTCAAACTCTAACACTAAGTGGTGGAAAACCACAAGTCACTGGGATTTGTTTTTTGCTGGTACTTTAGTTTATGGCGTGAATATCTGCCATTTTAGCAAATCCTTGTATACCATCCAAAGAGAGGCAGGAGTGAGGTATAGCCACGAGTCTCTAACATTTAAGTGGATACAAAGCAACTCCTCAGAGAGGTGGATACATATGTGTATCATTATATTTGTGTCTGACAAATGCCTGGCATATGTGCTGTCCCTTCCTCTCCTTCTGGGGTTGGCATTATTAACATCGTGATACACTTTCCTCCCAGACCAGTTTTGGCCTCACACAGACTCTGGGATATAGGATAAATTTTATTTGCCCAGTTTCAACCGTGGTTGGCCTTTAATGTTCCTATTTTATCAGATAATGATAAAGGTCAAAATCTTAGCTAAAATAACAACGCGATCCTCCATAGCTAGCTCTTAAATAAAATAGAAACTCAGAGGAGCCCAAATCATAGAGCCCAAATACTAGAGCTCAAAGAAAATATGATGCATCTTCAGAATCTCAACATAATGAAATTGATGCTCAAGAGACAAGCTGGATGGGAATTCTGCTTCTTGTAAGGGTAGAATCAGATGTTGCAAGGTAACTCTACATCCAAGAATAAACTAGGATAACTTGATAAGACACTTAGAATGTCTGTTGGAAGGCACTGGAGAGATAACCTAGTCAGCAAAAATTTGAAGGGTCAACAAAAGAAAAAAGAGAAATGAAATAACATTCAGACCGGTTTTCCCCTTCAAGACACTTGCAAATATGCAACCTGTGACTGAGAGGATCAGACGCTAAGCAAATCATCCTACAGTTTCATGGGGCGTCAGAAACAAAAATTGGATTTTAGAGATAGTTAATGATTTAGGGCTGTGGCAAACACTCCAGGCTTTTAGTTGGGATCCTCAAATGACTACACTACAGAAAATAATGCTCCCTAAAAAGTCTGACACTCAACTTCAAATCCCTCAGTTTATGATTGGGTAAGATAATTAGTTCCATCTTAACTGCCTGCTGGAAGCAAAAATAAGTACTCTCTTCAGGAAGATAACATATTCAGAGATTTAAATCATCTCAATTTTTCTTTCTCTTCCACCCCCGCCACCGAAAGTGCTCTGCATTCAAACAAAAAGTATTTAGTATATCTCTAGGTAAAATTGTTGAAAACCAAGAAAAAAAAACACTTAAGATATCCAGATATTGCAATGAATGGATGTGGGCTTTAAAATAATTGTGAATTGTACATTCAACAAATGAAACGATGAGACAAGATTCGTACAAGAAAACTGGAAACTATAAAAATAAAATTAATGTCTAAAACTGGAAAATATGATATCTGAAATTAAGAACTCAGTGGATTGATATAACAGTGGCTTAGATATGATTGAAGAGAGAATGATCATAAACTGGATGATGAGTCAGAAGATAAGAGAAAAGGATTAGATGGAGTTAAAATGTTCTAAGGCCTTCCTTTGGCCAGGAAGTGGCAAAATAATATTATTCATTAGACTTTAATAAGTCAAAGATGAATGTTGAAATTTCTATGGTAACCACTAAAAGCTTAAGGAAAGGCTGAATAACTAAAAATAGCTAACAGCGAAGGGAATAGGATAATAAAAATAATAAAAACGGAGAATCCAAAGTCCAAAAGAATTTAAAAAGAAAGGAATAAAAATAAACATAAAACAGATGGCACAAGTATAAAATAAATAGCAAGGTGGTGAGTTTAATTTTATACATGTGAATCAAAATCTCTAATTAGAAGAAAAAATTGTCAGTCTAGATAAAGCAAACAACATAAGACTATATTGTAAAGAAGTACATATTGCAAATTAAAAGAATTTGGGAAAATTGAAAATAAAAGTGTGGAAAAAGATACAGCATGAAAATATTAAACACAAGAAAGTGTGTACCTGCATTTATATCAGACAAGGTAGACTTTAAGGCAATAAACAATACTACAGATAAAATAGATATTTCATAATAAAGTGGTCAATCCAACATAAAGATATCACAAGTATACATTTTTATACACATAATAATAAGACAATACCTGATAGAACAAAATGGAGACATAGAAAAATCTGCAATAGGCCAGATGTGGTGGCTTACGCCTGTGATCCCAGCACTTTGGGAGGCTGAGGCGGGCAGATCACCTGAGGTTGGTAGTTTGAGATCAGCCTGACCAACATGGAGAAACTCTGTCTCTACTAAAAATACAAAATTAGCTGGGCGTGGTGGCGTGTACCTGTAATCCCAGCTACTCCAGAGGCTGAGGCAAGAGAATCACTTAGAACCCAGGAAGTGGAGGTTGCGGTGAGCTGAGATTGCGCCACTGCACTCCAGCCTGGGCGACAAAGTGAGATTCTGTCTCAAAACAAAACAAAACAAAACAAAAAACTACAATAATAGTAAGAGCTTTAACTGACAGGAACAAATTTTTTGGTCAATGGACCAAAAATAAATAAGTAAATAAATAATCAGTTGGGGTAAAGAAGATTTGAACAACAGAATTAATAAGATGACCTAACTAATACATATAAAACATTGCCTGTACTCAGCAACTGCAGGTGGAACATTTACCGAAATTGACTATATGCAAAACTGTAAATATAGTTTCAACATGTTTCAAATAATTTATATCATATAGTATGGTCCATGACTGTAACAGAATTAAACTAATAATTCAAAGCTAAAAGATAAGTAGAACATTTCAAATGTTTAGAAATGAATTAATATACTCTTAAACATATATGAAAGAAGAAGTCACAGAGAAAATTTAAAAATATTTTGAATGGAGTGATAATACATATAATAGATCAAAACTTGTGGGATGCAGTTAAAGGCATTCTCAGGCAATCTTAAATGCATTTATTGGGATGGGGGAAGGAAGAAAATTAATGACCTAATACTCTAGCTCAAGAAGTGAGAAAAAGAATAACAAATTAAGTATTAAGAAATTAACACAATGAATGAAATAGAAAACAAATGTACACTAGAGAAAATAAAATTGAGAAAACCAAAGGCCAATATTTGGTCTGTGAAGAATATAATATGACTGATAACTTTCTGATAAGACTAATAAAAGACATAGGGAGAAGACATAACCACTATCAGAAGTGGAAAATACTGCAGATATTATAGGATTTTTAAAAATCAAGAGAATATAATAAACAATGATTTTGTGCCAATAAATATGAAAATGTAAATGCAATAGGTTGATTTCTTGAAAAATACAGCATACCACAACTGACAGAGAAAATAGAAAATGTATTAAAGAAAATTAAATCCACACTTCAAATCCTTTCCAAAAAAACTCCAGATCTAGATAACCAAATAATTCTAAATATTTAAGGAGAACACTCAACATATACAAACATTTCCCCCAAATAGAAAAATAAGGCATACTTCCCAACTTATGACAAGAACATTATTTAAAAAAAGAAAATTACAAATAATCTCTCTCATGAACATAGATGCAAGAATCCTAAATACTAGTAAACCAAATCCAGTTATGTAAAAAGAATATTACTTCTTTACCAACCTGAATTTTTTCCAAAAAAGTAAACTTAGCTTGACCTTTGAAAATCAATCACTTAACCCACCATGTTAACAGAAGAAGAGAAAAATCATGATTATCTAAATAGATACAGGAAGTGCACTTGGTAAAATTCACATCTATTTATGACAAACACTCATAGGAAACCAGGAATAAAAGTGAATGTCCAAAGAAAATGTGGTACATATACGCCATGGAGTACTACACAGCCATAAAAAACGATGAGTTCGTGTCCTTTGTAGGGACTTGGAAGAATCTGGAAACCATCATTCTTAGCAAACTAACACAAGAACAGAAAGCCAAACACCGTATGTTCTCACTCATAGGTGGGTGTTGAACAATGAGAACACGTGGACTCAAGGAGAGGAGCATCACACACTGGGGACAGTTGCGGGGTGGGTAGGGGAGAGACAGTGGGGGGTGGGGAGGGAGGGGAAGGTGAGGACGGAGGGGAGGGTGGGGAGAAATGCCAGATATAGTATGCACATAAAGTAAAATAAATTTTTTTTAAAAAGGGAATGTCCTTAATCTGATAGAAAATGTCTACAGATGCCATATAGTAAACATTCTATTTGATAGCAAAACAGGCAAGCTTTCACTTGAGATCAGGAATAAGCTAAGAAGCCTACTATCACCATAAATATTCAAATTCTACAAGAGGTCCTTATAAGTACAATAATGCAAGAAAAATTAATA
This sequence comes from Sapajus apella, assembly GCF_009761245.1. NCBI lineage: Eukaryota > Metazoa > Chordata > Mammalia > Primates > Cebidae > Sapajus > Sapajus apella. The sequence goes on along the minus strand of NW_022436946.1, from coordinate 10,908,633 downwards.
AAAGAGACAGTGAGTGGAAAGGGAGAAAAAAATGCCATTATTTCTAGATGACATGATTGTGTGCTTAGAATATCGAAAAAACATCTACAAATAGCCTATTGTAATTAGCTGGTGGATCTGATGAGGTTGCTAACTAAAAGCCAACACATAAAAAAAATTATATTTCTGTATATCAGCGGCAAACAATTAGGAAGTGAAATGTAAATAACTATGTCATTTTCAATTGTATCATAAAACATCAAACACCTAGAATTAAACCTAACGCAAAATGAACACAGACGCCAAGACAATATAAAATGTTACTGAAAATAGTCAAAGAAGAACAAATAAATTGAGATATTTGCCACATTCCTGGATTGGAAAACTTGATATTGTAAAAACCTCAAATCTCTTCAAATTGATTTACATATTAAATTCAATCCACAAGAAAAACCACAGTGTGTGTGTGTGTTTGTGTGTGTAGATTGACAAGCTAATTCTAAATTATATCTGAAGTTAAAAAGGCTAAGAAGTTAAGACTACTTCGAAGAATGACAAAGTAGGAAGACTTACATTATCAGCTATAAAGATTTATTATAAAGCTACAGTAATTAAGATGATATGGTATTGTTGCAAGGATAAACAGATCAACTGAACAGAACCAAGTTTAGAGAAAAGACACACATAGGTCAGGTGTGGTGTCTCACACCTGTCATCCCAGCACTTTGGGAGGCTGAGGCATTTGGATTGCTAGAGCCGAAGAGTTCGAGACTAACCTGGGGAACATGGAGAAATCCTATCTTTACTAAAAATACAAAAATTAGCCAGGCTGGTGATGTGTGCTAGTTGCCCCAGCTACTCAGGAGCCCGGGGTGGAAGGATCACTGGGGCCCGGGGTGGAAGGATCACTGGAGCCCGGAGTGGAAGGATCACTGGAGCCCGGGGTGGAAGGATCACTGGAGCCCGGGGTGGAAGGATCACTGGGGCCCGGGCTGCAGGGGCTGCAGAGAGCTCTGATCACCCCACACGGCTGCAGTCCAGTCTGGGGCACAGAGTGAGACCCTGTCTCAAAAAAAAAAAAAAAAAAAAAAAAGAAAAGAAAAAGAGAGAGAGAGAGAAAGACACACATATGCATGAACATTCAATTTATGACTAAGCACAAAGATGACAAAGGATACAAATGTATTTGTCAAAAAGTAAAAGATTAATAGATTGAACACTATTAAAATTAAAAAATTCTTTTTATCAAAGTATATCATTAAGAGAATAAAAAGTCAAACCACAGGAGAACTGATTTGCAGTTGTAATAAAATACTATATTTAAGTAGTAGAGTACTACTTTCCAGAAATATAAAGCATTACTACAAATGAACAAGAAAAAACAGATAAGCCAAAAGGAAATGTGGGAAAAAAAATGAATATGCATGCCACAAAAGAGGCTATACACTTGACCAATAATTATACAAAAAGGTGTTCAACCTTGCTAGTCATCAGGGAAAGACCAATTAAAACTACAGTGAGGGTCAGGCGTGTGGCTTATGCCTGTAATCCCAGCACTTTGGGGGGCCAAGGCAGGTGGATCATTTGAGGTCAGGAGTTCAGTAACAGCCTGAGCAACATGGCGAAACCCAGTTTCTACAAAAAATACAAAAATTAGCCGGGCGTGGTGGTGCATGCCCATAGTCCCAGCTACTCGTGAGGCTGAGGCACGAGCATTGCTGGAGCCCAGGAGGCAGAGGTTGTCATGAGCCAAGATCGAACCACTGAACTCCAGCTGGGGCGACAGAGCAAGACTCTGTCTCAAAACAAAACAAAACAAAACAAAAAAACTACAGTGAGATATTACTATACACTTCCAAACGGCTAAAATGAAAACAACTGATACACTATGTGTGGGGAGAACACAGGGCAGTGGGAACTCTCATACACTGGTAGATGAAATCATTGTTGCAATCTCTTTGGAAAACTGATTGGTAGTATCTTCTATAGATATTCAGATCATAGATACATGCCACATAACCCCCCAATTTATCTCCTATGTATACACATAGGAAACGTCATAGCAACATTATTTGTAGTGGACACTAACTGGAAACAATTCCAGTGCCCGTCAACACTGGAACAGGTAAGTTGTGGTATATTCATACTATAGATCACTATGTGAAATGAAAATCAATGAACTCCTCCTACAAATCACAACATGGATGAATTGCATATATATAGTTTTGAGCAAAAAAAGCCAGACATAAAAGGATACCTTCACAAAGTAAAAAAAAATATAGCTCCCTTATACACACAAATGCACACAGGCACACACACCCATGTATACACACAGGCAAAACAAATGTGGTTTCCTTTAAGGAGGAGGGAGGGGTAACTTGTAGGATGCTTAACTACACTCTATTTCTCGACCCAGGTGATAGGTTGCATGAGAAAATTCACTTTGTAATAAGTCATTGTTTTGGCAGTAAAGAGTTTTTAAAGATATGTTGAAAACTGAAGTGAGAAATGACAGTTTGAAAATATTCCCATAGAAGTCAACTATTATAATTTTGATCCTTTCTTTTGGTGTGCAAGCTTGGTGTAGCCATTCATGCTTCTTTTCATCTCTGCTGCTCATTGCTGTTTGGATGCAGATGACAGAAACTGAACCAGCAACACAACTACATCCTCTTGAAAAGGGAAACTAGGCTGGGTGCAGTGGCTCATGCCTGTAATCCCAGCACTTTGGGAGGCCAAGGCAGGTGAATCATGAGGTCAGGAGATCGAGACCATCTTGGCCAACATGGTGAAACCCCATCTCTACCAAAAAAAAAAAAAAATTAGCCAGGCATGGTGGTGGGCGCCTGTAATCCCAGCTACTGGGAAGGCTGAGGCAGGAGAATCACTTGAACCTGGGAGGCAGAGGTTGCAGTGAGCTGAGATCATGCCACTTCACTCCAGCCTGAACGGCAGAGCAACCCTCCCTCTCAAAAAAGAAAAAAAATTTGGTTGGGCACAGTGCCTCCTGTAATCCCAGCCCTTTGGGAGGCCGAGGCAGGTGGATTATCTGAGGTCAAGCATTCAAGACCAGTCTGGTCAACATGGTGAAACCCTGTCTCTACTAAAAATAAAGAATGAGCTGGTTATGGAGGCGCATGCCTATAATCCCAGCTACTCAGGAGGCTGAGGCAGGAGAATTGCTTGAACCCAGGAGGCGGAGGTTGCTGTGAGCTGAGACTACACCATTGCACTGCAGTCTGGGCAACAAGAGTGAAACTCCATCTCAAAAAAAATTTTTAAATGACATTCAATCACTTTTGCTCATTAGCCCAAAAAACTTTAATACTGATAATATTCAGTATTAGCAAGAATGAGGGCAAATGGGGAAACTCACAAACTGTCAGTATGGTATTGGGTCATCTGTCCTTTTCTTGTACATTTGTAGGAACATTCAAAGGGCAATTTGGAAGTATTGATTATCTTTTCCTAATACACAAAAATAAAATGTTTTAGCACAGAGTAAACATATCGCTTTGCCTGCCCGAGTCCCTTCCTTGGAAAAAACACTTTGTCCTGGATACATGCAGTCTGGATGGGGCCATCAAGCACAGAGCCCTACCCACTCACACAGTCCTGGCATCGACAGGCCTAAAGCAGCGTAACACTTGATATATTACTCAGTTTCAAGACAGTGGCAGCTTCAGAACTGCCATAGAAAAGAGGCTTATGCGCTGCAGTTGGGTTGAAAGTGGGGAAGGAGATGATTTGGCTTGTCATGGAGCTGCACTTTCACACTGATTTTATCCATATTTTATCTGGGGGTTTGTGTGAACTGAAGCCCCTCCAATCCAGTGTGCCCACATGTGCCAAGGTGGGGTCCAGTCTAACCTAGCTACTGAGTTTTTCCTGCTGGAATTCTGCCTACCAAGAGGAATCACCTGCATGTAGAATCAAGTCAAAAGGAAGCGAGTGGAGTTGCAAGATGAACATCTTAATCCTGGTAACCATATTTGAGCCCCTGGATCATGTTGATCATTTTAGATCAGTTAGTTTCTTTCTTTTTTTTTTTTTTCTTGAGACGCAGTTTCACTCTTGTTGCCCAGGCTGGAGTGCAGTGGTGCGACCTTGGCTTACTGCAAACCCTGCCTCCTGGGTTCAAGCGATTCTCCTGCCTCAGCCTCCCAAGCAGCTAGGATTATAGCCATGCGCCATCACCTCCCGGGTTCAAGTGATCCTTCTGCCTCAGCCTCCCAAGTAGCTAGGATTACAGGCACCTGTCACTACGCCCAGCTAATTTTTGTATTTTTAGTAGAGACAGGGCTTCACCACGTTGGCTAGGCTGGCCTTGAACTTTTGACCTCAGGTGATCTGCCCACGTAGCCTCCCAAAGTGCTGGGATTACACGCATGAGCCACCACACCTAGCCTGTTTTATTTTTTATTTATCTGATGTGTTTTAGTTATTTGCATTTCTTCTATAAACTGCCCATTCATATGCAATGGAGGGCTTACAAATGGGAGTGGGACACACAGTAGGAGTGATCATCTCCAGCAGAAAGAAAAACTACCCTCACATTATTTAGTACTGCTGCGCATGATGACAGTAAAAGCTTGTGGTTGGTTTTATCACTATTAAACATTCTCTGATAGTCAGTGCACCTCCCACCCCATCTTCCATTGCCCTTGCCCACTTTCTTCTGAATTGTTTGTCTTTTTTATTACTTTGGAGTATTTGTTTTCTGGACATTAATGCTTTGTTGTATTTACTGTGACTATATTCTCCCATTCTATCCTTGGCTTTTATTTATGTTTACTTGCTCCCTTTAACTTCTGAAGATTATTAATTAACTTGTGTGCCAGGCAATCAATTTGTTATAAAAAGCTCTCCTGGCCAGGCACAGTGGCTCATGCCTATAATTCCAGCACTTTGGGAGGCTGAGACAGACAGATCACAACGTCAGGAGTTCGAGACCAGCCTGACCAACATGGTGAAAGCCTGTCTCTACTAAAAATACAAAAATTAGCTGGGCATGATGGTGCAGGCCTGTAATCACAGCTACTCAGGAGGCTGAGGCAGGAGAATTGCTCGAACCCAGGAGACAGAGGTTGCAGTGAGCTGAGATCGCGCCACTGTACTCTAGCCTGGGTGACAGAGTGAGACTCTATCTAAAAAAAAAAAAAAAAAAAAAAAAAAAAAGCTCTCATTCTCCCTCCTCTGAGTATTGCTTTAAATTACTCCCAGATGAATTGAAGGACTTCAATATTGGTTTTCTTATAATGGGCAAGGGAAAAGCCAGATGGTCCACCTACATCTATATGGCTAGTCAGTGCTAAATATTTTGGGGAGATGAATTGTATCACAGCAAAAAATCTCTTGGCATAAAGAAGGAGTTATGGGCATGGCTGATGGGCCAGTAGGGCCCGAAATCAGCCCTGGTTTGCTAACTTCTGACTCACTGATTAAAACATAAATGGATCGGATGCTACTTCTCTTTGGCTTGTGGTTCAGGGAAACTATTCAGAGGCTTGATTTCAGCAGGATAATAGCAGAGAAAAAGGAGACTGGAACTCTGCCTTCGAGGACACCACCCTAGTTAAAGATAGTAACCATGTGAAGAGCTCCTCTCCCGCTGAGGCAGGCCAGAATCAATTTAGCCTGTTTACTACCATTTCTTGTGCTCCAAGCTCTGCAGCTGGTCTCTGCGAGGAATGGCATGGAGAATTTCTCAAGGCATACTCCTTGCCTTGCCTGGGGATGGAGCTGTGAGTCCATGGAGCTGTGAGTCCATAATGACTGTCGTATTGGCTGATGGTGCATGCAATTATTTCATGAATAGCTGATACTATACTTGCAGCCTCGCACACCTGCCTGTTTGTTCAGAAGCCAAAAAAATGTGAGCCTTGTGACATTGTAAGCAAAAGAGGATTAGTTGAGCAAACAAAAGTCTGCAGCAAGATGTGATCCTATGAAAAAGTAGCTAGCCACGTGACTCAAATTACATCTGCAGTGTTTCAGCTTTTCAGTTCCCAGCCCCAACACACACACATTGTAAACTTGCAAGTAGCCATCACCCTTACATGGGCTGCATCACTTTATCATGCATAAATACAGTCACATGCAACTATAAGCCTTCACATAGAACTGCATACATACAATGCACTCCCACAAAACTACACCTACTGGCACATACTACACACAAATATACATACCCTCACACACAAGTACACACTGACACATAAATACATGAACACACAACCACACACACATTTCATAAAACCACTATTCTCTAGCAAGAACCTACACTTTTCTACTTGGAGATCTGGATATAATTTGTCATAAAAATGCTCTCAGACATTTTCTTCTCGTTTTTTAGTTGCTGAACATTTAGCGGTGAATGAGACAGCTCAAAGTCTCTTCCAAGCCCTTCCCATGGTACCTAGCTCCTATCACTGGTAGTGGGAGGAGTCCTCAGGCCTGAGTCACACACAAGGTGCTCTGATCCAGAGAAGACAGGGTCAAAGTGTAGTGGTTCCTGAAACCCTTTCCTTAGCCTTGTAACCACTGTCACTCCAGCGTCTAGCACAGATGCAGAGAAGGCCATCAATATACGTGGAATAAATCCTTCATCCTCCCTATTTAATTTTTAAACTTAAAAAAAGTAATATGAGTAATTTCTTGTCTCCTTTTTCTTGCCTGACTTAACAGAAGTAATTCAAATGATATGCAGGTCTTGTAGAATAAAACCCTCCCTGGAAGGGTGGAACTTCATAATCTCTTGAGATTTTAATCAGAGACACCAAAATCCTTACATATATAGTAAGGGATCTCTAGTCCAAAGTTCTCATTTTATAAGTGAGTGAACTGAGGCCCAGAGATGTTAAGTAATTTGTCCAAAGTCACCAAGCTAGTTAGCAGCAGAGCAGGGACTAGGCATTCAATCACCTGATTCCTGGATGAGTACTATCGTTGATTAAACTTGGATAATTTTATTACAGGAATAACTTGTTGATAAGAATGGTAAGAAGACAAATGAACTGAATGTGAATTTCTTTACTCAGAGCATTACAATAGTCTGACTGAGGAATTATACTGGTTTGGGTAGAGCATTTACTACAATCTAATAAATCGGGCCTATGGTATCACACTGTGTATTAATCTGTTCTCACACTGCTATAAAGAACTGCCCATTAAATCTCCTTCCTTTATAAAGAGATTTAAAGACTCACTGTTCCACATGGCTGGGACTGGATATGGGGAGGCCTCAGGAAACTTACAATCGTGGCAGAAGGGGAAGCAGACACATCTTACATGGCAGCAGGCCAGAGACAGCATGTACGAAGGAGGAGCTGTCAAACACTTATAAAACCATCAGATCGGCCGAGCACGGTGGCTTACACCTGTAATCCCAGCACTTTGGGAAGCCAAGGTGGGCAGATCACAAGGTCAAGAGATTGAGACTAACCTGGCCAACATGGTAAAACCCAATCTCTACTAATAAAGTACAAAAATTAGTTGGGTGTGATGGCATTCACCTGTAGTCCCAGCTATTCAGGAGGCTGAGGCAGGAGAATTGCTTGAACCTGGGAGGTAGAGGTTGCAGTGAGCCAAGATCCTGTCTCTGTACTCCAGCCTGGGTGACAGAGTGAGACTCTGTCTCTAAAAAAAAGCAACCCATCAGATCTCATAAGAACTCACTATCATGAGAACAGCATAGGAGAAACTGCTGCCATGATTTAATCACCTTCCATCCAGTCCCTCCCTCAACACATGGGATTACAGGGATAACAATTCAAGATGAGATTTGGGTGGGGACACAGAGCCAAACCATATTATACTGGTAGTACTCTCATCTAATATATATTTAATCTCATGACTTTAAATATGATTAAAATAAGCCAGGCGCGGCTCACATATGTAATCCCAGAACTTTAGGAGGCCAAGGCAGGCAAATCACGAGGTCAAGAGATTGAGACCATCCTGGCCAACATAGTGAAATCCCATCTCTACTAAAATACAAAAGTTAGCTGGATGTGGTGGCATGTGCCTTCAGCTACTCGGAAGACTGAGGCAGGAGAACTGCTAGAAGCTGGGAGGCAAAGGTTGCAGTGAGCCAAGATCATGCCACTGCACTCCAGCCTGGTGCCTAGCAAAAGAGCAAGACTCTGTCTCAAAAAAAAAAAAAAAGAAAAAAAGAAAGATATGATTAAAGTATTCCTGTTGTACTAGTTTTATATACTTGAACTCTGAGTTTGAAATTTTGTTAGTAAATGAGATTTCCGAATGCTCCGTGGCTTGTTATATCTGCCTGGTAGGTATATTAGAGCAATCTCAGGTTCATGACAGTTTTTATTCTTGCTGTAATTAATAGATATGATGTAATACTGGTGACCATCATTTCCCTAGAGCAACAAAACCACTAACTGTCTCATCAATTTTGAAATGTTTACTTTTGTTTTAGAACCTTGACCTTTAGCCAATGCTGATTTATGGCATTATCATATCTTTCCTGTCACTTCATAAACAGTTTGACTTTTTCTCTTGTTTTGTTATTTACCACACTTGTATTTTTCCTGAGTTGGTTATTTATTTATTTGCAATGGGGTTTCGCTCTTGTTGCCCAGGCTGGAGTGCAATGGCACAATTGCAGCTCACTGCAACCTCCACCTTCTGGGTTCAAGTGATTCTCTTGCCTCAGCCTCCCAAGTAGCTGGGATTACAGTCATATGCCACCATACCTGGCTAATTTTTTGTATTTTCAGTAGAGACAGGGTTTCTCCATGTTGGTCAGGCTGGTCTCGGACTCCTGAACTCCAGTGATCTGCCCGCCTTGGCCTCCCAAAGTGCTGGGATTACAGGCATGAGCCACCCTGCCCAACCTATTTATTTTTTTAAGCTGTATTGAGTTTATATATCTTGCTCTACCCAAGTCCAGGAGGTTTATGTGGAAACCTGTATATGTGTGGTGGAATGTTTAAGTACAATGTGTGGCAAAGCTTTGTAACAACAAACATGAATGCTGCATATGTGTACTTACATAGGCATGTTTATTCTATAAATAATGTAATATGCTTCCATGTTTTATGACAAAGTGAAATATATAAAATTTTACCACAGTGTAAACACTCAAATCTGGTATCTATTAGTAGCTATCATTCTCACCTATACTATTGTGCCCTCCCTAAAAGCCAAACTACCATAATGTTAAATTTAAAAACACATTCAAATAATTTAAAAACACACTCAAGGTCAAGCATTGTGGCTCATGCCTGTAATCTTAGCACTTTGGGAGGCTGAGGCAGGTGGATCACAAAGTTAAGAGATCAAGACCATCCTGGCCAACATGGTGAAACCCTGTCTTTACTAAAAATATAAAAATTAGCTGGGCATGGTGGCGTGCACTTGCAGTCCCACCTACTTAGGAGGCTGAGGCAGGAGAATCGCTTGAACCTGGGAGGCAGAGGCTGCAGTTAGCAGAGATCGCACCACTGCACTCCAGCCTGGTGACAGAGTGAGACTCTGTCTCAAGAAAACACACACACACACACACACACACACAAATAATTTAAAATATACTATTTTATATACTGGATGCTGACAGTGGTTAAATTAGGGTGACAGAATTATGAGTAAGTTTTCTCTATTTTCTGAATGTTTATTACATAATTTTATTACTTTTATAGAAGATAGTGCCTTTACTATATGTGTGTGTGTGTGTGTGTGTGTGTGTGTGTATTTTTTTTTTTGAGATAGTGTTTCACTGTCACCCAGGATAGAGTACAGTGGCACAAACATGGCTCATTGCAGCCTTGACCTCGTGGACTGAGTGAAGTCTCACGGGATCTGATGGTTTTATAAATGTCTGGTGTTTCCCCTGCTTGCACTCACTCACTCTGTCCTGCCACTCCATGAAGAAGATGCCTACTTCTTCATCAACTTCTGCCATGATTGTAAGTTTCCTGAGGCCTCCCTAGCCATGCGGAATTATAAGTCAATTAAACCTCTTTCCTTTATAAATTACCCAGTCACAGGTATTTCTTTACAGCAGTGTGAGAATGGACTAATACAGTAAATTGGTACCAAGATAGTGGGGTGCTGCTATAAGGATACACAAAAATGTGGAAGTGACTTTCGAACTGGGTAACAGGCAGAAGTTGGAACAGTTTGGAGGGCTTGGAAGACGTGGGAAAGTTTGGAACTTCCTAAAGTCTTGTTGAATGGCTTTGACCAAAATTGCTGATAATCATATGGACAATGAAGTCCAGGCTGAGGTGGCCTCAGATGGAGATGAGGAACTCGTTGGGAACTAGAGCAAATGTCACTCTTGCTATGCTTTAGCAAAGAGACTGGCAGCCTTTTTTCCCTGCCCTGGAGACCTGTGAAACTTTGAACTTGGGAGAGATGATTTAGGGTATCTAGCAGAAGAAATTTCTAAGAGGCAAAGCATTCAGGAGGAAGCAGAGCATAAAAGTTTGAAAAATTTGCAGCCAGATGATATGAAATAAAATAAAAACCCATTTTCTGGGGAGAATTCAAGCCTACTCTGCAGAAATTTGCATAAGTTATGAGGAGCTGAATGTTAATCACAAGGACAATAGAGAAAATGTCTCCAGGGTATGTCAGAGACCTTCACAGAAGCACCTCCTATCACAGGCCTGGAGGCCTTGGAGGAAAAAATGGTTTGGTGGGCCGAGTCCTGGGCCCCACTTCTCTGTGCCTCGGGACATGGTGCTCTGCAACCCAGCTGCTTCAGCTCCAGCAGTGGCTAAAAGGGGCCAAAGTACAGCTCAGGCCATTGCTTCAGAAGGTGCAGGCCCCAAGCCTTGATGGCTTCCATGTGGTGTTGGGCCCGTGGGTACATAGAAATCAAGAATTAACGTATGGGAACCTCTGCCAAGATTTCAAAAGATATATGGAAATGCCTGGATTTCCAGGCAGAAATTTGCTTCAGGGGCAGAGCCCTCATGGAGAACCTCTGCTAGGGCAGTAAAGAAGAGAAATGTGGGGTCAGACCCCCCACATAAAGTCCCCACTGAGGCATTGCCTAGAGGAGCTGTGAGAAGAAGGTCACTGTCCTCAGACCCCAGAATGGTAGATCACCAACAGCTTGCACTGTGTGCTTGGAAAAGCCACAGACACTCAATGCCAGCCTGTGCAAATAGCTGGGAGGGGTGCTGCACCCTGCAAAGCCATAGGAGTGGAGCTGTCCAAGGCCGTGGGAGCCCACCTCTAGCATCAGCATGACCTTGATGTGAGACATGGAGTCAAAGGAGATCATTTTGGAACTTTAAGGTTTAGTGACTGCCCAATTGGATTTCAGGCTTGCATGGGGCCTGTAGCCCCTTTGTTTTGGCCAATTTTTCCCATTTGGAATGGGTATATTTATGCAATGCCTGTATCCACATTGTGTCTAGGGAGTAACTAACTTGTTTTTGATTTTACAGACTCATAGGCAGAAGGGACTTGCCTTGTCTCGTATAAGACTTTGGACTTGGACTTTGGGGTTAATGCTGGAATGAATTAAGACTTTGGGGGACTGTTGGGAAGGCATAATTATGTTTTAAAATGTGAGGACATGAGATTTGGGAGGGGCCAGGGGCAGAATAATATGGTTAGGCTCTGTGTCCCCACCCAAATCTCACCTTGAATTGTAATCCCCATAATCCCTACGTGTCAAGGGTGGGACTGGAGGGAGGTAATTGGATTACAGGGTTGGTTTCCCCCATCATATTCTCATAAGAGTGATATGAGATGTGGGAAGGGAAGTGTTTTGTAGAGAAAGGCGGTGTCCCTGGTGAGAGCTCCACCCTTGGGCCTGTGCCCATGGACCTAGGTGAGGGCAGGCACTTCTGTTTTCATGTCCAAATGTTGCATTTTCCAAGACCACCCTGGCCCGCCACATCCCCCAATCCTGTGCCTATACAAACCACGAGACCCTAGCAGGCACAGACACAGTGGCTGGATGTCAAGAGGAACATACCAGTGGAAGAACACATAGGCAGTTGGACATTGAGAGGAGCAGAGGAGCAGAAGAGCACACTGATAGGCACTAGCAAAAGCTGTCAGGCCATCAACAGTGGGACAATGTGGAATTTGGCCAGGGGTGGTCAGAGGAGAGTTCGGATGCTGGGCAGCCAACTCCAGGGGAAGACTACCTCCCCACTCCACCCCCCTTTTGGCCTCCCCATTCACCTTGCTGAGAGCTACCTCTACTCCATAAAACCTTGCACTTATTCTCTAAGCCCACATGAGATCCATTTTTTCTGGTACACTAAGGCAAGAAGCCAGGAGACAGAAAGCCCTCTGTCCTTGTGATAAGGCAGAGGGTCCAATTGAGCTGATTAACACAAGTTAAACTGAAAGAGTGCACTGTAACACATGCCCACCGGGGCTTCTGGAGCTGTAAACACTCAGCCCTAGATGCAGAGGGTTTGGCACTCTCCACCACTTGCCTGCCTGCATGCTCCCCCTGGGGGTATGAGCAGTGGGGCACCAAAGAGGCCAGTCACACTTCCATTGCATGCTTTGCGATGGGGATAAGGGATTTCCCATTTCAATAGTGAGTGAGTTCTCACAAGATCTGATGGTTTTATAAGCATCTGGCATTTCCCCTGCTTACACTCACTCCATGCTGCTGCTTTGTGAAGAAGGCATCTGCTTCTCCTTTGCCTTTGGCCATGATTGTAAGTTTCCTGAGGCCTCCCAAGCCATGCAGAACTGTGAGTCAAGCTTCTTTCCTTTATAAATTACCCAGTCTTGAGTATTTCTTCATAGCAGTGAGAAAATAGACTAATGCACAGTCTCAAGCAATCCTCCTGCCTAAGCCTCCCAAGTAACTGGGACCACAGGTGCCTTCCACCATACCTGGCTAATTTTTGTAATTTTTGTGGAGATGGCATTTTGTCATGTTGCCCAGGCTGATCCACAACTGCTGAGCTCAAGTGATCCCCCTGATCTGCCTGCCTGAGCCACTGTGCCTGATCACCTTTATTATTCTAAGAGAAACACAAATAAGAATTCTTAAAAATAAGGCAGCAACCCTGAGAACCATGTTCGTAAAAATTCCCCAGGTTGGAGTTGTGGTGTCAAAGCATATTAAGGTCACCATGGATTGGGCTTTTTGTTGCTATTCTGCTTCCACAAAAGGGTTCACCAGTTTATATGCCTCTTCCTTTCATTGTTCTTAATAGTCTTAAGATATTATCTTATATGTCATATCTTATCTTAAGGTCTTACCCTCTATATAATAGCTTATTTGAGCTCTCACTTTCACATTTTTTTGGAAACATGCAATGTATTGGCCGGGCACAGTGGCTCACACCTGTAATCCCAGCATTTTGGGGGGCCGAGGTGGGCAGATCATGAGGTCAGGAGATTGAGAACATCCTGGCCAACATGGTGATACCCCATTTCTACTAAAAATACAAAAAATTAGCCAGGCATGGTGGCACCATCAGTAGTCCCAGCTACTTGGGAGGCTGAGGCAGGAGAATCGCCGGAACCCAGTAGGCGGAGGTGGCAGTGAGCCAAGATTGTGCCATTGCAGTCCAGCCGGGGCAACAGAGCAAGAGACTCCGTCTCAAAAAAAAAAAAATGTAATGTGTCTATTCTAGATATTTTACCTATAACATATACACATATGTAATAGATACAATAGCTATCAGATTGAAAGTGTTTTCTTTTTTCCCCCCCCCCCTTGTAACATAATGTCTTCATGCTTGGCTTCTAGCAAGAATAGTTTTTGTGTTATTTGACATAAAATGTCATTAATTGACTGTCAGTTCTGAAATAATGAGTTTTACACGTCGGTATGTTTTAGTTATGACATAAGGTAATTGAACATTATATCACTTAAAAAAAAAAGTCAAAGTGGGATAGATGCTGGCATGAATAGAAATCTTGGGCTCTAAAATCCAGCAGGAAGGGCTTGCATTTAGATTTAGCCAAGCTTGATTGTGCTGTTGAAATAATTTATTTCTTTTGTTATCTCCTGGCAAGGTGAAGTAGCTTCTGTGAGTAATTTTTGTGCCATAGATCAGTGAATTTCTAAGTTTATGTTGCTAGTTAAATGTTTCTACCAAATATCCTTATCCACACAGTAAACCATTCTTTTTTATAGTTTTTGTCAGAAAAGCTAATACTAAGTATCCTTTGAAAATACTGGTGTAAGCCTGGGCACAGTGGCTCATGCCTGTAATCCCAGCATTTTGGGAGGCTAAGGTGGGTGGATCACTTGAGGTCAGGAGTTTGAGACCAGCCTGGCCAACATGGTGAAACCCGGTCTCTACGAAAAATACAAAAATTAGCTGGGCATGGTGGCAGGTGCATGTAATCTCAGCTACTCGAGAGGCTGAGGCAGGAGAATGGTTTAAATCCTTGAGGTGGAGGTTGCAGTGAACCAAGATAGTGCCACTGCACTCTAGCCTGGACAACAGAGTGAGACTCAGTCTCAGAAAAAAAAAGAGGGAGAGAGAGAGAGAGAGAGAAAATATTGGTGTAAATACTCATCTATGAGACCACAATTAAACTTAGTTCAAATTTTATACCTCTGTATTATGGGCGTGTGTGTGTGTGTGCATTCACACACACGTGACAGAAGCTAGCATTTGTAGAACTTCTATCCAGAGATACCACCAAAGAGATTTAACTTTAGTATTGAGGATACAACTTAATAGGGTTGAGAAAAATCTTCGTTATCATCACATGAAAGCTTCTGTTCCAACAGAATGCTCTCATGGTTGATGTAATGACAACTTTAATTTTCAAGTTCTAAAATACAGAAATGGGAATTATTTAAACCTTGTGAAAATTGAACCCTTATGTCCCACTTGCCTGTGAAACCCTCCTCGCCGGTTTATGATGAGAATGAACTTTGGAGGCCAGAATCCTTATTTTCATTTCATATCTTCCATTAGCAAATTCTTTACATTTTTAATTATTTTACTTTCTGTAAATACTGGATTTAACTACTGGTTAGAGGAGAATGGGTTGAGAAACTTGTTCTGAAGCCATCTCCCTCTCCTGTTCCTTGTTAGTCTTATTGAAAAGCAGCATCAGTTTTACAACAAACACACGTTACTTTTACAATCTCAAAAAAGGCGGTATTTAAAAAGTGTACATCAATACCAGGCCAAAAGGAGCACAATCAGCCTTATGAGCAGGTCTTACCTTTCCTCCCTCCCTGGCTCACAGTCTCTTCTCACAGCATGCTAGGAAATGCGGTGTTTGAGAAGCCCCTCCCAAGTCAGTGCGGACTGAGAGAGAGAAGAATCAATCAAAAGGCAGAGCAGCTGGGCCTCTTTGAGTCTTGTTCGATGATATTCTTGGAGCAGTCAAAAGAACTGGAGAGAGGAAAAGCGCCCTGACACCTCTATGCTTCCTCCCTTCCTGCAAGAAGATGAACAGCAGAGAAGCCTGTGGAAATGTGGTCTCATGGGAGACTGGTACTGAGAAACATATTGGCCATGTGAGAACTGTCCACCCACAGCTGCATGGCCAGGCAGGAGTCTGGGTTTTGTTTTCTTATCAGCCTGGGCACTCCGTTTCCAGTGCTTCTCTCTTGTAGGCCTCAGTGACATTTTTTCTTTTTTTGAGACAGGATCTCACTCTGTCACCCAGGCTGGAGTACAGTGGCATGATCTTGGTTCACTGCAGCCTCAACCTTCCAGGCTCAAGTGATCTTCCTGCCTCAGCCTCCCAAGTAGCCGGGAGAACAGGCGTGTGCCACTATGCCTGGCTAATTTTTTTTTTTAATTTTTGTGGAGATGGGGGTTTCACTGTGTTGCCTAGGCTGGTCTTGAACTCCCGGGCGCAAGTGATCCTCCCACCTTGGCTTTCCAAAGTGTTGGGATTACAGGCGTGAGCCACCATGCCTGGCCTCAGTGATTTTTAACTGTAGCTTCATTATATTATTTCTCTCTCTCTCTGTCTCTCTCTGTCTCTGTCTCTCTCTCTCTCTCATACACACACACCAATGTTTTCAAAGTGTTGCCTACATGTAATTCTACTCAGTGACCCAAAACTCAATTAACTACCGAATAAAACCATAATTTTCATTAGGTATTGTTGAAACATAGAAGTAACAAAAATAAAAATAGATGAAAGTTAGAAAAATAAAATAACTACTAGAGAATTTGGGAAGAGAAGTATCTTTTTAATAGATATGTAACTTACAGTTATTTAATTTAGAAGACACCAATAACTTTAGTGTTTCTAGAAAGTAGATGGCATTTCTAAAAAATAGTTACATAAATTTGATAAAGAACAGATATTCCTTTTGCATTTAGGCCTTTACGATTTATTGTCATAATTAGTAATGCTAAATTCTAACACAAAGGACTATAAAAAAACATTCTTTGAATGTTAAAATAATTCCCCCAAAACCTAGATTAAGCTTTACAAATTTCAGGCAAGTCATTTCATCTGAAACTCTGTCCAAGATATACATGGTTGTGAGTAATGTGTCGCTGTGAAAGTCTTTTGGATGAAAATAATGAACTTTGGGTTTTAGAACGTTTGATTTACTGCCTTTGGATTCCTTTCCTGCCTGTTTGTCTTGTTAAACATTCAGACTAAGACTTTGCTATGACTAATCTTACTCCATTCTTGGATGTTCTGCCTTTATAAATAGTGGGGAAAGAGACCCTCCTGGATTATGGTGAATATTTAGCTCTGAATCAAATGAATGTTTAAATCTCTAAGACTTGCAGAAATGTTGAATTTGTCTGGATACCCTGTGGTTACAATATTTTAAGCCTTTAAAAATACACAGATTCTCAAATAGCGACAAACTTTTTTCCTGATTTTTTTTTCCTGCCTAGCAACTTTGTTATTATCCTCAATGTCTACCTCAAACAAATTACATGCAGTTTACAATTCTTGTAGCATATGGTTGCTGCCTACAAGCGCTTTGTGTGCCTTGGCAAACAGCCACATGCAGCATTAAAGAATGATTTCCTGGATGAGTACTAGAGAATTTTGTTTCTATCCATTTTTCTATTTGAGCTCAACTTTTAAGATAGGGTTGGGTTAGACATTATTTCTTTCTTCCCTTCTCCCTCCTTCTTTCATTCTCTTTCCTCTCTCTCCCTCTCTTTCCTGTTTCATTACTGCAATTACCCTTTACCTTGGGTAGAGTAATTTATGCTTTCAGTATCATTAGAGGTTCTTATCAAACAATGTTAATGCAATACTCATATAGACAACCCCAGGTGTTTCTAGCTTTTGCCTTCTCCTGAATCCTCACCTATATTTGAAATCATTTTGATTAAAATCCATTTTTTGTTTGTTTGTTTGTTTTGTACTTCTGGCCTAAAGAGAAATCCTCATGGCAAAAAATATATTGAGACCCAGTGTAGACTTGTTTTGGAAAAACAATAGGTTTATTTAGCATTAATTGAGATGAGGGCTAGGTGTAATTTCCTGCTGCCAAGGAGAAATTTTGAAGGAAGGAGCAGAAGCTTTTAGAAATAGGCTGCATCTGATAGCAAGAGATGAACATTCTGACTTGAGACATTAGTAGTGCAAGAGGCAGGGGATCAAAGCACAGCCCCTTCTTAGTGTGAGGCCCCTTAACCCCTTAATCCCGAGCTCTCTTTCCCACCTCCAGCCCTTTCCTTGCAGGAAGCCTGGAAGGGGATGCCTCCGCACATGACGGGGTGGCAAAGCAAAGTGCTGAGAAGCGTAGGAGAAGCAGCTGCCAAGGGGTGAGCCTGTGTTTCTCTTTTCTGTTTTGGGTCCCTTGTGGCCATCTTTGTGTCCATGCTGTCTGCACAGATTGTAGTCTAATTGCTTTTCTGCCATTTGATCAACGGGGTGAATTCTTTATCTCCCATTGGGTTACTTATTTTTGCCCAACATAATGATAGCCTAAATACTTACAGTCTGAACTCAGTTCGGATTTATAAAGCGTTAGTCTACCATAATCCCAAGAGCAAGTAAGAGATCGTTTTTTTGATTAGCATCTAAATATTCTGCATTGAGAAAAATGCATTAAGGGGTGAGAGAAATGTATGTGTAATGATGAATTTATATATGCATGTATATAATATATACATGTATATATTCACACATCTATATATATTCATATGTACATATACATAAATATACATATATTATGTATATGTATAGTTGAAATGTAACGTGGACATCCATAAATTACCATGGAACTTATTAAACTATATATCTAAATAAGCAGAACATCACATTTTCAGTATTTATGTATTTCAGTGGAAGTCTTTAAACATCAAATCTTAGTGGTGATTAAGAAACTTAATTATCATCTTAATGGAAAAGTAATATAAATTTGCTATCTGTATGTTTTGTTGCCTTGTGTGAAAATTATACTGTCAACCAGTGTTAAATAGAAAAGCTTTAAATCAGTTATAAATTGAGAACAAATAGCAAAGCCTGAATGAATGTGCTCTACATAACATTAAAAAATGTCTTGATCCTAATTCTCTTTCATTTGACATCTCTAGTCCTTAATGCCTTTTTCAGAAAACAATCTGTTATGCTGAAGATGCAAAGAGTCAGGAAGAAGCCTCAGAAGGCATAGTGAGGCTTAGTCGACGCCTTCCAGATTGGTGTCGGCCACGTTGGGCAGCTGGGGCCCAGCTGGGGCCCCTACTAGCAGCTCCTCTGCTGCTGCTGGTGGGGGCTGCCTACTGGGCTCACATGCAGGCATCATGGCTGCAACGTGCTCTTCTGCTGTGCAAGCTGGAGCAGGCACATCTGCCTCCATCTCCTGCAGGGAGGCCTCGGTGGGAGCCTGTGGCGCCTGACCGGAAGCTTCTGCCTCTGGCTTCCGGGACTGCTGATCAACCTGTGCGCCCTCCAGTAGACGCTCGCTTTGGGCTTCTGCTCCCAACCCGACAGGGGAATTACTGGCTTTGGAGGGAGGTTCAGCCTGACTGCCTCCTTCGGCTTCCGCCCGAGGAGTTAGGGGAGGCAGAGGAGACTCTGAAACCCCTGAAGGGTTCAGAGGGGCCTGCTCTGGCTCCTTGAGGGTGGCGTCACCACTCTCCTGAGAACTGCCGATTTCCGACTGGGTTCTGCCCATTTCCGGTTGGGTTTCTTTGGACTGGCGCGGGGCTGACTCTGGATGGTGAATTATCATGAAGGCTGTGGCCAGATTTTTCACAGCGTTTTGGACACTATTAACTTCCTCTGCGTCGATCTCTTGATCCACAGAGACATTTGACTCTGGCTCTTCATCAGAGGTAGGCTGACTCTGGTCATCTTTTTCAGATATTTTTGCTTCTCTGATTTTTTTGTAGAGCTCGTTTCTCTCTTCTTGCAAAGCACGGCAGAGGTTCTCTAGCCTTCCGATTTTCATCACGAAGCACTCATATTCTTTAGCTCTCAGTGCTTTCTGTGATGTGAAAACACACACACACACACATACACACACAGATGAAATGACATGATAAGCAAAATGTCCAGGATGCTCTCTGGAAACAAGCAAACCCATTTGTCCCAGAATTTCTCTACTAGGCTCTGGGATCTGGCCGCAGAGTAGTGGCTTGATCATGGACATCAGTTCCTTTTTTTTTTTTTTTTTTTTTTTTTGAGATGGGCTCTGTAACCCAGGCTGGAGTGCAGTGGCAAGGGGCTCTGTAGCCCAGGCTGGAGTGCAGTGGTGCGATCTCAGCTCGCTGCAACCTCCGCCTTCCGGGTCCCTGTTCAAGCAGTTCTCCTTCCTCAGCCTCCCAAGTAGCTGGGATTACAGGCATGAGCCACCATGCCCAGCTACTTTTTGTATTTTTTAGTAGAGTCAGGGTTTCACTATGTTGGCTAGTCTGGTCGTGAACTCCTGACCTTGTGATCCGCACCCCTCGGCCTCCCAAAGTGCTGGGATTACAGGCGTGAGCCAGCACGCCCGGCCAACTGGTAGCTTTCTAATCATCGTAGCCTGTTCATTGGGAAAGAAAGATGGTGAGGCTTCCTTCTGCTTTGGTCCATAACCTCTCAAATCTTAGAGTGGATGAATTTTCTGCTTCTGAGACTTAGAAGGCAGAAACAAGACTTTTGGCAAGATAAATGAGATGGATTGGGACGTGGGTCTCAGCAATGCCTTCCTTATCTGTTCTATGAATAAACTGCTATGTGCTAATCCCAGCAGCCATTTGATTTATGTTGATGAGTAATAAGTATATTTCACTGCAATTGGTTGCAATTTGGGAAGAATTGTTAGAACAGTAATTATAACCATAGAAACCCACCACATACTAATTCATGATGCTGGCTGCTCAAACGGTTTTAATTTTTCTCTAGAAATGTTGGTGTATTTGTGCATGAAAATGTTTCTAATTATCTCACTCTGTCACCTCACCTTTGAGCTACTCTGTCCCTTTCAGACCTTTTTCTCCCACTCATTATACATGAAGAGATCTTCACCTGTAAGCCCTACCTCTGAGATCAGGGGCCGTGTATCTTTGCCTTTAGACTCTCAAAACCTACTTGGAACCTAGCATGAGATCAGTATTTAAATGTTTGTTGGAGGAATTCAAAAGAGATATCTCCATATCTATTTATATTATGAAGTAGCACATGAACTGGACACGTGGGCTGGTGTCTTCTTGCAGTATATTTAAATCAACTAATTAATTTATTCAGCACCTGTTATGTGTCAGGCACTGGGGAAATTCAAAGTAAAGTAAGACACTCATCCTACCTTTAAGAAATTCGCAGCCCTTAAAGGGGACAGGTGCTCTGGGTACAGCTATTGAATCAACAACTAAGCTTGTGACTTAGGGTCACAAAGCTCTTGATGAGTCTGGATTCATCAAGATTCCAAATGATCTTTGCCCTTACTATATTTGTTACAATTTAAAATGTCACATCCCCCCACCCCAAACTTAGCTCCTTTCCAAACATTGCCATTTATACTATTATCAGGGAATAATTGTATCATGAGTATGAATATTTTGACTAGACAGAGGGGATTAAAGCTAAGGAAAAAACTTCCTCACCTCTTCAATCATGTCCAACAGAGCTTTGTTACAGTTCTCAAACCGGGCTTTCCACGTGGCTGTGTCCTTTTCCAGCTTCTTCATTTTCTTAGTTGTCTACAGAAATTAGAGTGTGTGAGTGTTAATCTTGAAGAGTTAATATCAAGGAAGCTGTTAGCTCCATATGTGACACAAGGAGAAGTCCTTTTGTTACCAGCTGCTGAAGCAAACAAATGTTCAGTGTCAAGAATGAAGATTGCTGCAAAGCCATGATTTATTTCTGAGCCATCTAGGGGCAGCGTCAAGTAAACTTATTTGCACCTGAGCCAATTCAGGGAAAAGGAAATGACATAGGGGCACATGGTTTTGTCACTGTTTTTTCTTTCATTTAAAAGAAGAGTATCTTTATTGAGTCCCATGAATACACCTGCAACCTAGGAGATTTACTGAATAGAAGACTATCATAGTGGGAAAGCTAGCATGGCCTTTTTAGCCATTAAAATGTTGATACTATCTGGGCATATCTGAGAAGTAGCTGCGCAAAAGCTGCCTCTATATTTTCTGGGTCTTTACAGTGAGATAGAGTGAGGTAGAGTTCCCAAAATGTGATTACATGTATTATTTGTTTGATCCTTGAAGCACTCCCACAAGGAAGGTTCTATTTTCATCCCCATTTTATTTTATTTTTTTGTGACAAAGTCTCGCTGTGTCACCAGGCTGGAGTGCATTAGTGCGATCTTGGCTCACTGTAACCTCTGTCTCCCGGGTTAAAGCAATTCTCTTGCCTCAGCCTCCCGAGTAGCTGGGACTAGAGGCATGCAGCACCACACCCAGCTAATTTTTCTATTTTTAGTAGAGACGAGGTTTCAGCATATTGGTCAGGATGGTCTTGATCTCTTGACCTTGTGACCTGCCCACCCCAGCCTCCCAAAGTGCTGAGATTACAGGTGTGAGCCACCACACCTGGCCTTCACCCCCATTTTATAAATGGGGATAGCAAAGTTCTGAGAGGTAGAGTAATATTGAGGTAAATTAACAGAAGAGTGGGGCTGCCATTCTTTTATTTCATTTAAATAATGAAATAAAAGAATGGCAGCATATGCAGTATTTCCTGGTTCAAGGAAGTGAGAAGTAAGTAAAATTCAACCTGTCTTTTTTGAACCTGACACTACTCACGTTCTTGGTTGTAGGATCTCTTCTTTGCCTGGGTGAAGTGGAGAACTAGGCATGTACACAGGTGCCGTTTTCCTGGATGAAACATAGCTGGGCACTTGCTGTTTGGTGCCAGCCTGGCTGAAGTTGGGTACCCATGGAGGTCAGAGGCTGGGCCCAAGACTGTCAGCCTCTGGCTCTATAGGAAAGCTAGGTTTTTAATTTTGATGATATGTTAATCTAGTTAGTAGTTTGTAAATTTTTTTTTTGTTTTTTTTTTTTTTTTTGAGATTGAGCCTCGCTCTGTCACCCAGGCTGGAGTGCAATGACACAATCTTGCCTCACTGCAACCTCTGCCTCCTGGGTTCACGTGATTCTCCTGCCTGAGCCTCCTGACTAGCGGGACTCCAGGCATGTCCCAACATGCCCAGCTCATTTTTAGTGTATTTTAGTGTATTTTCAGTGGAGACAGGGTTTCACCATTTTGGCCAGGTGGTCTTGAACTCCTGACCTCAAGTGATCTGCCTGCCTCAGCCTTCCAAAGTGCTGGGATTACAGGTATGAGCCACTGCATCTGGCCAATTGTTTGTAAACTTCTTAAGATCATCAATCTTTTTTTTTTTTTTAGATGAGTCTCGCTCTGTCGTCTGGGGTGGAGAGCAGTGGCGCGATCTCGGCTCACTGCAACCTCTGCCTGGGGTTCAAGTGATTCTCCTGCCTCAGCCTCCCAAGTAGCTGGGACTACAGGCGTGTGCCACTATGCCTGGCTAATTTGTTGTATTTTCAGTAGAGATGGGGTTTCACTGTGTTATCCAGGATGGTCTTGATCTCCTGACCTTCTGATACACCTGCCTCAGTTTCCAGAGTGCTGGGATTACAGGCATGAGCCATCACGCCTGGCCAGGTCATCAGTCATTTTCAGGATATGGCAAAATCTATGGGACCACACTTCAAAAAAATGTATATATGTGCATCATTTTTTTGTGTGTGCTAATTTTTAGGGAGTTCTCAGGCCAACTAATAAAGTCCATAAATGGACATCAGACTAAGAACTCCTGATTTAATATTTATTTCACGCTTAAAACTATGTAATTTTGAAGTAAAAACATTTTTTCCTGTTCTATTTATTCCAATTTTAAAATGCTAGAATTAAAAAAAAAATTTAAGAAAATGGATAGTTCCATTCTGGAGTGGGAAAACTGTAACATTTAACTAGTGTCAGTATTATTCAGGTTGCTCGTTTAATTGTAAAATTTATCATAGTATTTTAAAAATATATTTTAAAAGGATGTTTTCTACACTTCAAAACCGTTAATACCAATCCCTGTTCAGAAACACAGTTCTGATGCTGATTCTGTACTGGGAAAACACTGAACAGCTTTAAACATTACATTCGATAATAATACTGGCACCTTATATTTGAAAAATATTTGTAAAAAGTTAAATTCCTTCCAAAATACATTAATTTAACTTCACAGTCTTGTGAGTTAGGCAGGGAAAGTAATATTTGCATAGATGAAAACAAATTAGAGGCTGCGTGTGGTCGCTCATGCCTGTAATTCCATCACTTTGAGAGGCTGAGGTGGATGGATCACATGAGGTCAGAAGTCTGAGACCAGCCTGACCAACACGGTGAAACCCGTTCTCTATTAAAAATATAAAATTAGCCGGGCATGGTGGTGCATGTCTGTAATCCCAGCTACTCAGGAGGCTGAGGCCGGAGAATTGTTTGAACCTGGGAGGCAGAGGTTGCAGTGAGCCAAGATCACGCCATTGCACTCCAGCCTTGGCAACAAGAGCAAAACTCCATCTCAAAAAAAAAAAAAAAAAAAGCTTCCGGAAGTTAGGTGGATTGTCCAACACTACCTGATGAGTAAGAACACACCAGAATTGAATTCAGACTTTCATCTTCTTATTCAAGACTCTGTCAGTTAAATCATATAAGTTATTTTCTAAGAAGGCTCATATAAGAAGGTATTTCCTATTCTAACATTCTACTTTTATGTATTTGTATAAAAGTTGTTCTTGTTTTTTTAAAAATTCTTACAAGGGTATTTTTTGACTTCAGTATATACAGCATAATGTTAAGTTGCTAGCTCTGGTCTGTTTTTTCTTTTTTAGTTATCCATGGGGTTAGATAAAGAACTATTCTTCCTCAGAGTGAAAGTGTATCTTAGAAATTTTGGACTCTTGCTAAGATTCATTCACTAGATGCTTATCAATTAAAAAATGTGGCCCTAACCTCATTCCTAACCTATAAATATTTCACTACTTCATGACATGCACCAAAATATCATAGTGAGAGAAAGAGGAAACTGAAGGAAATTTGCCTGTGAAAACAGAAAACGTCAGTATTTTGTTGGTGATAAGCAATACTCACTTTGTCCATTTCCTGTTTGAAAGTGGCAAACACTTCGTTGCTTTTTGTTAGTGTGCTCTGGAATTCTTCAAACCGTCCTGAGTAGAGAGTGAGCTGTAAACAGAGGAAAGACTGGATCCTTCAGAATTCTTCCAGAAGAAAACAAGTCATTGTTCATTATTTAAAGGAATTCTCAGTATAGTATTAGTAATATATTTAGTTATTTTATTTATTACAAGGTTAACCTAGGTCAGTGAGCCTAATTCAAATGTTTCTTTAAAGAAAAATGAGGGCCGGGCGCGGTGGCTCAAGCCTGTAATCCCAGCACTTTGGGAGGCCGAGGCGGGTGGATCACGAGGTCAAGAGATCGAGACTATCCTGGTCAACATGGTGAAACCCTGTCTCTACTAAAAATACAAAAAAAATTAGCTGGGCATGGTGGCACGTGCCTGTAATCCTAGCTACTCAGGAGGCTGAGGCAGGAGAATTGCCTGAACCCAGGAGGCGGAGGTTGCGGTGAGCCGAGATCGCGCCATTGCACTCCAGTCTGGGTAACAAGAGCGAAACTCCGTCTCAAAAAAAAAAAAAAAAAAAAAGAAAAATGAAAAAGTAGTCCGGGCGTGGTGGCTCATGCCTGTAATCCCAGCACGTTGGGAGGCCAAGCCAGGTGAGGTCAAGTGTTTGAGACGAGCCTGGCCAACGTGGTGAAATCCTGTCTCTGCTAAAAATACAGAAATTAGCTGGGCATGGTGGTGGGTGCCTGTAATCCCAGCTACATAGGTGACTGAGGCAGGAGAATTGCTTGAACCTGGGAGTCGGAGGTTGCAGTGAGCTGGGATAGTGCCATTGCACTCTAGCCTGGGCAACAAGAGCGAAACTCTATCTCAAAAAAGAAAAAAGAAAATATGTTATTACTGTTTCATTATATTACAACTTTTACCAGCGTTTATTGAGTACTATGTGCATGGACTGTATGTACAAAAGTATTTAACACATGGATCTGCGTTTGGGGGACCTACACTTCTAATGAGAAGACAGCTTGAAAGACAACTTGACTACAGCACAATGGCTACAAAGTCAAGTCAGTTAAGGACAGTGGGTGATCATGTGAGCTGCATGTTTATGGAGAAGGTGAACCTTGAACTTGGTCTTGAAGGAAGGGTAAAAATAGACAAATGAAAAGATGTGATAAAGGATATGTGTCCTGGACACGGACAAGGGCCATTGCCATGATGCAGGTGTACACCACTCTAAGCAGGTGCCATTTCTGTTTCAGACATCAGAGTTTTGTATGTCGATGAATACAGCATTCTAGCCAATAGCAGTTAAATGTCCCTTTTTCTCAATATCAGTTTATGTTATACATAACATTTTTCTTTTTGGTGCCGCAAAAAAAAAAAAAAATTAGTACTGGGACAAAGGATTTCTTAGCAAAGCAATTCTTTTTACTTCCTGCAGAAAGGGTACCCTGTTAGCAATCTTGCCATGAGAGTAAAATGAACAAAGGAAAGCAGACATATTTGTTTCTTATGCATTTGGGGTTGTCCTTACTGATGTGTCTGATCTCCGTTGGCTGGGGCCAGACCTCACAATCTAAACTAAAACCCAATTGGCTAATAACTTGAAACTTTTCTAAACAGGTAAAAGCAATGGAGAACAGAAAAGGAAGCCCAAATAAGGAAGGGGCATAGGCAATGAGCTGGGACGTGCCTGTGAGCACATCCAGCACAGGTATCTTGGTTAATGTACAAAGACATAGAATGTACTCTGTGCCTGTAAGCATGTCTAACAGCTACATAGGATAGGGCTTCTAACAAAAAGCAAGAAGGCTTTTGAAGAAAGTGTTTAAAATAAACTATTATTTTAACACTTATGAATTTTTCTTAAACAAGATGGGAAACTTTGAAGAGGAACATTTCTACTTCCTACAGTTTATTACACCAGTTTTCCACAGATGGAAGTAATAGGTCTTAAGGAAGAGATGGCTTTTTCTAACTTGCAGAGAAGCATTGTATGGATTAGCATTGCCAAGTATGTGGCTCACTGGAGAGACAGGGAGAGGAGCATTTGTATTGCCAAGTGCTTGCATTCAGGTTGGAAATGGGGGTAACACAGTGAAGGAAAGTGTGTAAATACTTGATTGTTAGTTACAGTGAGAAAATAATAAAATCTTGTCTTTGAAAATAATATTAGGGTAGCATGTTTTGAATGGGAGAGGATTTAGTATGGATGATTCAGGTTGGCCAAGCTTCAATTTTCAAATGAATCTTTGGTACTCTTGGGTGTCCAGAATAGTCCCAAGTCCTCAAATGGGTACAATATTTTCATATATCACATTTTTTGTATGAAGAAGCAGACTTGCAGCATCCATCAACAAACAAGAGCCCTGGCTGCACTGGAGAGACCAGGAAAGCTGGGTTATCAGCTGGAAGAAGGCACCGATTGGCCAGCTGGTGTTATCAGTGAGACTGTCTTTTTTAAAGTACAGAAAGCACCCTAAATGACAGCTGGCAGATTGGAAAACGCAGTCTTGGGGAATGGGAGGAGAGAGGGAGTATGTATGAATCAAACAACCTCTAGAGCCCAGAAAATTTCTTATCTAGAATGGGTTTTCCCCAATAATTTGGAGTAGTAGAGATTTTACTGCAGTAGACAGGAATGATAACAAAATGATAACATAAATCATTTCTGTAGAATATTGATTATCTGAAGTCAAATGACAGCTGATCATCATTTTGAAATAACTCATTAGTACTGTAAGTATGTGACAGAACCGAAATTTGTTTCTCATGATTCCTTAACACACAGATTGAAGAAGACAGAGTACAGGGGCATCAGGGAATTGGTGGTCAAGAAGGTGCTCTAGGGTTTTACACACACAGACACACACACAGACACACACACACACATACACACACACAGAGAGAGATAGGGTGCCTAAGACAATGTTTACTGTTTTTTTTTTAAGAGACAGTCTGATTCTGTCACCCAGGGTGGAGTACAATTGTGTGATCCTAGCTCACTGCAGCCTTGACCTCCTGGGCTTAAGGGATCCTCCGGCATCAGCCCAGAATATCAAGGCTATGGGCACATGGCATCATGCCTAGCTATTTTTTTTTTAACCCAGGCTGGTCTCAAACTCCTGGCCTCAAGCAATCCTCCTGCCTCGTCCTCCCAAAATGTTGTGATTACAGGCATGAGCCACTGTGCCCAGTCAATATTTACTCATTATGTGCAATGCACTCTGACATATTCTGTTCAATTGCATTTTCATTTTTTTCAAAATACTGGCTGGAATCCACTGTGGGCTGGAATTGATTTCAGGGCCCACAAATGGGTCAGACCTTTTAGTCTGGGACACTCTGCCCTGGGGTTAGCTCTTGGGACTGGCTGCCTACCCTGTACATCATCCATTGGCCTAGGGTGGGAACAGCTACCCCCAGCAGATCCTGGTCACCTTCTATCACAAAATATTTTCATTTGTATTTTCAGCCAGACCCCTTCTATTAACATTTTTCCTTAATTTCTCCCCGTTCTTTTCCCAACTTAATCAGTAACTCTAGCAGAGTTACATAGAGGCCTCAGATACTGTGGTCTCCTGAGCTGATCCTTCCAATCCCTCTTGCAGCCCTGTAGTTGCAGGTTGCAGACAGATGGGTGCAGGAGTGAGCACATGTCTGGTCCATCTCACAGATACAGCCTTGATGGAATCAGCAAGAACAACCACCCCCAGGACTTCAGCCCAACATGAGCTAACAGAGGCAGTAAAAGCGCTCAGGTTAGATTGTCTTCACTTAACTGGGTAAGAGTGTCATCATGTCTTACTTTTCCATGTGTACCTGTTATATTTTTTCATCATGTCTCAAAGTAAAGGCTTTAAAAAAGAAAAAGACAGAATGTTCTTGTTGGCGTATTAATTGGGCAGATTTTGTTTACTTTTCTTACATTTTCTTGTTGCTGGCTCATGAGCATGGAGAAGACAGACACACCCAGAGTTCTAAGAAGTAGTGTCTTGATTCATCACCAGCTCTTCTGTGCTTTTTCTAGTTATGGATTTAGTTTTGGTTTCCCCTCAATTAAAAAAAATTGATTGTAGTAAAATACACATAACACAAAAGTTACCATCCTAACCGTTTTTAAGTGTATAGCCCAGAACTAAGTATGTTTCCAATGTGGTGCAACCAATCTGCAGAACTTTTTCCATCTTGCAAAATGGAAACTTTATACACATCAAACAACAATTCCCCATTTCTCCTTTCAGTGACCAGTCTTTAATATTGTGCTTTTTTTCCTATTTGACCTCTCTGTCAGGTAGCAAAAATTGTGGATTTCTCAGATAACTCTAACACTCTCTTCTTCTACTTACTAAACGTCTGTACTTCCTGTTTACTGAAAGGATATTTATTTGGTAGTGTCTTCCCTCTCACCGTCATGCTGACATGATGCATGTTTGGTTTCATGTGTCATGTTCCCAGTCTCACTTTGGTATTTAAGAAAACCATGGCAGGACATCAGAGGTCATGCATAGCATTTCTCCTGCCAGAGGCAGAAATAGAAACAAACTCTCTATGATTAGAACAACAACAAAAATTGCCTCAATAGTTCACTTTTTTTTGTTTTTTTTTTTTTTCGAGACAAGAGTTTCACTCATTCACCCAGGCTGGAGTGCAGTGGCGGAATCTCAGCTCACTGCAACCTCTGCTTCCCGGGTTCAAGCACTTCTTGTGTCTCTGCTTCACAAGTAGCTGTGACTACAGATGCCCGCAGCCACGCCCAGCTAATTTTTGTATTTTTAGTAGAGACAGGGTTTCTCCATGTTGGCCAGACTGGTCTTGAACTCCGGATCTCCTGATCCTCCCACCTCAGCCTCCCAAAGTGCTGGGATTACAGGTGTGATTTAAATGGGCCAAGTGACAAACAAAGTCTTTTAACTGAGCACCAAATTTTAATTAAACATTCAAAGAGCATGGGAAACAACTGTATCCAGGAATTGTCTTGGTAAACCTGTGAGATTTGGTTTGGGAGTAAGTCCAAGACAAGAATAGGTGCAGTAGTGCTCTCCTCTTACCCTGCAGAGGCATGGAGAGGATTTCAGACCTTTAAGACTCTGATTACATGCTTTTAGCAATTACCCACTGATCTTTCCCCTTGGGTAGTATTTTGTTTCCACATCAGATATTGCTGACTTCCCACATCTACTGCTGTCTTCATCCTTATTGATCCAATGAACACTCTTATTTGTAGTGACAATTGTATCCCATTGATCATCTCTGACATTTATTCTGTTGCCTTGGCTTGTATAATTGAAAGCCAGACATTGCTTCCCTAAGTGAGAAGCCTGCCACCAATTGGTGAGCAGTTGTCTTATGACTGAAAAGTGACTTCTCTAGGAAAATAACACAATCTGTCCTTGATAATCCTCTTGCTCAGAACTTAGAAATGGGGCCTTGGCCTTATGCTACTCCCACTTCTTTCAAAACAGTGTAAAACCAAAGGAAGTGTGGGAGTGCTACGCAAAAGAATCTGTGATAGAGTTTGTTTTCAAAGTTTTAAAAATGTAATGCTGATGCTTTTTAATGAGGAGCTTGTTTAAACATGATTACACATAGGGATTCGAGACCTCTATTTTCTTCTTGAGGTTTAAGTAATTATTAGAATTTCAAAGGTAACTTGGAGACAAAAATAAAGACAAAGGAGGGTTCTTGCAACTAGTGAGGCTGCCTGCACTGTGGAACACTGTGAGCACTGGGTAAGAAGGCGGGGTCAGCTTAGCTTAGGGCCACACTTCTTCACCTCTGGAAGTTCTCTATGCTCATGAACTAGAGCTGAAGAGCATCTTGGGATCACCTTTTCTAGTGGTTCTTCAACTTTTTTGCAACTCAAGACTCCTGTTGTCTCATATTTTCTTATATGAATCTTTACCTATGAAATACTACTACTAGTTCATACATTAATTAATAGCCCATACTTTTATTAACATTATTGTTACCACTACATTGTGAGTTCAACTAAGCAGAGATTTTTCTCTCTCTTATTGATGAATGTATCTCCAAACCTAGAACCACGCCTAGCACTTAGTAGATGCTCAGTAAATAGTGGTTGAATTAATGATGCTTATTTGGGGCCAGACACTGAGCAAAACGCTTTGCATGCATGATTTGAAAACCAACTATGTATTGCATATGCATTAACTGCATCCTTTTAAAAACAACCATAGGCATAATTTCCATCCACGGTTGCTGAGCAAGAGCTGGCGTAATATCAGAAACAACTACATGTTAGATAGTAGCTGCTACCTTATGTGCTGATGTTTTGGAAACTCTGAAAAGTCACAGGCCTCTCAAGGGTTGCAGGCCTCCAGCTTGGGGTCATTGATTCCTTATAGCATTTTCATTTTGCAGACAAGGAAACTTAGGTCCGTAGAGGGTTAGGTGAGTTGCACAGGGTCACACAGCTTCTCAGGAAAAGAGCCAGGACTCAACTGGGCACGGTGGCTCATTCCTGTAATCCCAGCACTTTGGGAGGCCGAGGCAGGTGGATCACGAGGTCAGGAGTTCAAGACCAGCCTGGCCAAGATGGTGAAAACCCGTCTCTACTAAAAATACAAAAATTAGCTGGGCACGGTGGCAAGTGCCTGTAATCCTAGCTACTTAGGAGGCTGAGGCAAAGAATTGCCTGAATCTGGGTCGTGGAGGTTGCAGTAAGTCGGGATTGTGCCACCACACTCCAGACTGGGCCACAGGATGAGACTCCACCTCAAAAAAATAAAAAATAAAAAGCCAGGACTCTGGCCCAGTGCCTGGACTCACAGATGAATGAGGAACAACAGCGAATCTAGAACCCCTGGTCGATGCTTTTTAAAGTTTAAGGGGGCGTAGGTGGGAAATTAGATCAAAACCTTTATATTTTTATTGTACAGGTCATTAAAGGCCTGATTGTAATGCCAGCTGAGTGAATCACTCTGTAGCCTGGATAGCCCAGAGTTTAACAACATAATCTACTCTGTTCAAGTTGATTATCTTCCTTTTGCATGGAGGAGTAGAGATTGCATGTAGCAGATGATGTAAATAATACACAGCTTCAAGTATTGTTTATTGTTCCCTCAAGGTGCTGTGCGGTAAATGAGGCAGAGAGAGAATTAGAGGCCTTGGCTTGATTCCTTGGGCTCCCCCAACCCCTAGACAGTGAGGTCACACCCCTTTCCTTCTGCTAGACAGCCAGCAGTCGGCCACCCACCCTGCACCATGCTGTGATGAGTTCCATGACTGCCTCAAGGATGATGTTGAATTTGTAACTCTGAGCCCTTTAATTCAGACACATTATGGTTCTAACCTCTATGTACTTAGTGTGTTAAAACAACTCTTCATTGTCAGAGAGTAGTTCATACTGGAGAAAATAATTTATTCTTGCATTGTTATATACACATTGCAGAAATATGCTTTAAGAAGGCTAGATATGAAAATGTTCCCTGTATTTTTGTCTATGTAGTGGCATAATCTGTGATTTTAAGTTTCTTATTTGCTTTTTTCTTTTAGAATGAACACAGTTTTGTGTGTGTGTCTGTGTGTGTGTGTGTGTTTACAATGAACAAGTACTCAGCTGTCAGCACATAAACATTTACAAATCTTAAATTAATGCTGCCCAACTTGGAAGGTTTCTGATTTCTTTGCCTTCAGTGAATTTCTCCCTGTGACCTCACAGTCCCTTTAGCACTTGGGTGTTTCCCGAGGCAGCGGTGCTAGAGCCCTCCTGTGGCCTGTGGCAGGATGGTACTCCTGGAACCCACAGGGACCATTATTTAAGAGACGGGCAGAGCCCCAAGGCAGGGGGAAGGTAGGTGGGTCTGGCTTTCTTCCAGAGTCAGCTGTGGCATGAGTGTCCAGAATGGTCCCTCCTTTTTTTGAGTCTGAAATAGGAACTCCCAGAGTCTAATAGAAGCGCATAAAAGGTGTCACGCGGCCAAATCAAAATGCTTCCTGACTTGCCTGCCACTTCTACCCATTCACCACTGACAAGGCCAACCTCTGATGGCACAGAAACTTGAGTGGTGAATATTTTTCTCCTTTTCTCCTTCCTTCCTTCCTTCCTTCCTTCCTTCCTTCCTTCCTTCCTTCCCTCCCTCCCTCCCTCTGTCCTTCCTTCCTTCCTTCCTTCCCTCCCTCCCTCCCTCTCTCTCTCTTTCTCTCTGTCTCTCTTCTTTCTTTCTGACAGAGACTCACTCTGCCGCCCAGCTTGGAGATGCAGTGACATGATCTCAGCTCACTGGAACCTCTGCCTCCCTGCAACCTCTGCCTCCTGGGTTCCAGTGATTCTCCTGCCTCAGCCTCTTGGGCAGCTGTGATTATAGGCACGTGCCACCACACCTGGCTAATTTTGGTATTTTTAAAGTAGAGACAGGGTTTTACCATGTGGGCCAGGCTGTTCTCAAACTCCTGACCTCAGGTGATCTTCTTGCCTGGGCCTCCCAAAGTGCTGGGATTACAAGTGTGAGCCACTGTGCCCGGCCTCATTTTCTTTTTATGACAAATAATATCAAAACATGAGGACATTTTAAGAATCACCATTCATAGATGGTGCATCTGAGCAGTTTAAGATTTCTTCTTTACCTTAACAGGGCAATGAGAGGGAGACAGAGGGAAAATAAGGAGCGCTAGGTGGGAACCTGGACAGCGGCTGACTCTGCTGACCACTGTGCTGTCATCCTTTGTCTGTCAGCAAACCTTTGACTGGATGCTGCCGGCGCAGAACGTTTCTTTTTCATAGATATAATATTGTGCTTTTATTTTTACTTTAAAATAGTAATAAACGTGAAGTTGTTCTTCATTTCCAACTCCCATCCCCCATCTCCTGCCACAGATGGGGCCTTCTGCCACCACCTTTGGCCCCAGCCTTTTTATCTGGCACAGTAAGGACAGTGCCCCCATGCCTTGTCCCCCTGAGCTCACCTGAGCCTGCAGGACTGTCTCTTGTTCCTTCAGCACTTTGGCCTGAAGTTTCCACTCTGCCGCCTGGTTCAGCAACTATGAGAAGAGTGTGTGGAAAGATGGTCAGATTTGCCTTTTAGATTACCATTTGGCTGTAATTTGTCTATAAAACTTAACCTGCTCATTAACCTCCTTAAGTAATTTTTGGGAACTTTGAAAAGAATTTAAGAAAGCTAAAAAACAAAACAAAACAAACAGGCCCAGCATGGTGGCTCATGCCTGTGAGCCCAGCAATTTGAGAGGCCAATCTGGGAGGACTGCTGGAGGCCAGGAGTTTGAGACCAGCTGGACTACATAGGGAGACCTTGTCACTAAAAAAAAAAACAACTACAAAAATTAGTAAGGGGCGATGGCGCATGCCTGCAGTCCCAGCAACTCGAGAGGCAGAGGCAGGAGGATTACTTGAGCCCAGGAATCCCAGGTTGCAATGAGCTTTGATGGCACTGATGCACTCTAGCCTGGGCAACAGAGTGGGACTCCATTTCTAAAAGAAAGAAAAAGAAAGCCAAGAAAACAATTGGTCTAAAAAAGTTGGATTCTCAACGATAAACTATTAGTTTTAATGAAACTCAAGTATGAATCACACAAAACTCAACTTCCCACCACATTCTGGAACCTTCTTTAGCAATCCTGGCCAACAGTCATTCAGCCTCTGCTTGACCTCTCCAGAACATCCCCACTTGCGGCACTTTTATCAGCAACCTTTTTTTTTTTTTTTTTGAGACGGAGTTTCGCTCGTTACCCAGGCTGGAGTGCAATGGCGCGATCTCGGCTCACCGCAACCTCCGCCTCCTGGGTTCAAGCAATTCTCCTGCCTCAGCCTCCCGAGTAGCTGGGACTACAGGCGTGCGCCACCATGCCCAGCTAATTTTTGTATTTTTAGTAGAGACGGGGTTTCACCATGTTGATCAGGATGGTCTCCATCTCTTGACCTCGTGATCCACCCGCCTCAGCCTCCCACAGTGCTGGGATTTCGCTTTTATCGCCCAGGCTAGAATGCAGTGGTATGATCTCAGCTCACTGCAACCTCTACCTCCTGGGTTCAAGCGATTCACCTGCTTCAGCCTCCTCAGTAGCTGGAATTACAGGCACCTGTCACCATGCCTGGCTAATTTTTGAATTTTTAATAGAGACAGGGTTTCGCCATGTTGACTAGGCTGGTCTTGAACTTTTGACCTCAGGTGATCCACTGCCTCAGCCTCACAAAGTGCTGGGATTACAGGTGTGAGCCACCATGCCCGGCCAACAACTGTTTCTTTGTCGTAAACCCAGAATTACTCTCCTAGACCACCGCTGCTGTCTACCATAGCACACGTGATATAATAAGAAATATGTATGTCCTTGGTCTTTGTCCCTGATTCCTGACACAGAGCTTCTAACGTGCATCAGAATCTCCTACAGAACATACTGAAATGCAGACGCCTCTTAGACAATAGGATTTAGGAAGTACAGGGTGTGACTGAAATCTGTGCTTAGAGAAAATACCCAGGATGGTGTGGATATTGGTGGTCTGTAGATTACATTTTGAGAAACATGGGTTAGAAATTTGACCTATTGGTCTAAATCCTGGCCCCTGAGAGCTGATGGCTTAGATTGAGAAGGTGATTTGGGCATCAAATGACACACTCATATATAATCGTGTAATTTTAACTTAAGATGAATGTCCACTTACTTATCAATTTTGAGGCAGGGCTGTGGTCTTTGTTTTGGGTACGTATTTTCTGACTGGAGTCCAGAGAGTTTTTTGTTTTGTTTTGTTTTATTATTTTTTTTTTTTTTAAATCACAGGCTGTTGGGTTTGTGTTTGTGTGTGTGTCTGTGTGTGTGTTTAGCAATAGTGCTAGAACCTAAAAATACTTGTGAAGCAGCTTGACTGGATAATTCTCTAGAGTTTTCCACTTTCCGCCCAGTCTTTGACAGCTACTCATACCTAGTTTGACAGTTGTTTTTTGCCATTTGCTTGCATTTAGTCTTTCAAAGCACCAAGCATAATTTGCACAAGCAGTTTTTTGTTTTCATACATATATTTCATCAGTTTATGTAACATCCTGTTGATTTACACAAAAGCAAGTGCAATTGGAAAAGAAAGGTTTGTGCAAAGAGCTGATTCTTGGTAAGCTCCACCTTACTAAATTGGAGCAAATATTTGTAGCCCTTCCAGAGAGTGGCTTGGTAGACCTGTGAGTCAACGTGTTGTGGGCATCTGTCAGTGTGTTTTACAGAGACGATAGTGAACATCAGAAATCAATTTGGCTAGTCAGTCTGGTGTCAATCAATTAAGAAGTTTCTCGGCCGGGCGTGGTGGCTCACGCCTGTAATCCCAGCACTTTGGGAGGCCGAGGCAGGCGGGTCACCTGAGATCAGGAATTCGAGACCAGCCTGGCCAATATGGTGAAACCCCATCTCTACTAAAAATATAAAAAATTAGCCAGGTGTGGTGGCGGGCACCTATAATCCTAGCTACTGGGGAGGCTGAGACAGGAAAATCGCTTGAACCCAGGAGGTAGAGGTTGCAGTGAGCTGAAATTGAACCATTGCACTCCAGCCTGGGCAACAAGATTGAAATTCTGCCTCAAAAAGAAAAAATAAAAATAAAAAAAGAAGTTTCTCTTGTAGTTGGAGATAGGCTGATTTAAATTTTCAACTTTTACTTTATCCCTATTGTAAAAACTGTCCATGAGGTCTATGTATTACTTATGTAATCAGAACCAAAAAGAACAATAAAATCATGAAAGCATCTTTTTCCTCATCTAAGTTTGTCTCTTTCCCATGACCCAACCTCTCCATTTGTAAAATGGGTTGTATTTGTTCCTCTATGCCTCCCAGGGTGCAAGGAAGGTTGATTCTCATAGAAGTGCAACTGACTACCTGTGAGGGGACTGAGGCAGCTATAGAATAGAAGCTTTACAGTGTCCCCTCTGGCCATCTGAGAGGAGTGGTGGCACTGTGCCTGCTTATTGTGAGCTGGCTATGCAGCCTTGTGACTGGTGACCCCTGATCTCAAGGGAGGCTGGTGGCTGCCTATTCTGCCTGGGTGACTTGATATCTCATCACTTCCAAAAAGAAGTGCCAAGCTGCCACCCGGGTAGGTGGTGAGCTTCAAAGAACTGAGGGGAGTTCTCTCTCTTTGACTCAAATCTGTTTTGCTGAACCAGGGCAGGGTGCTAGTTTCTTGCTAAGGCTGGGTCATCTCAAACCTGCTCTCCAATGTCTGTCATGTGCATCTTTATCTAGTTCTTTCTCTGTCACGTCTCATATGTTGTATAACCAATTACCGATATCCTATGGGAAGCATGTTTTACCCAAGGGTAATTATACCAGTGGTGGAATTTCTGTTCTCTTGGATTGTGAATAATAATTGAATGTTTTATTTTTTCCTTTGAGAGCTAGGTTGTAGATGGATTTAATAAATTAATCTGTTTCTTAGGAGAACATGATTACTGATTTGAAATTATCCAATGTCCACCAGGTTATGTTGTTCAAAATTTGTCTTTTTGTTGCCATGTTTGAAAAGTTATTTTAAAATTACTATTCTAACCAATTGAATTGATTCGGGTCTGATTTTAGGTAAATGAAAAGCTCCAGATCGAAATGTGAAATGGCCAAGTGTGAACAATTGGTCCATGGACTATGATTTACCTCTCTCTCATCCCAGCAACAGATAAACACTTCAACTCATACCTCTGAAACACACGTCTGAGTGTGATGCACCGTCAGAGAGAATGTGGGCTTTGGGAACAGAGGCACATAAGATCGAAACACACCTTGCTCAGTCAGCAGTGTGTGACTTTAACAAGTTGCATTTCTTCTTGAAGCCTCAATCATCTCATCCGTAGAATGGCCCTACAGTTTTTTCGGGGGTGCTTGAGATTAATGAAATACCAATAAACACCACCTCTCAATTTCCTCAGCCCCAAACTCAGGCGTCATCCTTGACTTTCTCCTTTTCTCTTTGTCACCAGCCTCAGGTCTGCAGCGCTGCCTGTTGATTTTACATTGGAAACAACTTTCATCCATCTCCACCCCTCTTTTCTGCTGCCATGTCCCTAAACCAAGTCATTGTCATATTTCATCTGGCTTGCTTTAGTAGCCTCCTGTCTTCTTGCTCTCTTGTCCCTCTGCAGTCTGTTTTCCACCCAGGAGCCAAATTAGTCTTAGCAGATGCAGAGCAGATTGTGTCATCACTTCCTTTGCAGAAGTACCCACTACTTTCCCATTATATTTAGAATGAAATCCAAATGACTTTTTCAGCCCTACAGAGCTACACCGTTTGGCTCCTGCTTACCTCTCCAACTTCATTTTGAACCCTTTCCCCATGCTCTTGCTTCCCTGACCTTTTCCTGTTTCTGGAGCACGCCAAACTGGTTCCAACACCAGGGTCTCTGTTGCTGCAGACGCTGGAGACAGACAGTGCTCCAAGTGGCAGCTCCTCATTGGGCAGGGCTTAGTTCAAGCATTCTTCCCTCCAGGAGGCCTTCCTGGTCACTCAGTCTAAAGTACCTCCCCTTCTTTGGCCTCTTCTCAGTTTCTCCTTATTTCCTTAGTAGCAGTAATTATTGTCCGAAATGACCTTTCCTTGTTTGTTTGTCTGTTGCCTGTCTCTTCCCAGTTAGACTCTAATCTCCATAGTGGAGATGGCCCTTCTCTGTCTTGTTCACAGCTATGTCCCATGGTGCTTAGCAGATAACAGGCACTTGAAAAACATGTGTTGAATGGATGAATGACTATTTTATGTAAAAAGTAGCGTAGATACAGTGCCTTAGACTTGGGTGCCTAATTTAGTTCTCCATAGAAGCTGGGGCTCTTTCTCCATCAGTCTAGTGTTCTTTGATCACCATAAAAACAACTTGCGGCCGGGCGCAGTGGCTCACGCCTGTAATCCCAGCACTTTGGGCAGCCAAGGTGGCAGATCACGAGGTCAAAAGATCAAGACCATCCTGACCAACATGGTGAAACCCCGTCTCTACTAAAAATACAAAAATTAGCCGGGCGTGGCAGTGCATGCCTATAGTCCCAGCCACTCGGGAGGTTGAGGCAGGAGAGTTGCTTGAACCTGGGAAGCGGAGACTGCATTAAGCCAAGGTCACACCACTGCACTCCAGCCTGTGCGACAGAGCGAAAGTCCATCTCAAAACAAACAAACACACAACAACAAAAAACAACTTGCTCAAATAGCCTCTGACACGGAGGTAGACCAGATATGCACAGTGACTAAAGTGATAAGTACGTATTCCTTTTCTCGTTTGTGTTGCTCCTCTGCTTCCTTCATCATTTCTTGTGCCTGCTCGAGTTTTGCATCCACCAGCTTCTGCTGTAGTTCTCTGTGCTTAAATATTTTGTCCAGATGCTAAGAAAAATAAAGTATACATAGAAAGTTTGGTTTATTATTGGTGCTTAAAAACACAAAACAAATTCACATTAATACATATTCTCCAGGTTTTAAGATTTAAAAGAAGAGAGGGATAAATGCATTGGCATCACTTATGGCTTTACACTAAAGCTGTAGATTGGTGAACCGCCCCGCCCCCCAACTTTGCACCACACACACAAAGGTAGCTACAAAAGGTAGAGGCACCAGAATTCAGCAGTATCAATGCCAAAAGATCCATACACTATTTTTCTAAATGTAACTGTTAGATATGATGCTATTTATTATGCTAGACAGCACAGACAATGATGTATCAGTATACAATATACAGGGGCTGCAGTGGTATCATTTGGTATTTTGGGTCTTTCTGTGAATATAAAACCACTTTGAATCACAACATTAGTGCAATTTATCATGATGAATTCTCCACATTCTTGCCTCCAGTGTCGTGAGAAAGCCTTGGGGTGCCAGCATGTGGTCTGAGGTCTGTTAGTGAGGCCTGAGCCCCCTGAATTCTGCTCTGTTGCTCTGGTGGGGATGACAAGCCAAGGATCATAGACAAATTGATTTGCCAGTGTGCAGAACTCGCCACAACTTTTGACCTCTGGACTTGTTTGGTGAAGAGAAACCTCCGACTCTACTTCAGTATGAACAACTTCCTGGTCACTGGGAGGTCCCGTCAGAAACAGGACATGGAATTCTACCCTTAGGCTTTGCCTAGAACCAGTCCCAGGAATATACAACCAGTATACCAGTCCGTTCCCATCTGAGATCTCTCTGAAGCATATGGACAGTCTCCTTTCACTCCTTCCTTTCCTCTTCAGTCGGAACCTCCATTCTGGAGCTGGATTGATCCTCGTGACAAGATAAAATGGTAGCATGGCATTCTGGCTTACTGAGTGGAGTTTCTTGATTTACCTAACCACTGCGACCATATGCTATTGGCTCAGTTTTGTGCTTGATAAAGTCTTAGCATGTTGCCAACAGAGCCGCTTTGACTATGTTATGTTACATTTTAAAGTAGAGATTTAAAGTTTGGGTGGGATAGGGAAGGATGTATATCTAAATCCCAAGAAGTTATCTGGAATCTTAAAAATACATTAAATATTAAAATATAATTTTGGGATAACAAAAGACCTTGATTGTCACCCTAATATAACCTATTCCAAGTAAAAGGCTTTTGGCTCTTGTGACTATGGGTTAGTGGTTTAATCTCTTAGCTTCTGCTTCCCATCTATAAGATATGGGTAATAAATTATTATCTAGTACATAAG
The DNA here is from genome assembly GCF_009761245.1 of Sapajus apella. Classification (NCBI taxonomy): domain Eukaryota; kingdom Metazoa; phylum Chordata; class Mammalia; order Primates; family Cebidae; genus Sapajus; species Sapajus apella. The sequence continues at coordinate 10,868,587 of NW_022436946.1, read as the reverse complement.
ATTGTTGACGCAATTAATGCCATATGGTATGTCAAGTACAGCACTTAGCACATTGCCTGATAACAAACTAAGCACTGAATAAATGACATCATTATTATTACAATGATTACATTATTATACGATTATTGGTCTGCTGGGGTGCGTCGAATACAGACTTAATTTAGATGACATGGCAATTCTTAAGAGTGCATGAGTTATTTTTGGCTATACAAGAGGGTTTCTAAAAGGCTGAGAAATATTATTTTCAAGGAAAACTTTGCCCACAGCCTATCACTTTCTATTTATTGCCTTTACTTTGCAGTGATGCCAGTTTTGAAGAAATCCCATCTGACTTTCAGTCAGGTATTTTGTAAGACCATCTGTCTTCATTTTGGCTAGTCAAGGAAATCCAATCCTAAGTATTAATCAGTTGAGAGGGCTGGCCGTAACTTATTAACCAAGCTGCCACCTTCACCACCCAGATCCCGATCTGTGTACTGTTCTAAGTTGTTTGATGTGGTTCTCACCTCCTCTCTGAGCTCATACTGATCAATGATGCTTTTCAGCTTTTCTGCAAGCTCTGTGTTCTCCTGACAGAGCTTCATATTTCGCTCACTCTGCTGCTCAATCTGGCCCTGGATGTCCGTGAGGGTACTCTGGAAATGACTTGTGATTTCCTTCCTTTTCTCTTCTTCCTCACGTGCCCGCTGAAGGGCCTCTTCCTGCAGATAAAAAGCAAAACATTTTGTTTAAACGCACCCTGGGTTTATAGAACTCAGGATTAGGCCACCAAAAGGAGATTAGTGTGCAGAGTAGGTGGGACTTCTTTTTTTCTCCGTTTTCTAGAACTAAAGCTGCTCAGCCCCAAAATAAATGTATGAGTAAAGGTTTCAGCTGTGAGCACACAGTTACTCAGAGCAGGTGCTATGAAGGCCTTGAATTTGTAGTCGGTGATGAATAGACTTGCTTTAAAGATGACAGGTCTCTTGCTGAGTGAATGAACTGCAGCGATTTCTAACAAACACACAGTCACATGATTTTGATCTCTTGTCTGTGGCCTGAGAAAACGGCCCCTTGAGTTTACTGATTGATGAGACAGATCATGTGTTTCTTTGGGTTGGTAAAGGAAGAACCATAGATCTTACATTTCCCTATAAAAACATGGCATATTAACCACATAATTGTATTACCCAAGTTTTGTAAATATAAGTGATCACAATAAAAATTTTCTCTTCATGAGAAAAAAACTTTCATCAAAAAGCTTTAAAAAAGGAAACTAAGATAGCATAGCTCAATTACAGCCATTCAAGAAGATAAAAGGGAATCTTTCCAAATATACTAGATATTATTTTGTTTTTGAAAGAACAATCATTAAATGTGTCACAAAGGGTAATTAAAATGTTCAATGTAAATTTTGAATCTGAAAGCAATATTAAGTTTCAAATCTTCTTTAACTCTAAAGTGAAACATCTAATTTTCCTTCTTCTGCTTTGTTAACATTGAAGAATTGCAAATTAACTTTTATATCATTTCTGTTCTCTTTTCTCCTAAATCAAAACTCTCCATTCATTGCTAACCACTGACAATGAGCTCCAATTTCCTTCATATCTATATTGGGAATTGCTTTGTGATTGTTATTCTCATTCTTTTCAAAGAAAAGGGTTTAATCTTGCTACATCCTACCAAAGATAGAGACACTTACGTGGCTGACAAATGATACAGACATTTTAGGATTCCTTTCGGTTCTGATTAATTATTAATATGAAAGCTTGCTTTGTTGTTGGCAAGTAAAATTATACTGCATTTGATTGCCTACCAAGTTCAAATTATGTAACAGGACTTTTAAAAAGAAATAATAGTTTTTAACAGAAGTAATTGTACAGACCTTTATCATAACAGAATAATGTGATCAAAATAGAAACTGATGCTGAAAATATATGCTCTAAAAATATTATAATTTGCTGGGCACGGCAGCTCACTCCTGTAATCCCAGCACTTTGGGAGGCTGAGGCAGGCGGATCACCTGAGGTCAGGAGTTCAAGACCAGCCTGGCCAACGTGGTGAAACCCCACCTCTACTATACATACAAAATTAGCTGGGCATGGTGGCACACGCCTGTGATCCCAGCTACTTGGAAGGCTGAGGCAAGAGAATTGTTTGAACCCGGGAGGCAGAGGTTGCAGTGAGTGTAGACCTTGCCATTGCACTCCGGCCTGGTCAAATTAGTGCAAAACTTCGTCTCAAAAAAAGAAAAAAGAAAAGAAAAAATTGATATATATATATATATATTTTTAAATTTATCATTAGGTTTCTTCTTTCATCTACAATAATAACACATTTCCTAATTCTAATGTGACTCCTGATATCAGAATCATAATTTATTCATGTTATAAATGTTTATTAAGCAACATCTTCTCAGGGGTATTAAAGATATCTGTACTTCCTAAACTGAAGAAATAAACTATCCAAGATGTTATTTTCCCTGAACTTTGTATACCAACCCTTACTATATGTGTTTTGCTAAAAATAATTATGGCTACCAGCTAAGAGCAACTAAATACATATGTATGATTGTGATTGTTTCCTCATTGGTCCTGAATAGCTTAGAAGTCAGCAAGTTTGGAATCAGAACTACAGACCATGATTTGAATTCCATTTGTATTTATAAACATTCTGTGAATGAATGAATCAACCATCCCATGCAAGTCTGAGGTTTTTTTGCTGGGCACTGGCTATAGAAAGAAGGTACAGATGTTAGGATGGCGCTAAGTTAATGTCAAACTAACAATCATAACCCCCAATCCTAGCCCAAAAAATGGCATTTTGCATTTCACATTATATTGGGTTTTTTTGTTGTTGTTTGAGATTAAGTCTCACTCTGTCTCCCAGGCTGGAGTGCGGTGGTGCAATCTCATCTCACTGCAACCTCTGCCTCACAAGTTCAAGTGATTCTCCTGCCTCAGCCTCCGAAGTAGCTGGGATTACAGGCAGGCATCACCACACCTAGCTAAATTTTTTTATTTTTAGTAGAGATGGGGTTTCACCATGTTGGCCGGGCTGGTCTCAAACTCCTGACCTCAGGTGATCTGCCCATTTTGTCCTCCCGAAGTGCCGGAATTACAGGCATTGAGCCACTGCGCCTGGCTTATATTGTTTTTCAATGAGACAAAAAGAAATCTAGCAAAATCTTATAAAATTTTACTCCATTGATAAAGGATTTTCAATCATTTGGACAGTGTCTCAGATCAAATGATCTTTTCTTTATCAGCTACATTATTCGAAGTCAAAATAATGTCAATAAAATTGAGGGATAAAGTCTGAGACAACAAAGGAAAAAACCTTGCAAGCATCACTGTGCATCTTCCAGCTGGTGCCGTGCCTGGCACATAAGCCATAGGTATTCCGTAAATGTTTATTTAATGAATCAATGAATTATTAATTTATGTACAGACAGGTGAGTAGCTTGGACTAGATCATTCCTACAGTCCTTTCCACATTAAAAGTCTGTGATACCCTGATAACAAACACTTCTTATTTCTTTGGGAAAATCATGCTCCCTGAGACACTTATCCCTCTCTAAGTAGGCAGTTCTTTTTCAGTATAGTTTGAGGTTGAGATTTATCACTTCAGATATATGTAGCGTTTTGTTGAAACAAGCCCATGTCTCAGACTTTCATCAGTCCTTTCTTCAATTATCCTAAATTGTGAGGCTGTGTGTGTGTGTTTGTGTGTGTTTGACTCATTAAAGAAGCAGTTTTAATAAAGAAAAGTAAAAGCTAAAATTCGTGATGGTGGAAAGACCTAGTTACACATTGTCTTCCCAAGCTCCCAGCACATGGATTTTAGATTCAGGTGTACTTAAGCTGTTTCACTAGTATGGCCAAGGAAGCTCAAATCCAGTTGACCCTTCTGCAAATAACAACTAAAAACTCTGGATGAAACACAAGAAACAATGATGACACCAAAGGGTAAACAAAATCAGACAGACTCTGGAGGGAAGTTGGCACTTGTATGTAAGTTTCCCATTTTTATAGCTTTCAGTTTGAGAGAAAACTGCAGTTGATGGGAGCATGAGGTGGGCAAAATTCTCATCTAAGACGTACGATCTTTCATGATGGAGGAATAAGAATACAGAGCTCTGGACAAGTATAGTCCCTCAACAGTGACGGGGAGATGATCCAAAAAAAGAGAGAGTCAGAGAAATAGAGCCCAGATCCTGTGAATAAACTTTCCTCAAATCCGACTGGCCTTGAGCCACACATTTGCAAAGTAGCCTAGCTAAGTAAAAAAGGACTGAACTGAGATTTCAGTTGCTGCTCAAGAGACAGAGTTTCTGGTTTGCATCTAACCAAATTAACTGTCAGCTTAAAAAATAAACACTATTCAGCATACAGTAGAATCGAGATTCTCCACAACATAATAGTCACAACACCCAGGATCTGATAGACAATGGCTTGACATATGAACAACCGAGAAAACATGGCCTATTCTCAAAAGAAAAGACAATTCTAGTAGGCCTGTTCTACGATGCTGCAAATGTGGAATTAGCAGACAAGTATTTAAAAACATGTACTGTAACTATGGTAAATGATGTAAAGCAAAATATTCTCTCAATGAATGAAAAGGTAGAAAATAGGTGAGAGAAATGATCTATAAAAAAATGAAAATTCTGAAATTAAACATTGCAAAATCTGAAATGTAAAAATCAGTGGATGAATATAGAACAGGATGAAAATGAGAGAGAAAGAATCAGTGAATGTGAAGATAGACCAATCAAAATGGTATAATCTACAAGCAAAAGAGAAAAAGCATTGGTGAAGGATGTGAAGACTGGCTTGAAGACCTGTGGGACAATATCAAAAGAGGTAACACACATAGAGTATCTTAGAAGGAAGGAAGATGGAGAGAAAGTGGAGCAGAAAAAATATTTGAAGAAATAATGGCTGAAAAAATTCAAATTTGGTAAAATACATATATAATTACAGATACAAAAGAGCTTAGCAAATACCAAGTAGGATACATATGAAAAAAACACTCCTGGCCATAAGGCAGTAAAAGTTCTGAAAACCAAAGATCAATAGAAAGACATTGAAAAGGGCAGAGAAAAAGGGCTTATCACATATGGGGGAACAATAATTCAAATGATTGTTGATTTTCATGAGAAATTTTAAAGGCCAGTATAGTGGAATATTTATATAAGGCTAAAGGGGGGAAAAAAAAACAACCCATGAATAGGTTCTCTCCATGCAAAATTCTATATCCAATGGATATAGCCTTCAATTAAAAGAAAACAAAGATGTTTTAAACATAAAAGGCTACTAAGAGAATTGATTGCCAGCAAATTTGTACTATAAGAAATACTAGGCCTGGCATGGTGGCTCATGCCTGTAATCCCAGAACTTTGGGAGGCTGAGGTGGGAGGTGGGAGGATCACAAGGTCAAGAGATCGAGACCATCCTGGCCAACATGGTGACACCCCAACTCTACTAAAAATACAAAAATTAGCTGGGCGTGGTGGTGCACGCCTGTAGTCCCAGCTACTCAGGAGGCTGAGGCAGGAGAATCACTTGAACCCAGGAGGCAGGGGTTGAAGTGAGCTGAGATTGCGCTGTTGCACTCCAGCCTGGTGACAGAGCAAGACTCCACCTCAAAAAAAAAAAAAAGAAAGAAAGAAAGAAAGAAAAAGAAAAAAAGAAATACTGAAGGAGGTACTTCAGGCTGAGGGAAAATGACATCAGATAGAAATGTGAAGCTACAGAATGAATAAGAAGTGTCAGGAATGGTAAACATCTGGGTAAATAAAAGGGATAGATTTTGCCTTTAATTTAAAAAGAAATACATATAATTATTTAAATTAAAATTTATAATAATGTCTTATTGGCTTTACAAAAGTATGTATATATAATATATATAGTAATGATAGCTTCAAGGCTGAGGGAGTATATTGTTCTATTTAGTTGCAGTGTTTCTACATGTTATGTGAACTAATAAGACAACATTAACTTCAGGAAGACTATGAACAATTAAGCATGCATATTGTAATCACAGAGCAACTACTAAAGATAATGCAAAGTGTTATAATTTAAAAATACAAGAGATAAATTAAAATGTGATTTTAAAATATTCAAATAATCCAAAGGAAGGTAGGAAAAGAAAAGAAGCAGCAGAAAGTAGAGGTGACAGATAGTAAACAAATAATAAAATGGTAGGCATATATCCAACCACATCCATAAGTACATTATATGTTAATGGGCTAGTACTGCAATGAAAAGGCAGACGCTGTAGGAATGAAAAGAAGCAAGATTCAGCTACATGCTATCTTAAGGGCATGCACTTTAAATATAAAGACCCAGGCTGAAAGTGAATGAGTGCAAAGAGATACACCATGCAAACAATGAGAGTAAGAAACTAGATTGACTCAATTAGTGTCAGATAATGTAGACATCAAGATAAATATTATTACTAAGAGACATTTCATAACGGTAAAATGACCAATTCATCAGGAGGACATAATCATAAATGTATATACACCTAATGTTAATGCTTCAAAGTACATAAAGCAGAAACGGACATAATTAAAATAAGTGGACAATTCCACAATTATACGAGGAGATTTTTAACTCTCATTCCTCAGCAACTGATAGATAAAAAATTCAAAAAAGACATAAACAATTTAAAGCTAATTGTTACTTATGCAATACTACACCCAACATCTAAAAAACATTCTTTTGAAGTCCATATGGTATCAAGATAGACCATGTATGATAGGTTATAAAAATTAAATAACACTTCTAAATAATCCCTGGGTCAAAAAAAATTAGAAAATCTGAACACATTTTGAATTTGATTTCTGATTTTAACATTTAAAATACGCTTGACCTTGGACAACCGATTTGGATTGCTGAGTGTCAGTTTCTTTATCAATAAAGTGGAGATATTAACTCTCACTGGGTTATCGTGAAGATTAAATAAAATAATGCATATAAAGCACTTAGCACAACTTCTGGCATAATAATGATACTTAATGTCATTGTTCATAATGGGAAGCCATTACTGAGGGTATATGGGCACACTTACAAGGTCTCTTGCCACTTTGATCATTCTGTTTTCTCAGTGGGGAAGGGTCTCTAGCTGGTTGGATGGTATTAATAAGATCTCTGTCTCTCTTTTTTTTTCTGAGACACTAGTCTGTCACTGAGGCTGGAGTGTAGGGTATAATCATAGCTTACTGCAGGCTCTAACTTCTGGGCTCAAATGATCCTCCTGCCTCAGCCTCCCAAGTAGCTGGGACTGCAGGGACGTGCCACACTCGGCTAATTTTCTTGGTTTTTGGTAGAGATGACGTCTCACTATCATAAATGTTGCCAGGCTGGTCTCAAATTCCCAAGCTCAAGTGATCATCCTGCCTTCACCTCCCAAAATGCTTTGATTACAGGTGTGAGCCACTGTGACCAGCTGATCTTTCTTTCAATACTACCCAAGAAGACCACACTATGTCATTCCACTCTTCATATCTCTTTGTTGATAAATGATTCCACCCTATCTGATTTAATTTTTATCTCCTTACTATGTAACATTACTGAGAGCCAGGGGATTTATGTAGACACACAGGGGATTTGTGCCTTCTTTGAATCCAAATTTTGAGTTGAAGATAATGCTTCCATCCTCAGGCCACCATTCAGCCCGGGTGTCTATCTTCAGTGCCATTGTTGACAAGATGCCAGTAGTCCATCGCCTAAACCTTGCAATTTGAGACTTCGACTTCATCACCCCACTTCTCCATTTCCCAGATATCAAAAAACAATTTGGAGTATGAGGAACCATGATTCTCTTGTATTTTTCTTTCTAACTCAATTGCACAAATTCAGCAATGATTTTCATGTACTCTGTTTCTTGAAGTATCTCCTTTTAAACACTTATAATCATAACTACCTCATGGGAACATTGGTGTCTAATTAATTATTGTTTGTCAAAAGCTTTAGGATCTTCAGCTGGAAAGGGGATTGGGGCTGAGCACAGTATCATCTTGGAGAGCCCTGCATCTTGCTATATTGAATGCAGCTAGTGTCTCTGTGTAATCAAATTAACTACACTGCTAGGGCTTATGCTGTAATTAATGAAACCCGGGTGGACCAAATGAAGTGATCAGTCTATTATTTGTAGATTGAATAATTAAGCCTGAAGAGCTTCAGTGCTTTTTCCAATAGCTTCTTCTTTTTTTTTTTTTTTTTCAAATGACTATTGACATTTTGGCTCTCAATCTGACTTCATTTTGTCAATTGGGTTTGTGTCCATTTATCTCATGTCATGCAGAATTCATTATAATGCAAAAAATGTTGAATCTTTACAAATGTATTTTTTATAAAGAACTAAGGCCTACCTTAGATACGAACTCAACATAATAAAAAGGTAAGGGGAATGGCATGCATCTGATTAGGGCCTGCACTGTATCAGGTATCATGTGGGTACCTTACATACTCAACTTCATCTAATTTTTTCCCAGCCACACAGTGAAGCTGGTCTAATATCCATTTTACGGATGAGGAAAGAGCTCAAGGAGGTAAAATTATTTAAGGCTATAAGCAAGCAAGAGGCAGAGCCAGTATTTGAACCCAAGCCTCTCTGATTCTAAAATTCACACTCAGCCGGGTGCGGTGGCTCACACCTGTAATCCCAGCCCTTTGGGAGGCTGAGGTGGGAGGATCATGAGGTCAAGATATCAAGACCATCCTGGCCAACATGGTGAAACCCCGTCTCTACTAAAAATACAAAAATTAGCTGGGCATGGTGGTGCGTGCTTGTAGTCCCAGCTACTCGGGAGGCTGAAGCAGGAGAATTGTTTCAACACGGGAGGCGGAGGTTGCAGTGAGCCGAGATGGCGCCACTGCACTCTAGCCTGGCGACAGAACGAAACTCCATCTTAAAATAAAATAAAATAAAATAAAATTCACACTCTTTCCACGAGGAGCAGAGGCCTGTCTCTGTGGCCCATGCAAGAAAGTATGTTATTCTGAATCATGGGGACACATACCTTCAGAGTCTTGTTGTGTCTCTGCAGCTCCCGGCACAGACTCTCCAATTTGCTTCGAGCAAGGATAGCTCTGCTGTGTTCACCTTGTAACTGGTCCTTTTCTTTTTGAATTTGTATCTGTTTCTTTTGGAGGAGCTTTAACTTCTTTTGCTCAGTACGATGTTCATCCAACTGTACACATGGAGATACAAAATGGAAGAAAATGGCAGAAATCTCCTTGGAGTCGGTAGAAAAATAGCAAACCTAAAGATTACTCTATGGTTGTTTGGAAACATGTTTTCCTATTATCTCTTCCTCTGGAAGTAAATGAAATTAACAAACGTCACCTTTGTAGCACTTGTAGGTATAGTTTTTAGAGCATAGCATTTATAGGTTTTTTGTTATTAGTCTCTTTTTACTTGGATCTATTTTTGGATAGCCTAGAAATATTTTTCCTGAGTCTATCTAACCAATATTGGATAGCCAGACAACATTGAAAGGCAAGTCTCAGAATCTGTAAACTGCCAGAGTTCATGACGATGCCTTGCCCTGAGGCAATGATCAACAGGCTGTCTGCCTGGGTTGCATTTAGTTCTCATAATTCTTCCTTGAAACAAGCTTTTAGCACTATTTTTAAAAATAGGAAATAGAAAAGCAGCCTCCTGGTAAACAGAAAACGAAGTCCTCTTTATAATTTTGGCTCTGAGTGTGGATTGTTTGTGTGTGGGAAAGGAGAAGAGAAAGTACCCTTCCGCTACCTAAGCATTGACGGGTTTTCACCAAAGCATCAGAAATAGCTACTGCACGATTCAACAGCATGAATAGCAAATATCCATAACCTGCTGCACCCCACCCGCACCCGCTCTGTGCTTACAACAAATAAATCATTTTGCTGGTTTCTGCTGAGCCCAGGTGAGCTCTTCTCATGTTCCTCCAGCAGCCGTGACTAAAGTATTGTATCAGGACTGGTGTGGAACATGAAACCAACTTACCACTGTACTTTCCATCTCGGATGCTGAAGTTTCTAGAGTAGGGTTGTCAGTAAAATGCAGGACACCCAGCTCAATTTGAATTTCAAATAAATAAGAAATAATGTTTAGCATAGGTATTAATATACTCCATATATTGCATGAGACATACTTTTTCTGAAAAATTATCTATTGTTTGCTGAAACGTAAACGTAACTGCGAGTAATGTATTTTTATTTGTTACATCAGGGAATATTATTATTAAGTTCTAGATCTGGTGTGGGGAGTATGGGGATCAACCTTAGAAGCCTCCAGAGAGAGATCAATGGACTCTCAAGAGTGTCAATCTCAGACCGACCATCACTGGGGCCACATTCAAGCAGTGGCCCTTTGTCCAGAGCCATCTCCTCCACTGACCTCTCAGTTCCTGTAGTGCCTGGATGGTGGGTGCCTAAGCCAGGTAAATACTAGTCCTAATAACAACTTTGTTGGTGAACGGAAAGGAAAAGCCCTGGTACTTCTGGACCTCAGGTGTTCTGGTGCCTCACAGAGCCTAATGCAAATGGATATAGATGTCACATAAGCCCTGACACGTGCCTCAGTTTCCCCATTTTAAAAAAGCCGTTGGGGCCGGGCATGGTGGCTCACGCCTGTAATCCCAGCACTTTGGGAGGCTGAAGCGGGCAGATCACAAGGTCAGGAGATCAAGAGCATCCTGGCCAACATGGCGAAACGCCATCTCTACTAAAAATACAAAATTAGTGGGGCATGGTGGTTCGCGCCTGTAATTCCAGTTACTTGGAAGGCGGAGGCCAAAGAATCGCTTGAACCTGGGAGGCGGAGGTTACAGTGAGCCAAGATCATGCTACTGCACTCCAGCCTGGGCGACAGAGTGAGACTCCGTCTCAAATAAATAAATAAATAAAATAAAAATTAAAAAGCAGTTGTTCTTTCTAAGCAAGATGAACAACTGTCACACTTTCTTCAGTTCACGCTCTCTTTCTTTCCTCCCTCCCTCCTGCCACCCTAAAATAAACATTTTAAGCTATTGCCAGGTAAAGCTAAGGATATGTATGTATGATATTCTATCTTCATACTTACGTGCAATTTCTAGCTACTGGTAGAAATTAGCATTGGAAAAACAAGACCTACATTACTAAAAATATTGATTGAAACAGATTCCTCCTTGGAAAGTAAGTAATCTGTTTTTAAATATTTCTCATGCAAAGCTGCTCATAGAATAGATGTGGTCCTTTCATTTTGCACCATAGTTATTAGATAGGGGTGAAATTTCTTGTACTTATGTTTGGATTTTAAGTGACCATTGTCAGCTCTTGAAATTTTTATACTGTAGGCCCGGTGCAGTGGCTCATGCCTGTAATCCCAGCACTTTGAGAGGCTGAGGAGGGCAGGTCACCTGAAGTCAAGAGGTCGAGACCAGACTGACCAAAACAGTGAAACCTTGTCTCTATCAAAAATACAAAAATTAGCCGGGTGTAATGGCAGGCACCTGTAATCCCAGCTACTTGGGAGGCTGAGGCAGGAGAATCACTTGAGCCTCCGTGGTGGAGGTTGCAGTGAGCTCAGATTGCATTATTGCACTCCAGCCTGGACGACAAGAGCAAGACTCCATCTCAAAAAAGAAAAAAAAAAAAAATTTATATATTGCTATTGTTATTGCCATTCTGGTTTAGACTTTACCTTCTGAAGATTAAACCATACGTCAGGGCTTCTGAACCCCAGTACAAGTGACATATTGGGCCAGATAATTCTTTGTTGTTGGGGCTGCCCTATGCCTTGTAGGTTGTTCAGCACCATCCCTGGCCCCTACCTGCTATATGCCACTAGCACCGCCCACTTGTGACACCCCAAAGTATCTCCAGACAGACATGCCTATTGTCACCTGGTGGACAAAACTGCCCCTGTTTAGGGAACACTGGAGAATGTGGCTTTATCAAGTGTCAGGAGGAAAACACCCTACAGGTGTTTCATAAGTTGAAAAGAGTAATAATTTGTGCTTGCTCATTGTCCATTTAATGTTTTATTTTGATTTTCAATTTTAATTTTTTTAGAGACAGAGTCTTCCGTCAGCTGCAGTGCAGTGGCACAATCATTCATAGTTCACTGAAGCCTCAAACGCCTGGCTTAAGGCACCCTCCTGCCTCAGCCTCCTGAGTAGCTGGGACTACAGATGAGTGCCAGCATGCCCAGCTAATTTTTTTTGTAGAGATGGGTTCTCGCCATGTTGTCCAGGCTCGTCTTGAGGTCCTGAGCTCAAGCAATCCACCTGCCTTGGCCTCCCAAAGTGCTGGGATTACAGGCACAAGCCACTGCACTTGGTCTGTTTATTTTGTTTCTAATATTAAGCCAGATAATACACCAGAACTTTCCTTTATATTTAAAATTTTTTAAATTATTAACCAAGTAATTCAGTCAATATTCAAGTGATTCATGGCATCAGGGACAATGAACAATACACATTCCCTGCCCTCTAGGTTCTTACTGCCTAGCACAAGAAAGCAGACAGCTGTACGGCACTGTGACAGGCAATGCAGAGAAGGGGTTACTAACCAGCGCTGGAATATTCTAGAGAACTTCCAAGAGGAGGTAACATCTGAACGAGTCCTGTAAGTCTAATCTAAACATCAGGTTGAAGGAATAGGGGAGAAGCAGATATTCCCTCAAGGCAGAGGGTCCTGGCACGTGCAAAGGAAGGTGAACACAAATGGGGAATGCGGATGGGGGAACAGGCGTGCGCCATCACACCCAGCTAATTCCACATTTTTTTGTTTTTGTAGACACAGGGTCTTGCTTTGTTGCCCAGCCTGGTCTCAAACTCCTGGTGTCAAGTGATCCTCCTGCCTCAGCCTCCCCAAAGTGCTAGAATTACAGGTAGGAGCCACCACACCACGCCCAGCCTTTAATGTTTTGCTTTTACTGCAAGGTCATCCAAATTTAGGATTTAGTTAGATCTATCTTACCTTGCTATCAAATAAAAACCCTTAACTTTCTGGCTTTTTTTTTTTTTTTGAAGTATGTGGATAATTTTGTTCACATATGTAGATGTGAAGTATGTGAATGCGTGGGGTTTCTTAATGAATGAAAGCAAACATTGCAACCAAGTCAACTGGGTTTGTGATTTATCTTAGGCATAGTTCTGTACAATTGTAATAGGCATATAGAATTTTTGTCTGTAATTTCTCTGGTTTTCTTTGTCTTTTTTTACTAAGTTAAAAAGCAAAATTAATGCTAAGTACTAAATTAAAATCCTATTACTGATGTTGCCTTAACTACATAAGAATTGAGGAAGTTAAATTGCAAAAAAAAATTTCTCCCAGGCCATTTCCTAATTTAGCCATGAAGTGTCCTCATTTATTAATGAGCTTATCCTTATTTATTAATGAATACAATGTCAGATAATATTACAGGATTTAGACTCTGCAAGGATGAGTGAGCTAGAGTGGCAGTTTGATTCACAGCTTTGAATTTGATGATTTATTCCTTGTGAACACTTATATTTCAGACATTTTCTATATTAATATCCAAATCAGTGAGCAAGGAAATAGGCTTTTGTCTCCATGTAAATAATTGAAATTCCTCGTAATTTTTCTTCTCTGAAAAGGAAATGTAATAGGTTTTTTGGGTCAATTTTCTCGTATTCATTTTTTTCTAGGATGATCTCTCAGATTTGAAAGTTTAGTACAAGAGATGATATAAATGCCAAAGTATAGCAAGTAAGGTTTGAATTGAATACGGTCTCTGGAAAAATAATCTCTTGTTTATTGGGGGCGACTGCTTTGCTGGGAGGATGAGAAGCTACAGGGAGTTCCCTGAGAACAGGGTGAGCAACCCTGGCTCATGGAGAAAATATTGGTGAGTCTCGAAAAGTGATGCTTCCTCAGTGTACTGTCTTGGGACTGCAGCATCATCCATCACTTCCTGTATTAGTCTAGAATGTTGCCCGGTGCCCTTAAGTATAGAACATGGCGCTGGAAATCAAACATGAATGGCCTTGGCATGAGTTGATAAATTGAAGGGGCAAAGGAAAAATGACTCGGAAAATACTAAAAAGAGCAAGGATGGATAGGTGAGAATCACATGGAAAGGTGAGAGTAGGGGCTAGATTTGAGGGGAAAATATTATTTTTGACATTTAACTCATTTTATGTATTGAAATTGTTGGTAGCCAATGCAAGACAAGTTGCAAGAAAACTGATATGCTGATACTTGCTTTGTGAGTTTCTACTGTTCTTTTTGAAAGCAATATGGCCATAAAGTTGAAAAACCAGAAAGTGCTCATCTTACTTAATTTAGTAATCCTATTTCTGGAAATTTTTCTTAAAATCATAAAAAAGAAGGAGAAAAAAACAAAGCTAATGCATGATGATATTCATTGCAGAAATATTTGGTAAAGCAAAATAGTGAGAAGAATTTGTCTTCAAATTATTGAATCAGTAGATACAGACACTTAATGAAATATGATACAACTTTTACAAAATATATTTATGAAGACTATATGTTATATGGAAAAAATGCCTATCATGTAAGAAAACCAGATATCAATTTACATGTACATTATGACTGTAATTATAATAAAAAGTATCTCTGCATACACAGAACAGGAAAAGAATATGCATAAAACAAAGTTTGTATTTTACATGATGGATTAGAGATATTTTTGTTTATTTTGTGTATTCAGCATTAGGTATCTTCATGATGTAGTTTGTGTGTCTAAAAAATAATTTTAAAATATTGTTGGCAGAGTTAAGCAATCAGCCAGTCACTTAGAGTTTCAGAATTTTTCTGGATCTATTGCATAATAATTCAGCATAACAGGATGCATCAGGTAGAAGGATGGTAAGATTACAGGACAAGATTCAGAGTGAAAAGCAAAGAAAACAAGTCACTCACTCAAGTGTACTCCATCAACAGGGATGAAGAGTTTGTGGGCCTGAAGTTTATTCAGTTTTGGAGGCTCTCTTTTAAAAAAAAATTAAAGAGAATTAGGCCTGGGCCTCAAGGTACCCATGTAAGTGAGATGCCATGAAGTTTAAGCTTTTTTAGCTGCAATGGTAAATCTACTGTTGGGGCAGTTCAACCTACTGCCTGGATGAATTTTTTTGCTATATGTAGTCTTAAGTTTCATTCTCCTGTCACTGTTTCTTCAAAAGAAATAAGTGAAAGAATTTTTGTTTTGCCTCAAACTACTTTTTATATGCAACTACGTGATTTCATGCAATTCTTCAACAACGACATAAAATAGATTTCCTTGTGTATAAACAACTTACATATGCCCCATATAGTACATGCTCAAAGTTGCTAGAACACCTTGTCTACTCCTATAGTGTTCTGATAGCCAACAGAATTGATGCACAATATATAAATGCCCAGTCCAATATTAAAAACTCAGAAAACTGACTAACTTTAATAAAGTTTCCCAAACTATGTCAATATATCTAAAATGCATATATATACATTTTAAGAAAGATTATTCTCAACAACTTCTATAAAAATAAGTTTGATTGTTTGGTCCATCTAACTTCACTACTATTAGTGTGAACTTTTAATGTATAGTAAGATTTATTTTACTTTATTATCAACATGACACCTACACAATCAAAAGGAGCTAGTGAGGTGCTAACATGTGGGAATTAACCCACTGATTCTCGTCACAATGCATTTCAGGAAGAGGTATGTCACTGGGATTGGATGATATGGTTTATCTGCCTTCCCTGATTTGGATAACCAAGTGGAACAGATAGAGATTCTGATGGCCATTCCTTCAAAATAATTTTTTTAAGAAAAGAAGCAGAAATAAAGGAGAAGACCACTGCCTAGCTTTACTAGAGAGGATGCCACATCTTAGCTGTGGGTCTCATAATCTGCAGGGTTAGCACAAAGACCTCAGATGCTGATGTTTACAATTCATTCTCAGATTGGCAGGTGTTTGTTGTTCCTTGAAACTAGAGAACTGGGCTTACTAAACCTTCCCCTTTTCTCCAGCTGGCCAATTCTAGAGTTATTGGTGAGGAGACAGACCACTGTGAGGATTCTCTGATGGTTGGGAGTGGCTTCCTATGGCTTCCTATGCTCCTAGGGGCTCCAATTTATTGAGAACGGGGCTGCCTAGGAGCACCTAGAACCAGGTACAAAACAATCCACATGCAATGCTTTGCTATTGTAGGCAAGGGGTAGAAGAATGAGGATCAAAGATAATAAATGCAGAAATGGACCAGACTAGAATGTGCCATGAACTGAAGGGTGGCATTGACTCAACCCCCTACTGTGTTCCCTTTGTGGCTCTCAAAAACCCTAGGTAGGAGAACTGAATAAAAGTGAAGATGTATTATCGAGCTAGCTAGCTAGCTAGCTATTATTTATTTATTTATTTATATTTAGAGACAGGGTCTTGCTGTCACCAGCCTGGAGTGCAGCGACACAATCAGAGCTCATTGTAACCTCAAACTCCTGGGTTCAAGCAATCCTCCTTCCACAGCCTCCTGAGAAGCTAGGACTACAGGTGCATATTACTATGTGCAGCTAATTTTAAAAACTTTTCGTAGAGATGGGGGCTCACTATGTTATCCAGGTTGGTCTCGAACTCCTGGGCGCAGGCAATCCTCCCATCCTGGCCTCCCAAGGTGTTGGGATTACAGGTGTGAGCCACTGCACCTGGCCTGTTTATCTTTGCATTGAGTATATTTCTCAATGTAATACAGTTTTGTTACAAAGCTAAAAAGAACTTTAAAATAGCTACAATTTTCAATCACGTATACTTCAGTCTCCTATCCCCAAAATTACACCATAATTGGAGGTAGAGGAACTCCAATTCTAGCCTCTTTCTCCCTCTTGCTGTTATTTCTCAGCATTTCTTTCTTTTTTTTCCTTAAGAAATTCTTCTTTTATGAATCCTAGCTCAGGCTTGTTCAAAGTGACCAGCCATGCTCTTTAATGATGTACACGAAAAACTAAGTCTCCTTTTCTGAGCTCTAACCAGAGCCTGAATCATTCTGACAAAAGAAGCTAATCAAAGTGAAGGGGAGGAAGGCAGCAAATCACACTGCCACGTGTGTACCTATGCAACAATCTTGCATGTTCTTCACATGTACCCCAAAACCTAAAATGCAATTAAAAACCCAACAAACAAAGAAGCTAATCAGAGATCTTACCAATTCAGCATACTTCTTGAATAAAAAATCAAACTTTTCTTCAGGTGTTTGCAACTTGTTCAGATTTTGCATTAGCAGGTTGGCTTCTTTGCCTTAAAGAAAAGACATGAAATGAAAGCATTTCATATATTCTTAGAAATATGTTAATGTATACATGAAGAAAGTGTGCAACTTTAACAGCGTACCTGTAATATGTCATAAATAAGATACTGTTATTACGTATACTTATATATACATAAAAAAGTCATGAAAAAATTAGTGTTGAATTTGCCGTCAGGTGATAGGGGCTGGATTTCTCAGACTGCCACTTGCTAATTATTCCCAACCTTGGCCAAGCCATTCATCTTATCAGCTATAATTTCTTTCCTATGGAAAGGATGACACCTATCTTATGGAGTGGACATCAGTTGGGAAGTTTGTGAATGTGTGTTACGGTGTGAGGTTCATGGCAGACTCTCAATAAATGTTTGCTCTAACAGAAGTCCCCCAGTTTTCATCACAAGAATCCATTCTTATCCCTCCTCCTTGTATTCTTCAGAATCAAAAGATTTTATGCATCAAAAATACTGACTTTCTGGAAGAATACAGCACCTGTTTTCCAACTGGAATTAACGAAAAGGAAGCAGACAGCCAATCGAAATTTATGACTAGTACGAAACAGCAACGCGAAGTTGCTAGGATTCCAGCCAAAAGCAGAGATGAAGTAGTCTGCCCATTTTTTCCCCTGTGATTTTGTTCTTTTGGTCCCCCTTTCCCCTCTTTTAGGGGGAGCCAACTCTCTCTTTTTTGTACATAAACCCATTCCCTGGGGTTGGAGTGGGAATAACTCTGATCCTCTTTCCTACCAAACAGAATAAAATCAATATAGAAAGAAAACCAAGCAAAGACACAGAGGGCTTTCCACAAGCCTTTTTGTGTCTCTGTGATAATGGACTCAGCCTTCTGGGCCTTCCTCTCTCCCACCTAGGCCTTCATATCCTTGACAGTTTCATTTTGTTTCCAGTTGGAGTTTATGTTACATTAAAACAATTAATCTGTTCATGATTATTTAACAGGGAGCCTCAGGTTCTTCCTTCTCTTTTCCTTTTGCTCTTGCTTTTGTCTTCTTATGCTCAAAGGGCCCATTTGCCCTTTTGTGGTGCCTGGAAATTTTGTCTTCAAGCCACCGTTGAGCTGAGCTGGGAGAGGAAGTGGGTGGGAAGCTGAGGCCCACATTTGCCACTAATTATCTCTTCCAACAGTCCAAGCAAGGTGGGGCATTTTCCCATCCCTATCTATCTATGAAAACCACTCTGTTTAATCAGAGTAGGGTGGTCAAGTCACACAACAAAGCCCACGTTTCCTGATACAAATCTGCCTAAGAATAGATATATATATTTTTTGAGACGGAGTCTCACTCTTGTTGCCCAGGCTGAAATGCAGTGGCGCAATCTCGGCTCACTGAGCTCGGCTCACCGCAGACTCCGCCTCCTGGGTTCAAGCCATTCTCCTGCCTCAGCCTCCCGAGTGACTGGGATTACAAGCATGTGCCACCACGCCTGGCTAATTTTGTATTTTTAGTAGAGATAGATTTTTCTGTGTTGGTCAGGCTGGTCTTGAACTCCCAGCCTAAGGTAATCCGCCCGCCTCGGCCCCCCAAAGTGCTGGGATTACAGGTGTGAGCCACCGCACCCGGCCTGCTTAAGAATATTAACAACTTTGACAACCTTTCCCCCAAGAACAGACATTTGCCCTTGGAGTACTTCCTTTCATCCTGGAGAGGCATATACGTCATGAAATTAGGGTTGCCAGATGAAATATAGGACATGGGGCATACTTGTACTAAAAAATGATTCATTGTTTACCTGAAATTCAAGTTTTTCTGGGCATCCTGTATTTTCCTTTGCTAAACCTGGCAACCTTACATGGAATCAAGAAATCTTAGATCTAGAAGGAATTTCAAAGAGCATCCAGACTAACTGGTTAATTTTATGGATTTTAGTATTTCAGGCCCAGAAATATCCAAAGTTACATGATTAGTGCTGGCAGAGCCAAGGTTTGAGTCCAAGGCTGGCTTACTTGTCCTAAGTCACTCCACTCTCACGTGGAATTCTGATACCAGAGAAACCTTGAGGAACAGAAGGAAACTTTGTTGTTGTTGTTGTTGAAAAACTGACCTCATTCCCAACAGTTAGTTTTGTCTATCTTTGCTCAGTGAGTCAGCTCAGATTAGAGACACCGCCCAAGACAGGGGAAGGTGGGTGTGAGTAGGGTCCCGTCCAGCTTTTCAATATGGCCTGTGGCAATCCATGCTGCCCTTTGCAGCAGAGAATCGCTGCTGCCTCAGCCCTGCCAAACCTGTGCTTTGAGTTTTTTCTCTAGTGACAGGGATGGATTTGCATCGGTCGGGCCGTCCCTTCACCCCTGTCTTCAGTCCAGGAAAGGTGCCCACCACATGAAGACCACTACACCAAGTTAGAGTGTCACCTATTGTAAGTCAAGAGGCTGCTCCTGACCATTCTTGGCCCAGGACGTAAAACAGTGTTTGGCCCACGGTGAGTGCTCAGTAAACGGCAATAATAATAGAAACAAAGCCAACTAGACCAAACTGGTATCATGTGAATCAAATAAACACTGTCATGAAAACTACTTTCTGTGACCGACTAGCGGAAAGACAGGTCTTCCCCTCACCCGTGATGTTTTACGTCTGCTGGGATAGCACTCGAGTAGTGTGCTATATGGACTGACATATAAAACCATTGCATGTCTTGTTTGGGAGAGAGAGAAACAAGGGAGTCCAAAGGTTCTCACTTTCTTCCTACATTAAGTATCTTCTCTCCTTAGGTTTTGTTTTCTGTAACTGTGAGACGAGCTTTCTTTTTGTTTTTGTTTGTTTGTTTAGTTTTTTAATCTTCACACTTACTGACGTCTCTTTCTGCTCTAGCCTGTTATTTTGCATAGAAGGTTAACATTCAGGTGCATCAATGTGCCTTCAAAACTTATTCTTCCCTTCAACAAAATATCCAGGGAACTGAAGATGGGCATGTGCAGAATTCATAAATTTACGACATCACTGACCTCAGTTCTTCAACTTCCATTGGTTTTGTTGGACTAGGGTGCTATGTGGAGTAATCATGGAGGCAGGGAAGAGAGAGAATTGCTCGTCATCTACAAAAATTGCTTGTCATCGGAAATAAGGTCATTTGATGACAGTGTCAAATACAAGAGGAAAAACTGACTTTATTCAGGGACGTTTTATCAGGAGGGAATCACCTGCCTTCTCCCTAACGTGTCCTTCCAAAGCAAGCTTCATTTCCTCCTCATTAAAGCTAAGAAGGCATATAGGCATGTAGCTACCACACTCCGAAATGCTCAGCATGGTAGGAAGTCAACATGAAAGTGGAACCACCTGTGTAGCAGACACAGCGCTGTCGCATATGGCTGTGGTCACTGGCACAGTTTTATTGGAAGATGGAGCAATTATTTTTACATCAAAGAAACAAAGAACCTGAAATTAAAGGCAACTAAGCCAGCTGCAGAAATGTGGACCAGGATTTTTCTGAACCTTTTAGCATAGTAATGATTGTTTATACTAAGTTTGATGACAACTTATGCAGATTTAATGTGTTCAAAACTATGCCTTTTCTGGCCGGGTGCTGTGGCTCACGCCTGTAATCCCAGCTCTTGCTGAGGTGGGCAGATCACCAGAGGTCAGGAGTTTGAGACCAGCCTGGCCAACATATAGTGAAACCCTGTCCCTACTAAAAAATACAAAAATTACCTGGATGTGGTGGTGCATGCCTGTAGTTCCAGCTACTTGGGAAGCTGAGGCAGGAGACTCAGAGCTTGAACCCGAGAGGCAGAGGTTGCAGTACTCTCTTCTAACCAAGGTAGGGATTGGATAGATGAATATTTTACTGTTTTTCTAATAATTTATTTTTGTTATTGCTAATAGTGTATACACATCATCAGTTGACCTAATAAGAACTCCAGATCCACTCTCCTACTGAGTAGAGGCCAAAATTCCATATAAATATGACAAGGCCACTAAAAGATAAGAGAGATAAAATGTCAGCCAAATAGAAAAAAATCTCACAAGAAAACATAGGCTGGGTGGTATTTTCAAAACTGATAGAGGCCTTAAAACCAAATGAAACAATGAGAGGTGACAGTGAGGAGTAAGAGAATCTTTGTAAATTTAAAAAGTGGGCCATAATAGTCTAAGATAACCAATATGCCATCCAAATAATGTTGCATTTGTTTTTGTTGTTATCTAAATCAAGCTAAAAATGATGAAAGCTATTTTAGTTGTGAAATGACCAAATCTTAACAGCTGAACTCAGAATCCATTTAGTCAAGCCACTAATTTTATAGACAGGGTAATTAAACCAGAGAGTTTGAGAGTCTACAAAAAAAAAAAATCACTCAACTAGTGGATGGCGAGTCAGCTCTGGAACCCAGGTCTCCTATTCTTAGTCCAGTGTGAATTTATGCATACCTAAATCTTACTTCCCTTAAAAGATACCTATAGATGCTTAGGATTTATCTCATGCCTATTCTTAGAAATCATATTAGAAAAAACACAACTAACAGTGAAATACGAATATAGGTCTAACGTTTGGGAAAAGGACATCCATAGCATTTCCGGCTTTAAGTCTGTGCCACAATACATGGAAATCAGGAAGGTGGGTAGAGAGGTACACAAGTACATATTCATGACTAAATTTAACCCCGAAGTTCTAAAAATAAAATAATTTTGGAAGAGAAAAGGCATAATTTTGTTTTTGGTTTTGTTTGTTTGTATATATGTTTGTTTGTTT
This sequence comes from Sapajus apella, assembly GCF_009761245.1. Classification (NCBI taxonomy): domain Eukaryota; kingdom Metazoa; phylum Chordata; class Mammalia; order Primates; family Cebidae; genus Sapajus; species Sapajus apella. Next base: position 10,846,663 of record NW_022436946.1, on the reverse strand, counting down.
TTGAGAGATGGAGCCTTGCTCTGTCACCCAGCACTTTGGGAGGTCGAGGTGGGCAAATCACTTGAGGTCAGGAGTTCGAGACCAGCCTAGCCCACATAGTGAAACCCTGTGTCTACTAAAAATACAAGAATTAGCCATGCATGGTGGTACACAGCTGTAATCCCAGCTATATGGGAGGCCGAGGCAGGAGAATTGCTTGAACCTGGGAGGTGGAGGTTGCAGTTGCAGTGAGCTGAGCTCGTACCACTGTACTCTAGCCTGGGTGACAGGGCAAGACTCCTTCTCTAAAAGGAATACTATGTAAATGGGTGTCTGAAGACATTTCAGAATACTGATGTCCTAGTCAGGGGCCTCTCAGAAGCTACCACTGAAGCTCATTGTAACTAGAAAGACAAAATTTATTAACTGAGCTGTAATAAATGCTCCTTAACCAATATGATGCTTACTCTGTACACTTTTGGTCCTGTGATGTCAGTGACACAAGATCCGTCCCTTGCTTTATGACTAATCTCACAATCACATCAACTAGATGAGTAACACTGTTTGGCAGACTCTGAAACTCCCTAGGCTTCAGTTTCTCTGTCTATAAAATTAGTAGGTTGATTAGATGGATTCAGAGCTCAGAATAGCCCCATAAATGAGCTTTGTTTTCCCCTCAGCCCATGTGATGTTGTCAAAGAAGTGATAAATGAGAGATACCTCAACGTGGAGGATGCGAGTCGGAGAACAAGGGGATACTTCAGATGTGAACGTGGCATGGTGCTGCATAATGGGAAATCTGTTTTCATTTCTTTCATTTCAGATGCCAAGGGGAAAGTGACTTTACCTGCTAGAGAGATTTTTAAATATTTCCCCAGCTGCTCTGGTATGTAGTGTGTTTATTGTAGGAGAATATGCAACCTCAAAAGGAAAAATAAGTCCTGGGTGCTTGAGTTGTAGAGACATTTCCCAATATTCAACATGTGCTGTATAAAAATGGCTCTCACTGACCCAATAAGTTTTGGAAGTGATGGAAACTATGCCCATCACTCTATTAGATTTTCATTATGTATGCATTAAAGGTCAGAAAATTCTGGCAGTAAAGGAATTGTTTAACTTTGTGAAATCCCAAACATCCCAAAGTGGACATACTTTGGAAAATGTTGGAGTAGAGAGTTAAAACATTTTAGCATCTCAGATGTACCAGTAAAACAAATAGCATCTGATAAATTCATTGATTAAAGACATCTTTGATCAAGTATATAAGCAAAATCTAAGAATATATCTTCAGATATGGGTTGAATGATTTATTAAAATTCTATGGAAGTTCCAAATAGGTTATAAAAGGAGACCACAGCCAGATTTTTATGTTCTCTCCAAATCAGTGGAGAAAACACTTTGTGAAGAATCATAACCATTGCTCCCACAGTCTGTTTGTGTCAAAATTGACCAGGATGAACATCTCTCATGCTCTCCTAAAAATGTTCCTCTTCCTGGTCTTGCACTTATCCTATATGACAATTCACTTGTGTGTCTTCCTTTTCCTCTCTACCTAGATATCCTTGACCAAAGGGCCATGACTTATTTATCTTTGTGCACCTAGCACAGTGCCTCATAAAGACGAGGCATTAATAAAAACTCATTGGGGATTTAAGGATAGGTAGAAATTTCTAGGTAAAAAAAACTAGAATGTGCACAGGCCTTGTGGGAGATGGAGCATAGCATGGTCAAAGAGCTGAGAGACCAGATCAGGCTTCACTCCAGGCCTATAAAGGCCAAATATCTGTGTGTGGAAGCTCAGAAGCAGCATTTTTCACAGATTTTGCAACTGATTCTAATAAACAGTTAAGGTGGAAAACCATTGATCTAAACAATAGCATAGTACCATTTAACTGAAAAGTAGCTAAGAAGGCTGCCACAGCTACTTGCAGACAACGGAAAGTTTAAAATGGTGGTTACAAGTTGAGGTTACCCTAAAATGTCATTTTCATGCATAATGCAGCTGTTAAATTGTACAGTGTTTACAATAATATGCTAATGATGCTGAGTGGGAAGGCACAGAAAGCTCACGAGCCCACACACGCTCAGTTACAGTGGACACACCTAGATACTGTAATCCACAACAGTTGATTTTGGTAAAACACAGTTGGAATTTTGTAATTTGTAAATAGCGGCAGAATTAGAGAGCTGGAATTTTTAAAAACATAATCCTGATTATTTGATAATTTTAAGGTTAATGCAGATTAAGAAATAACTCATGCAAGAAAGTAGAAACCCAAATTTAACTTTGTCCCTACTTTCTTCATATCTTTCCCCTCAATACAGTACAATACACACACACACACACACACACACACACACACACACACACACTGCTATGTAAAAGCTTTAGGGTGATTTAAAAATAACATTTCTGGTTATAAACACCTGAAGTTGTTTACCTCTGGAATGAAAGTTTGTTATTGTCTTATGGAAACTTGAATAATAACTAACTTTGCAAAGGGACACATTTGAGATGTTTGGTCAGAGAAGAAAAAATTGCTCTGTAACACAGAGCAATTTTATTATGTTTTTCCATGTTCCAGAACACTAGAGTGATTCCAACCCTGCACTTTGGAACTTGAAGATACTTTAAAGTTCTTATCTGGGTTCTTTTAATTTTATACTAGTTGGGTCAAGTATGCTTCCTGAATGTGTCATTTAGCCCTTCTTGAAAGCATTGTAGCAATGGGTTTTAGCATCATAGCAATATCTGTAGGAAAACAGCCTGTGGTTTGGCAAGATTGCCACCATCTTGAAGCAAACCTGCCATGACGACTAATGATGATGACTAATGTTTGACTCCTCCATGCCAAGGTGTTCTACGGCAGGGATCTCCAACCCTGGAGATTGGTGCCGGTCCATGGCCTGTTAGGAACTGGGCTGCACAGCAGGAGATGAGTGGCAGGCGATGGAGCAAAGCTTCATCTGATTTACAGCTGCTCCCCATCACCTGCATTACCACCTAAGCTCCACCTCCTGTTAGATCAGGAGCGGCATTAGATTCTCATAGGAGCATGAACCCTATTGTGAACTGCGCAAGTAAGGGATGTAGGTTGCGTGTCCCTGTGAGAATCTAACGCCTGGTGATCTGTCACTGTGTCGCTGTCTCCCATCATCCCCAGATGGGACTGTCTAGTTGTAGGAAAACAAGCTCAGGACTCCCATTGATTCTCACATTATGGTGAGAATCATTTCATTGTATGTTGCAATGTAATAATAATGAAATAAAGCACACAATAAATGTAATGTGCTTTAATCATCCTGAAACCATCCCTTCCTAGTGCATGGAAAAACTGTCTTCCCTGGTGCCAAAAAGGTTGACCGCTGTTCTGTAGCAAGGTCATTAAACAATGCCTGTAGCATAGATAACCCCTCAGAAAGATGCTTATCTAATGTACCCAGTGGTCATGAGTTTTTGCAAGAAAGTCTGAGATGTGACCAGCTGCACTTGACTTTACCCTGAAAGCTTGCTATATAAAAGATGCTTTCTGGAGGGGGGATGCAGGCATCCACTGTCTCACTGCTGCCCAAGATAAAACTACTGTTTGTAAGACCCTATGAAATATTTCTTTCTGAGAAACTGGATTTTTCAGCCTCTTTTTATGGCCTTCAGCTCCCTTGGCCTTTGTGGGTAGGTTTGTATATACTTGCTCACTGCAGACAAAATTCTACTTCAGTATAGGCATATTTTTGGGTTTATAGATAATCTGGTTACTGAGTTTGAACCCAGTTCTGATTCCAATGCTCATGATCTTTCACTTTACCACACAGTCTTCCAGAAACAAATAAGATGTGGTCTCTGCCCTTGATAGATTCTCCATCTAGCATGGTATATAAACAAATGATTGCTGCTGAAAGTTTAATGGAAAACTAAGGAAGGTGATGCTAACTCTGCCTGGGCATGTCAGGGAAAGTATCACATAGGAGGGGGTATTTGTAGTGAGTGTTTCCACCAGGAAAGACCAGCCGAGGGACTTTCCTATGTACAGTAACATGCTTTCACTCATAGTGTAAAAAAATTAACATTCTCACCCTTTTTTCACAGCCGTCATTGGTGTTACCAATCTCCCATGCTCTCCTAAAATAGTTTCCTGTTCCTGTTTTTGCACTTCTCCTATATAATTAGTTTCCATGTCTTTTGTTTTCTCTACACCTAGAGCTCCTTGACCAAGGGGCCGTGACTTATTTATCTTTGTGCACCTACACAGTGCCTCACAAAGACTAGGCATTAATAAACACTCACTGGGCACTTGAGGATAGGTAGAGATTCCTAGGTAAAGAAACTAGGATGTGCACAGGCCTTGTGGGAGATGGAGTATAGCATATTCAAAGACCCAAAAGACAAGATCAGAACGACTAGCTATTAGGCAGTAGTGGTGGTGGTAGTAATGCAGGCAGAGTGTTCAGGAAGGTGATGTTGTGGGTTAGAGTAATGTGAGATAAAAGTAAGACTGGTTGGAGTTAGACCATTAGGATCTTAGAGAACACGTTAAAGATTGTGGCCTTCATCCTAAGAGCAATAGGAAGCCATGGAACAGAGGGTAGATGGGTAACACGCTGAAAATTTCACGTGAGCTCTATTGAGGGGAAAGGGCTAGGGACGAATACAGCAAGGGAAAATGTAGTAATCTACATTTAGGCTTTATGTAGCTAACCTAGTTGCTACGTATCAATGCTGCATTTCAATGGTAGGGATATCCCCCAAGTGAATACCAACTAATGATGGTTTCTACCATAGAGTGAATGTCCTTTTGCAAGCCATTGATGTTACAATTATTAAAGTGTAACTACTATAGTAATCCAAATATTAATTGTGGCTTTTAGTGAAGGTTGAAAGACGTGCCCCTTTTTTAGTAATACTACACAGAAAAGTCACATATTTGAACATAACTACTTGCCTAATCCTTTTAGGATTTTCTTTTCCAATTTTTGCTCTTTATTGCTGACAGGCTCTTTCACAGCAGGTGGCTCTCCAGAAGCAACAGGTTCTCTTCCAGCCTCTTCAGTTGTTTCTTCACCATCCCCATCCTCGTTGTCAGGTGACTCCACATTCTCAGGCTGCTCACTGGCCCTAGTGGAGCCCTCTTTCCCTGCTGTGCCGGCAGCAGACCCGTAAGTGTTAATGATGTCTTCCAGCTGTCGATTCAGCTCTTCAGAGATATCGGGGTGTGCACTTGCCTCTTTCTCTGGTGGTTGGACTGGGGTTGAAGAATCCTGGCCATGTTCCTTCTCCAGACCATTGTGACTGGGTAATGATGAGCTGTCCCCTGGAGGTGTTGACTGTTGTTCAGCTGTAAGCTGTTCAGAGTGATTAGCCTCCATCTTGGGAGTAGTATCTAGTGGTAAGCACAGTTAGACTTTATGTAGCTAACCTAGTTGCTGAGTATCAATGCTACATTTCAATGGCAGGGAATTCCCCAAGTGAATACCAACTAGTTATGGTTTCTACCATAGAGTGAATGTCCTTTCACAAACCATTCATGTTACAATTATTAAAGTAGGAACAGTGGAAAGTTCTTTTTACCAAATCAAGTAATACTACTGGCATATTTTTGGTTTTGATCTTCAATTTTCAGTGGTATTCCTTATTATTCACATTAAGAAATTAATTCATTCTGTTGTTTTTTTGTGACCGCATTTTGCCATTTTGCTTACACTAGCCAGTTTGTGTTATAATTTTTCTTTATAATTCTATAGATTAATAATCACTGGAGATACATGACCGTATATATTTAATATATTTAAATCTAAAATGGCATTAGTTTTCTTTCAAAGTTAAAATATTTAATAGAAGACCCATTGAATTTATTTAAATGATTCATAACATCTCTAAGCTCTATTTGATACATAATTCAATATTTTGCTTAGTATGAATATTTTGATGTAAATGCATTATTACACTGGATACAAGAGCCATTTCTCACTTTTCTGGCATTTTCTTTTTCAGAAAAGCAACACGAATACTTTTTCTGAGCTTAGAACTGGCATCATTTTTGGAATAAAACAGGGAATAAAGGAAGACATAAATAAATAAACCAAGTAGTATGTAATCATGGGCTAGGCATGGGGGCTCATGTCTATAATCCCAGCACTTTGGGAGGCCGAGATGGGTGGATCACTTGAGGCCAGGAGACCAGCCTGGCCAACATGGTGAAACCCCATCTTTACAAAAAATACAAAAATTAGCTGGGTATGGTGGTGGGCACTGGTATTCCCAGCTACTTGGGAGGCTAAGGCATGAGAATTGCTTGAACCTGGGAAGTGGAGGTTATAGTGAGCCAAGACTGCGACACTGCACTCCAGCCTGGGCAAGACAGAGCAAGATTTCATCTCAAAAAAAGAAGAAGAAGAAGAAAGAAACAGAGAGAAAGAAAAGAAACATGGTGATGCTTATACCAACAATTCCTTAAATTTCTATAATACTCTTTTATTGCAATACATAAACCAACTTTTTAAAAGAAAAAGCAGATTACAATTTTCTCTTCTAAGTCAGGAAGCTCTAGGAAAACTTAATAATTTTTAAGAAGTAGCAATGTTTCATAAACAAGGAGGAAACCAACTGGAGAAATAATTCAGCAATAATAAGGGCTCTTAGGAAAGGGCTAGAGATGGAAATGAGTCAGAGATTCCAGGGTTTCTGACTATTATGACTTCTAGGGTTGCAATAGATTCGGTTTAGCCCTTTAAGTTGTGGTGCATTTTATTTGTAAATAATATTTAGCAGTGATGCTGCCAATTAGCAACATAAAAATATGGCAAGATCCTCATAACTCGCAGGTTTTGCTGTTGTGGTAACATGAAAGTGAAAACAAAAACATACTGTTCTACAAACTGCACAGCTTCCTTTTCCTGTTCTCGGGGCAGTGGATGTCAATCAGATGCTCAGACACCAACAAGAACAGAAAACTCAACATAGAGACGTTGCCACCGACTTGTGATGCTCACCAAGCACTCATAACTTGGAGGAAGTACTTTTTTCTTTCACTGATTTGAATTCACCAACTCGATTATCAAATAGGGCAGCACACAGTTTCATTATCTTCGTCGCTGGGATTTTCTCACCCTGACCTCTACTTGTTGATTGCGCTCATCTATATATAACTTATCCCCCGCCCCGACCCCAAACTCAGAGAAAGACACATGGCACCTGCTGTCCAGCCAGAAGTTATTTTAAGCTATTCTAAAATGAGTCATGGCATTTAGCACTTCATCCTTGAAAATCAAGAGAATAATTTTTCAATCAAATTGAAAACAGTAAACATATACTGGCTTAAATCCGCACGTGGGTTTTAATGTTGGGGAGACCACCTTAGGAAGAAATAAAATCTCAAGTAAGTGAACTTCAAAATAATTGAAAGTAGACTGTCCATAGGAGTTTACTTTGGTTAGAGTAAATCCAAGTGGTTGTTTGTATTTGATTTATTCTTTATCAGATGCCACAGTCATTAATGTTTTTAATTCTTAATTCCATGGCTATACTTTAAACTCCTGTTCCACATTTACTTTAAAACAGAATCGTCATTATAAACCCCAGGACACCTCAATTTCTAAAAGTAGCCTCGAGACAAGTTCACAAGAGGGGGAAAGCAAATCAACAAAGTCAAAGAACTTTGTTACTTTTAAATCATCCATTTTATATTATGTAGCAAAGAAAATATTTCTATTTTTTATCTTAAAAAAACTTAATTGCCTTATTTTCCCCTCCCCAGGGAGAGAACTTTTCACTTGTGTTGGCTATTCCAGATGACTATCACAGACACATCCCTCCCTGAGGAACACATTTTATTTGTAAATACAACAATGAAAAGTTCTCCAACAGTTCACTGGCAATCTCAAAGTTGCAAGTTCCGAACACCACAAACCGCACACTACTTCTTCTCACAGGGCTTGGGGGAGTGTTTGTCATACTTACCAGAAGGCAAGGAGCTAAGCAAGAAGAGAGAGGAGAGGAAAGAGGCAGGAAAAAGCAAGTCAGAGCTGCAGCAACAGCAGGAGGGGCGGGCTGGTGGTGTTCTTACAAGGGAGAGAGAAACCCAATACACACACATACACGCGCACGCACACACACAAACACACGCACGCCACAGGCACTGTTGGAGGCAGCAGTCTGGAGGAGGTGGGGGTAGGGAAAGGCACATCGTATGACACAGCAAGGGGAAAATACACCCAAGCTTCCCTAGCTGTCGCCAGGGGAACCGTCTTAGCAGAGAAAAGCAGCTGGTAGATCTCATCCGACTCTCCGTGCTTTGTTCGTCTTTTTGGAAATTTAAGCTCTGAGTATATCACCCCCTTTGCGAATGCAATCTTTCACCGTTATCCTTTTGGGTAGAGATCAGTTTTTCTTACTTCTTGGTTTATCTCCAGAGTGGTGGATGATTCATCTTCTTTTTTTTCCCGCTTCCTCTTGCGCTAGCTTAATTAGTGTTAGGTTTCTTATAGGAATCATGGAAAAAGAAAAACAATGGCATACGAACAGGGAGGTGGTGGAACCATTTTAATTCTGATGTCACTGTTTGGTTTGTCTGCAAAGTTTGAAATAAAAATGTAGATGGTGATTTTGGAACCGAACTGAGTATAATCTTCATGCATGTGGTAATTGGTGTGACCTAGCAGCAAAGTCTTTCCCAGGTAACTATGTTCAAACAAACCCGTAGGGAAGCAGTCTGCTTTTTCTTCCTTAGTTTGTGGCTTTCCCGGGCTTTGTAAATCCTCAACATGTTTCTTGATCCTCCTCAGAAAAAGAACCTCTTTCTGATTCACCATGAAATGCCTCTCTGTTAATTTCCATCCATTCCTGTTTTCTTTTTCTTTCTGAGCTTGTGTTCTCATACTTCCAAAGCAAATTCCTCCATCAGTTTCTGCTCTGGGGACAGGCTGGACATAGTGGCATCCCTTTCGGTAAGCAGAATAATGCCACCCAAAAGATCTGACCCACTTCCTGGAACCTGAGTATGTTACTTTACATGACAAAAGAGGCTTCATATGTGATTAAGGACCCTGATGTAGGGAGATTATCTTGAACTATCTGGGTGGGCTCAATGTAATCACAAGGGTTTTTATACATGACCAAGGAAGACAATAGGATTGCAGGCAGAAAAAGAGATTTGATGACCTCAGCATAGGACAGGAAGCTTCTAGAAGCTGGGAAAGGCAAGGAAACAGATTCTAGAGCGTCCAGAGGGATGCAATCCTGTGATGTTGATTTTAGCCCAGTGAAATTCCTTTTGGATTTCTGACCTCCAGAAATATAAAATAACAAACTTAGGTTGTTCTTAAGATGCTAAATTTGTGATAAGATGTTATGGCAGCAAAAGGAAATGAAAACATCCCACCCGCCAATATTTTCCTACTTATTTCTCTGAGTTTAGGGGAGGCATAAGTTATATATTAATGAGCTCACCCAACAAGCAGAAGTCAGGATAAAGAAATGCCAATGCTGGCAGGGCGCGGTGGCTCACGCCTGTAATTCCAACACTTTGGGAGGCCAACACGGGCGGATCACAAGGTCAAGAGATAGAGACCATCCTGGCCAACATGGTGAAACCCCGTCTCTACTAAGAATACAAAAATTAGCTGGGCGTGGTGGTGTGCACCTGTAGTCCCAGCTACTCGGGAGACTGAGGCAGGAGAATTGCTTGAACCTGGGAGGCAGAGGTTGCTTGCAGTGAGCCAAGATTGTGCCACTGCACTCCAGTCTGGTGCCTGGCAATGGAGCAAGACTCTGTCTCAAAAAAAAAAAAAAAAAAAAAAAGGAAAGAAATTCCATGGAGTAATAAAAACAATGATTCTCTTTATTATATTAAATATTAATTAAGGTGGAGAATTAAAATTGATGAAAGAGAAAAGTACTTTCTTCTAAGTTAATGAATACTTGGTGAGTGCCACAAATTGGGTGACATTCCATCCTGGATTGTAGCAAACTGACCCGATCAGATCTCTCAGTAAATATAAACAAATCAGTGCTTCTCAAATTTAAATAATGTACAGATTCACTTAGCAGAATAACTTAAATAATGTGGAAATTATTTGAAGGATTGTATTATTAGTGTTATTATTTGAACCCATATGTACTAATATGAAAATGGGATAGACTCCTTATGCTTACAGTAGTTATATAATATAAATTTTTAAATGTATATATTTTAAAGCCTACATTTAAAATCAATAAATGTAATTCAAATTAATAACACTACTTTTATGTGACAGATATTGTTTTGCTGAACTTAAATTGCTACTTTGCAACATGAATATTATATTGACTACTGGGTATTTTTGAGTTTCTGGTGCGCTTCTACAATGGGGTTTGGGAATTTCCTCAACACTTGATTTATTCAAATTATTACATAGGTTTTTTGGTTTTTATTTTGTTTTTGTTTTTGCTTGAAACAAAGTTTCACTCTTGCTCCCCATGCTGGAGTGCAATGGCGCAATCTCAGCTCACCACAACCTCCACCTCGTGGGTTCAAGTGATTCTTCTGCCTCAGCTTACCGAGTAGCTGGGATTACGAGCCTGCGCCACCACGCCCAGCTAATTTTGTATTTTTAGTAGAGATGGGGTTTCTCCCTGTTTGTTGGGCTGGTCTTGAACTTCTGACCTCGGGTGATCTGCCCATCTCGGCTTCCCAAAGTGCTGGGATTTCAGGCCTGAGCCACTACGCCTGGCCCATTACATAGTTTTTATTCATGGGCCTGCTAGGATTTCATGTGCTATAATTTTCATTTGATGTACAACTGCATCATTTACTGCTTGCTATGGTCTGAATGTTTGTGTCACTCCAAAATTAATGTGTTGAAATCATAAACCACAAGGTGATGGTATGAAGAGGTGGGGCTTTTGGGAAGCAGTTGGATTTTGAGGGTAAAGCTTTTATGAATGGAATTTGTGTTCTTATAAAAGAGGTCTGAGAGGCTGGATGCAGTGGCTCATGCCTGTAATCCCAGCACTTTGGGAGGCCAAGGCAGGCGGATCACGAGGTCAGGAGATTGAGACCATCTTGGTCAACATAGTGAAACCCCGTCTCTACTAAAAATAAAAAAAATTAGTTGAGCATGGTGGTGCATGCCTGTATTCCCAGCTACTCTGGAGGCTCAGGCAGGAGAATTGCTTGAACCCAGGAGGTGAAGGTTGGAGTGAGCCAAGATCGTGCCATTGCACTCCAGCCTGGGCAACAGTGCAAGACTCCATCTCAAAAAAAAAAAAAAAAAAAAAAAAGAAAGAAGTCTGAGAGAAACCCCCTTACCCCTCTACCATCTGAGGTTTCAGAGAGAAGATGGCCTTGTATGAGGAGGTCACCAGACACAGAATTTTCCTGTACCTTGATCTTAGACCTTCCAGCCTACAAAACTATGAGAAATAAATTTCTATTCTTGGCCCAGCATGCTGGCTTACACCTATAATCCCAGCACTTTAGGAGGCCAAGGCAGGTGGATCACTCGAGGTCAGGAGTTTGAGACCAGCCTGGCCATCATGGTGAAACCCCGTCTCTACTAAAAATACAAAAATTAACCGGGCATGGTGGCACATGCCTGTATTCCCAGCCACTTGGGAGGCAGAGGCAGGAGAATCACTTGAATCTGGGAGGCAGAGGTTTCAGTGAGCCGAGATTGCACCACTGCACTCCAGCCTGGGCGACAGAGCGGGACTCTGTCTCAAAAAAAAAAAAAAATTCCATTGTTTATAAGCCACTCCGTTTATGGCATTTTGGTATAGCAGCCTGTATAGATGAAATCGTATTCTTTGTCATTGTCCTGCAATTATTAGAGTAGTGCTAATTGGCTCTAACTTGAATATGTACACACATGATAGTGGAGGTATCAAAATGACACTTACACAGTGGTTACCCAGAACCAAAATAGATGTATGCATTTTCAATTATAATTGAAATGAATACAAACATGCAAAACTGTGACTCCCAAGAATTTGCCTGTGGCCTGATAGGGGCCCAAAAAACTGGGATAGGTTAGGAAAGACAGCAAATTAATAGAGCACAGTGTTTTGTTGTTCATCAACCTTAAGAGAACACAAATTACACATCTAAGGCTTTAAGCTATTGTAAAGAATACGGTTTTTTTTTGAAAATACATTTAAATTTTTATGCAAATATTACAGGAAAATAATTTGAAAATTCAAATGATGCTAAAAAGCTTATCCCAAGAAACAATAACTCCTTATTCCTCTACCTTCCACAAGTAGATGTTTTTTATTCTGGGATTTACTTTATCATTTGTAAATAAAATGCCTTGATTGCTATCTGTCAACTTATTCATTTTTGACATTACTTATTGCCTTCTCATAACGGTAGATGAAGATTTTCATTATTTACACTCCCTTTCTTCTGCTCTTTTCATTTTCCCCATAAAATTAGCATATCAAAGTTTAATTCATATTCTATATTGTCTTTATTCAAATAATGTTTACTGTTTAACCAGGTAGAGCATTGTGATTATAGTTCTATTCATATGCAACTTTCTGTTTTTCCTGGAGTTGATAATTTCCTTTTTTTTTCATTTGCCTAGTATTGGGAATACTCTGTCTTCCCAAATAGTATAAGAGACCTCTAAATCTCTTTATACAGTATTCCCAAGGTCAAATCTGTCAAATAATTTATGTGTTCTGAGATTTTTTTTTGGAGATACTATCCCCACATACAAACACCCTCAGAACCTTGACTCCTCTTCTCTAAACTGGGCTGGTGGCTTCTACGCTTGCTACACAGCTGTGGTCCTGGCACTTCCCCGGCTGTCATTCTGGGAATTCCCTTTACCTCTCTGCTGTTTTCTGGCTCCCATTCTTCCTCTTTCTTGGTTTAATTCCTCATTTAGGAAAACATATCCTCTAGTGACTTCCTGAGAAAGCACTTACGGGTGACTGTGTATGTGCCTGAAATGTCTTTTTGATACCCTTATAGTTACTTGATTGATAGTTTGGCTAGATGTAATCTTTTAGGTTGAAAATAATTTTTATCAAAAATCTTAATTTTCCCCTGTCTTTTAGTTTTTAATAGTTTTCTTAAAAATGCAAGGTTATTCTTATTCCTTATCCTTTGGATATATCTCTGGAACCCTTTGGCATCTTCTCTTTACCAAGATGTTCTGAAGTTTCACAAAGATTAAATTTGATGTGGATCTTTTTTATTCATTTATTATTTTGGATGCCTACTGGGTTTTAAAGTCTGGAGACCCAAATATTTAACTTGTTTTCTTTTTTGTCATTGTTGCTCACTCTCATCCGCCTCTTAGCCTCATATCCCTCAGTTCAGAGCCTTTCTGGTTAAACTTCAGAGAACAATCCTCAGGTATCCTGAAAGGGACTTGATTTTGAATGGTGGCATTGAGGACCCTTTCTTCTAATTGTTCCTTCTCCTAACTGAAAACAAACAAACAAGCCAGGTATGATGGTGTGCTCCTGGTAGTCCCAGATACTTGGAAGACTGGTCGAGAGGATCATTTGCATGCAGCAGTTCAAACCCAGCCTGAGCAACACAATAAGACCCCCAACTCTGAAAACAAACAAACCCAACAGCCATCAAACCATCTTAGTATTTATAGGCTCCGGCTTTACTGCCACTTTCAATTGTATCTCCACTTGCAGAATATTAACCTCAAATTCCTTAGTCTTTTCAGTCTACCAGGCAAACTAGCTTGCCTCTCACTGCTAGCCTGTCTCACTTACATCCAGCCCCATCCATATGAAGCGCACTTCCTGTTGAATCATTTACCACTGTTTATTGTGTTCTAGTCCTCATCCATTGTGGTTTGGGGTTTACGGATTCAATTCTTCTGGCTTCCCTAACATTAGAGCTTCCCTTTTTTTTGCTTTTTGTTCTGCTTGTTTACTGGTGAATTTTATAGGAGAAAGAGGTCAGAATTGTCTTCATTACCATGAAGATGTGTTTAACAATTATAGCAGTCCAGTAATGAAATGACCTATCCTTCAAAATAAAAAGTGTCAGCATTGGAAGTACCCAGTAGAGACTTGGTTGTTCTTTCTTTCAGGAATACTAATGAAGAAACGTCTGGAAAGGGGGTAGGGACAAACTAAATGACTCATTTAAGGTCTTTTGCAAGTATACAAGTTTATAAATCTGTACTTTAATTCTACCACGGGCTGAAGGGAAGCAGAAATCATTAAATAATTAAGATCATGAGCCTCAAAATCAAATGGCTTCCATGTGAATTCCAGATCTGTCTTTTACTTATGCTATATTTTAATTTCTTTAGCTTCAATGTCCTACTTCATGGAATGGGAACTACCTATTGTACATGATTGTTATGAAATTAACACAGTAAATGTGGTCTAATATAAACACATAATCTTTGTTGACTAATTTCAATAATCATGTGTTTAAATCAAGCTTGTGAATGGGAATTAATATTTTCTTCTCTTTTTTTTTTTTTTTTTTTTTTGAGGCAGAGTCTCACTCCATCGCCAGGCTGAAGCACAGTGGCGTGATCTCGGCTCACTGCAACCTCCGCCTCCCAGGTTCAAGCGATTCTTCTGCCACAGCCTTCCGAGTACCTGGGACTACAGGTGTGCGCCACCATGCTCAGCTAATTTTTTTTATTTTTAGGCAGACGGGTTTTCACCATGTTGGCCAGGATGGTCTCCGTCTCTTGACCTTGTGATCCACCTGCCTTGGCTTCCCAAAGTGCCAGGATTACAGGTGTGAGCCACTGCGCCCATCAGGGAAATAATATTTTCTACATTAATAACATTTTTGAATTGTTACTGCCTAGAACCAAGCTGAAGGAATCTATTGTATCATCTCTTGGCTGTGGTATTTATATTCTTGATCTAGGCTAGATCTGGCTTGGGGTGGTGGGGGCACATCGCTTTACATTGCTTTTACTTAGCAGACATCACCTTTGTCTTTTGAAAAAGAAGGGAAATGTGAGCTTGTAATAAACAGAGATTATTTCATATGAATCCAAATACAAAACCAAACAGCAAGTTACAATAATCAATTTCCACAGTGACAACTCTTTCATTTGTACTAGGGGTTTACAGTTGATCTCTAGAAGTAAAATATGATTCCCACCCTGTGAAAGACTTTGGTTTGATCACTTTTCAGCAAAATTAGGCAAGCAAAGATTATTTCTAGTAAAGAGTAGAGTGGACTAACTTTCACAAATAAAATAAACAGCTTGAAATTTATATAAATATTGGGTGCTACACTTGTAAAGAGCTCCACTTCTAAAGTAGCCTTATTACTCTTACATTTTTATATTAGCAATTTCATTGTGGAAGTCTTTTTATAAATAACGCAGACAGATTCTAGGATAGGCTTCTTTATACCAATTCTCTGTTGAATTCAAATTAATAAGACATTGCTGCATGCATTCTACAGGGGATGTTTGGCTCATGCCAATATTTTTGTCAAGGAAGATCAGAATAAGGTGTGTTCTGTGGCAGGAATATTAGACCTCCCCATCTTTGAAGAGCTCCTCCTTATCCTCTTGCTGGATGTAGTAGAGATTCGGAAGCATAGGACGGTATGTTGACTTGTTCATCCAGAGTGTCCACTGAGGGTACAGTTGTATTTAGTGGCTACTATGGGCTGTAGCAATGACATTCCCCTAAAGCAGACTCCACTCTTCCAACCCCTGCATACTAGAAAGAGGGCTTGAGGGTCAAGTGATTGGTCCTGATTAAAATATGTGACAGTTTGGATATTTGTTTCCTCAGAGTCTCATGTTGAACTTTGATCCCCAGTGTTGGAGGTGGAGCCCAGTGGGAGGCGTTTGGGTCATGGAGGCGGATGTCTCATGAATAGCTGGGTGCCATTCTCCTGGGATTGAGTTCTTGCTCTATTAATTTCCACAAGAACTGATTGCTAAAAAGAACCTGGTACCTTCCTCCCCTCTCTCTCCTTCTTCCTCCCTCTTGCCATGTGATGCCTGTTCCCCTTCACCTTCCACCATGAGTGGAAGCTTCCTGAAACCCTCCCCAGAAGGACATGCTGGCACCATGCTTCTTGTATAGCCTTCAGAACTGTGAACCAAATGAATATCTTTTCTTTTTTGATAAGTAACCCAGCCTCAGGTGTCCCTTTATTGCAGCACAAACAGACTAAGACAATCTCTGTCGCCATTGGCTTGCCCCAATTGGCTTGCCCCCGGCTGCTCCTGGAGAGGCATCGCCTTGTTGCTGCGCGTGGGTAGGAGAGCCCAGCTGGCATGTAAATACTCGACGACCCTGAGGGAAAAAGTTGCTGAACCCTAAGGGCTCAGGTCACCTTTTTGTGGCATCCTGCTTCCTTTGGCTCATGTTCCCTATAGGAAATTTGGGAAATATGTCCCACCTGAAAGAGCTCTGGCCACAAGATACCCAAATACACCTCATTAATGACAAGAAGGAGGCAATGATGCAGATGAACTGATATGTCACATGCTAATCATCCCAGCATTGAAGTCCTGAAGCTACCCATGGTTTTGGACTGCGACCTCCTGGACAGGGATATTTCTTCCCTCCCTCCCCTCTTCTCATTCCTCCTTGTCCTGGGGTTTGCCAGCTATCATGGAGTCTGCAGAATTTTGGTGAGGGAAGGGACCTCACAGATCATCTCCCCACCTCCCTCAGACTCAGAGGTCCTGTCTAGAGCCACCCTGATCCGTCCTTAGGTAGATGACATTTGATGAAAAAAATAATCGGCTCTGTTCAATAAAACAGCACCACTTGCCAATAGTTAAGTATCTCAAGATAATAGATCCATGTTGTTTTACCATACAAGGAGTGAGACTCCTTTCAAAGGTTTGATAAAACATCCCTTTCAAATAGCCTTTTTGAGGTTTTCTAACTAAGTACAAAGTTCATTTTTCTCTTCCCTGTGTAGTATCATAGGTTCTTTTGATTCCCCTCTCTAAGGGTCAGGAGTTCGTCTTTCCCCTATGTGAGTGTTACGAAGCCCCTCCTCCCCTGCTGATCACAAAGCAATTTTCAGGAGGGGTCTAAGGTTGAACTTGTTTTGAAAGGAAAACCTGTCATTCTGATGTGACAGAAAACAAGTGTGTGGTGGTCACCTAGTTCTGAGCTGGTGGACACTCCTTCCTTCTTGCAATGCAGGTCTTATCAAAGATCATGGACTAACTTTTAAATTCTGTGTATGGTCTTTTTCCTCTGTAATCATTTGGTGTGGCTTTGATAGGATCTAGAACAACACAAATCTTGGGAATGGCAGAGATCGTCAGCAGGCTTGGGACCGAGTGAGCAAATGCTTAGACTCCTCCTACCTTGCCCCTTTATCTTCCCAGTTATGTCTCTTTTTTGCCTCCCTTTCACGGTGAGGGGATGCCTAGTCTAACTGTCCATTGATAGGCTTCATTGTCCTAAAGAGAGCCTATTACCTGAACCTATCTGACTTTCTAAAGGCTTTCAGAGCCTTTCTGCTCCTAATATCTCTAATATGACTGGTTTGTCCTCAGAAGAGAAGAATTTCGGCCGGACGTGGTGGCTCACACCTGTAATCCCAGCACTTTGGGAGGCCGACATGGGTGGACAATAAGGTCAGGAATTTGAGACCGGTATGACCACCATGATGAAACCCTGTCTCTACTAAAAATACAAAAATTAGCCGGCGTTGTGGCACGCGCCTGTAATCCAGCTACTCGGGGCTGAGGCAAGAGAATTGCTGCTAGTATATTAAACGTTCTTAGAATTCAAAATTTTAAATTCAGAGATCTTAGGATCTAAAGAATGAATGAACCTGGGAGGCGGAGGTTGCAGTGAGCTGAGATTGTGCCACTGCACTCCAGCCTTGGCAACAGAGCGAGACTCGGTCTCAAAAAATAAAATGAAAAAAAAATGAAAAAGAATAACTTCCCTTGTGTTGTTCCTTATTTCAAGCTCAAAGACTGCAAAGGAAGCGCCACATCTCTTCCATTCTTCTTTGAACTGTTCCAGGGACCCTGTCCTGTATAAATTTGGAATTGTGCCAGTTAGGAGCCCAAATTGTAGTTGGATCCTGGCTGAGATGCCTTGTTACCTACTCCAGAGGTCACTGTTCAAACAGAATAGGTGTGGGACCCCTGGGCTTGTGGAACATGGTGTTCCTAGACTCAGCTTGGGACGTTGATACCAGAAACTATGGCTAGATGAAATCATGGTCTCTGTGGGAAGGGCAAACTCCTAGTTGCCTTTCTCATACACACCCAAGAGAGGTTGCAAAATCATTAACAAATATGAAGGAAAAATCACAGGGAAATTTCCTTGGGTATCTGTATAGCGCCACTAAATACAAAAGATGACATCTTAGACGACCTTGTTGGGGTGTAAATATTACTATTATTAAAAGTAGTAGTAGTATAAAAGTAGGTATTACTATTATACCTGCTACTGGGGATGTGAATGTCTGCGTAAACCCCTGCAACCTCCATTGTTTTGCCCTGAGTTCCAAAGCTGCCTTTCTATGAGGAACCCATAAACCTCCATATATATATTTCCTCCAGTGCTGCCAGGAAATCTTCTATAGATGGTCTGGAAAAAAGAGTAAGCCCTTGAGGTGTGATCACTAAGTCTTCCATGGGTTAGAAGTGCACACCCAAGATAGGATGGGTTTGGAATGATCAGAGTCCTCACCAAAGAAAGTGCCGTACTCTAGTGCCCCACACCGAAAGGGGCAATGCGCCCCCGGCAGAGTGTGCACAGAAATCAGGGCTCCCGCTGCCTAAACCTTACTTTCAAGGTAACTTAATATAGATTAAAATGAACGAATCCCCACCCCCTGACCAAGGTACATATTTTAGTATTTATTTAGTACTTAGCAAACAACTCTGTGTGTATTAATGAAAAAAAGTCTTGTCCCTTCCCCTGAAACAAAACAAAACAAAAACAAAGCAAAGCAAGCAACCTTTGACAGGCTGCTAACATATTACAGTTTCTTAGAATTCAAAATTTTAAATTCAGAGATCTTAGGATCTAAAGAATGAATGTCTTTTTTGGGGGTGAAGCAAACAAACAAACAAACATATATATAATATATATATATATACGCTTAATTGAAACTATGATGCTTTATTGGATGAAAGCATTTGATAAAAATGTATTTTGAATTTTTGCATATTTAGCTAAAAATAGAATGATAGTATACATGTAGTATATAAAGTTGAATATTATGTGAATTAAGCAGCTTTAAAAAATACTCTTTAATGCCGGGCGTGGTGGCTCATGACTGTAATACCAGCACTTTGGGAGGCCGAGGCGGGCAGATCTCCTGAGGAGTTCCAAGTCCAGCTTGACCAACATGGAGAAACCCTGTCTCTACTAAAAATACAAAATTAGCTGGGTGTTGTAATGCATGCCTATAATTCCAGCTACCTGGGAGACTGAGGCAAGAGAATCACTTGCACCCGGGAGGCAGAGGTTGCAGTGAGCTGAAATCACGCCACGGCACTCCAGCCTGGACAACAAGAGCAACGCTCCATCTCAAAAATAAATAAATAAGTAAATAAAATAAAAAGTGCAATTTGATTCTCTTGATGATTCCATTAGAGAGATCAAGCCATTGCAGTCTAGTCTGGGCAATAAGAGCGAAACTCCATCTCAAAAAAAACCAAACAAATAAAACCTGTTAAGCTTTGAAAGGTAACTACATCTATATTGTGTAATAAAACTGAAAAATTAACATGATTTTGTGGTTTTTCTGTAGAAGGATAAGTGACACAAATTCAGATTTCTGCATAAAAGTTGACAGAGAAGTATGCAATTACCTTATGTAAATGCATGTAATATTTCTATTAACTGTCTTATTTTGACACATTCTGCTTATTTTCTGATACTCTAAAATGGTTTTTGAAAGTTTGAATTCATAAAATCTTAAAGTAATAGATATATTGCTTTATCCAAAGAACTGAAAAATTGGAGTTCTATAGTAGTGTCATTGGTAATTAACTAATGTGTTTTGATAGGTGATAATTCATCAGATAACGTATTTAAAATATATGAATTTTGGATCCCGGGCCAAAGAAGTGACTTTCAGTCTAAACCTCAAAAGCCTGAGTTTGCATATAATGTTATTTGCTTACAAAGTCTTTCCTTGATCTTCCTGCAAGAAAATGAAACACTTTGAACCGGCCTGGCACTGGCTAGAAGTACACATATACATAGTACTCACTGGGCAAATCACTTGAATTTATGAAATGCAAATAAAACATTCCATGATATATTAGGTTCCTGAGAGAATAAGGAAATACTGCATGCTATATACATGGGAATGTTTATGGCTCAGGAAAGGGAGCAAGATACATTTAAAATTTTTTGAGATAAAGACAAAATTTAGGAGAACCAAAATTTAATTAAATGTGTGAAATAGAAATTACTAGAAATTGGCTAGGCACGGTGGCTCATGCCTGTAATCCCAGCACTTTGTGAGGCCCAGGTGGGCAGATCACAAGGTCAGGATATCAAGACCATCCTGGCTAACATAGTGAAACCTCATCTCTACTAAAAAAAAAAAAAAAAAAAAAAATTAGCCAGATGTGGTGACAAGTGTCTGTTGTCCCAGCTACTCAGGAGGCTGAGGCAGGAGAATTGCTTGAACCTGAGAGGCAGAGGTTGCAGTGAGCCAAGATGGCATCACTGTACTACAGCCTGGGTGACAAAGCAAGACTCCGTCTCAAAAAAAAAAAAAAAATTACTAGAAGTTAAAGAGGAGTGGGAAGAATCAATTTGCCTAGCATCAACTTGTATAAATGAACTTGTACTTTTAGTTGTGCAGTACGTTATTGTGGGCCACAAGCACACTCATTCTGTCCTCTCAAAGAGGACAGACTGGCTCTTGGACGCTCTTCTATTAGCTGTTAATGCGAGCAAAAGGAGTAGCCCTATGCCTCCACCTAATGAGAGTGCAGAACTAGCAGCTGTGAGGATGCCAAAGATCTCAGACTCAAAATTGATTTAAACAAGTAAAACAAACTGTTTGTCAAATAAGCACCTACATAACTCGGAGAATGAAGGCTGAAGAACTAACCTAGAACAGAGTACTAGGGTGGAATGCACGTTTTTTCTGGAAAACCTAAAAACAAAAGTAACTGTGCAGAAAAGGTTAAACTTAACTCAGTACTTTATTGTACACACTGACATTGGTGTTAGCATCTTGGCACTTTTAGGCAAATGAAGAATATAAGTAATGATAAATTACTGAACATTTATATAAAGTAAATATAAGTAAGTATTCTTACATAAGAGAAAATGTGCTACAATTGTAGAATTTCTCAAATTAAGGAGGAATGTTGTAATTTTAGAACAGAATTAGAAGTATCAATATAAATACAAAATTTAAAAGAAAATATTTGTAGTTTTGACACAAATAATCTAGGAATGACATCAATCCATGTTGCACCCAACCATCCAGTTCCTGATCTTTTTTTTTTTTTTAACTAAAAGAAACTAAGGATTCGTAAGAGAAACATCTCAGTCTTTGCTTGGCCCAGAGATGCACAAGATAGCTTAAATCGCCTTGTGCTAGAAAGCAAGAAAACTTTCTAAAGTAATGTCAAAAAGACATGAGAACCCACCTAAAAGAAGCTACCACTAGCCAAAGTTGTGTCATGAAAAATTATAACAAATCCTCCAGTCAACTGAAATCTATTAAATCTATTAGACGGCCATGATTCCCTAGCAATGAACAATAAATAAATAACATGAAGTCTTTGAAAAGAAGGTGAAGAAGTTATTACTGCTGAGCTTTGTTATTTATTTGGCATTATTGGCTCATCTATTGTATCCATAAAGAATACAGAAATGAATCGTGCTCTAAACATAACAGTTAAAGGCATTTTCTGACACAAGGTGAGACTATCAGTGGAAAGACTCCATAATTTGTGACAGACAAAGGCATGGAAAGTATCCAAAATTCGATTATATCCGTTTTTAAATGATGCAAAGAATAAGAAGAAATGTATCCCGTACAGATGTCTTTAGAGATATTGGAAAAAGCAGTCACCACCATGATGCACAAAAGGGGGTCATTTCCTCTAAAAGAGCAGTAAGGCGCAAGAGGTGATGAGCAAGGTTATCATCCAAGCCTGCTCATGCAAGTTGAAATAAGTGACAACAGGCAACAGAACGGAACCAACCTTCAGACAAAAATGAGTGCAAACAAAACAGAATAGGCAAACAAAGATAAAACAGGCAGAGGTGGTTATCCAAGAACCTAAGACTCCTCTGCAGAAACCAGAGAAACCAACAACGAAGAGTCCAGCCTCTAATGAAGGCAAATGAAAAAGAAGCAAAGTCCAATTAGTGTCATACACCAACTCTCACCGCTGGTCTCCGTATATCTCTTTGTATCCATCTAGAGGTATTTGTGTCCACTCTTTCATAAATGCAAGTTTTTGGTAGCTCTAGGAAAACAATTGAAAGGAGAAGATACTACCTCAGTCCATTTTTTTTTTTTTTTTTTTAGGCCAGACGTGGTGGCTCATGCCTGTAATCCCAGCACTTTGGGAGGCCACGGAGGGCGGATCACGAGGTCAGGAGATCGAGATCATCTTGGCCAACATGGGAAACACCATCTCTACTAAAATACAAAAAATTACCTGGGTGTGGTGGTGAGCTCCTGTAATCCCAGCTACTTGGGAGCCTCAGGCAGGGGAATCGCTTGCACCCAGGAAGCAGAGATTGCAGTGAGCCAAGATTGCGCCACTGCACTCCAGCCTGGCAACAGAGTGAGACGCCATCTCAAAAAAAATAAAAATAAAATAAAATAAAAAGATTTTAGGTGGGTGCTTTTCTGTGTGTAAATTATGTTTTTAAAGAGGTAAATAATTGTCTTGTGTGTCAACTTAACGTCCCACAGCCTGCAGAAGGGCAATTTTGATAGCCTGTAATATGAAATGTAACTAAATAGCAATTTGAAATCATAATCATGAAATCAGTGTGACTTAAACATTTTTAATTACCTTTTCCACTCACTTTTAAGTAGAATTGTTCCCCCAAAAGCCTCCCCATTGTTTGTAACTCTCCCACTGAAACTTTGACATCTTGGTTGTGGTGGTCCAGTTTTTCTTATTACTTGATTGTTGTGAAAGATTGGAAATGTTTGAGCATGTGATGTGTAAGGATTAAGTCATAAATTGGAGGGAAAGTAGATCTAATAGCTTACCAACATTTTAAAATATCTGTATTTACAGTCATCTGTTTAAGGACAATTTGCCTGCAAGTTTTAAGATAGAAAGGAAGGCAGCAGAAAAATTGCTATGGATTGTAACTATATGCATTTACAATTTTTTGGTATTTGTATTAAGAATTGCCTCCACATAGTTATATAACATCTGTATATTGACTATGGAACAAAGTCTCACTTATAAAAAACAGTTCAATGAGAAGGCATCTAAATCTTTTACAATGTTATCAGTTTATAAATTGTTACAGTCAGAAAGATATTCATATATTTTTAAAATCCCAAACACGTTGAATGGACCATCCTGAACAGGAGCCGTCGATTTCTACAAGAAGACGGAAGAATTAGGCGCTATGTATAATGTGAGTCCAAGGAAGTGGGCTGACTGATAGCTTCTATCAGAGTTGTGGAATTATTAATATAATAACTTAAGTAGGCTTTCGCATGTATCATTAGGCCTTGGGAAGGGATCCTGACCCTCCATCTGTCTCTGATAGTAAATAATCTCAATTAATTAAGAAGATATTCATCCTCCTTAATGAATATGCATTTTTTAATCCTCAGAAGATTTGGAATTAAGTATAGAACAATTTAAAAGAATCAAAATAATTTATTAATATTTGTGTCAAGTGGGGAACTAGATCTACCTAGGAAAATAGCCCTGATTGTAGCATTTCATCAATTTTCATTGCAATGATGTATTTGCCTACATCCCCAAAAAACTGTGAGTTCCTTGGGAATAAGAATGGTTTATTTTATCTCAGTATACTCAACACAGTGCCTGGCCCAGAGTCAGTTCCCAGTGACTATAAATGAATGCATGAGGTCCTTAAGGTTGTAATGAGATTTGGTTTCCATCAGTGTCTCCTTCCACAGAGATCAGAGAAAAGTCTGCCTCCTCCAGTCCTACTGAGCTGCCCCTATTTTTGAAGGCTCCCTCCTGCAGCCGCATCAGAATGTAGTAGAGACAGAGGAAAAGTTTTCTCTAATGTTTTTGATGTTTATTCCAGGGCATGCTCACAGATGGAAAGGGTCAAACTTCTGGGATGCTCCAGGGACATGGCCCTTGACATTCTCTGTGAAAGGATGTGCTATACATAATGTGCCTGCCAGCAACTGAGCTTGATGGCACATGGTCGAGGCAAGCAGACCGTTTTTCTTTCAGATTCGGCCTAAGCATTTGTAATCAGGAGTCACAGATAAGATATTTCAAACCACTTCCTCGTGACTGCCCTTTGAATGTTTGAAAACGATATGGGCCTTTGATCTAAATATTCCCGCTTTCTTCAATTGTTCCTCATAGGACGTAGCCTCCAAACCTTTCCTCAGCCTGATTTTCCTGCTTCAGTTCATCCCTGTGTTGTTGCAAAGATGCAGAAGTGAGCACAGCATGTGGGATGTAGGCTGACCAAGGTAGGCAGCAGGGGACCCTCCTCCGCTTCCGGGCACTGTGTTTCCACAGCAGCCAACAGCCATAGTCTACCTGGTGGCCTTATCATGTTCTTGACTCTCACCATACTTGCAGCCAACTCAAATCCCTGTGTTCTGCTTTACGTTATTGTTTTTCTGTGATTTTTTTTTTTTTTTTGAGACGGAGTCTCGCTTTTGTCACCCAGGCTGGAGTGCAGTGGTGTGATCTCGGCTCACTGCAACCTCTGACTCCTGGGTTCAAGCAATTCTCCGCCTCAGCCTCTCGAGTAACTGGGATTACAGGCACCCACCACCATGCCCTGCTAATGTTTTTGTATTTTTACTAGAGATGGGGTTTCACCATCTTGGCCAGGCTGGTCTTGAACTCCTGACCTCTTGATCCACCCGCCTCGGTCTCTCGAAGTGCTGGGATTGCAGGCATGAGCCACCACACCCGGCCCTCTTTCCGTGATGTTTTAAAAACACGATTCTATAATTCTGTGCTTATGTAATTGCTATTTTGAACCTAATAATTTAACTGGTATCTCTATTTGGATCATTATTCCAGCTTATTGTGACATTTTGGAATCATGATTCTACTATTAAATGTTTTAAATCTCACCCTGTTGCCACCTATACTTTTGATAAGCCTATTGCCACATCTTCACTGATAAAAGTATTGATCAAGACAGGTTGAACAGAGAGCCCAGAGCACACTACTAGTTCTCAACAAATGATTGGGGTTTTTTGTTTGTTTTTTAGAAAGAGGGTCTCGCTTTGCTGCCCAGGCTGGCACAATCATAGGTCATTACAGCTTCAGACCTGGCTCAAGCAATCCTCCTGCCTCAGCTTCTTGAGTAGCTGGAACTACAGGTGTATGCCACCACGCCTGGCCGATTTTTCTTTTTATAGAAACAAGGTCTTGCTGTGTTGCTCACTCTGGTTTCCAACTCCTGGCCTCTAGTCATCCTCCTTCCTCAGCTTCTCAAACTGCTGGGATTACAGGAATGAGCCACTGTTCCTGGCCTCAACACATATTTATGAATTAAATCATAAATTTGGCTGAGAAAAATATGAAATATTACGAAATAGCAATTTGAAATCATCATCATGAATTCAGTGTAAATTAAATATTTTTAATTACCTTTTCCATTCACTTTTAAGAATTGTTCCCCCAAAATTCTACTTATACCAACCTCATAGTTTTTGTCTATAGTAACATACTCAGGTGAGCTTATGCCCTTTCAATTATTTTCATAAGAGAATGCAACATACTTTTCCAAATGATAGTTTTCTGGCCTGTATAGAGATTTCCAGAACAACCTTATTATTCCCATTCATTTTTTTTCCTCTCCTATTCATTCTTGTTCAACATAGTATTGGGTATTCTTTGGATATCTAAACAAATGATGTTTTAAAGGCAATATTGAATTTATTCTTAAATGTTGGCTTCATTACGAAAGACTAAGAAATAATTATATAATTTTATCTGTTTAAATATCTTAAAAACAATTTTGCTAAATTGATTTTTATCCAGACGTGTTTTAACACAAATTTGCTCCTGATTAATTAAAACGCATGGGTCTAGGAACCCAGAGTGGAAGTGGGGGATCACATTGACACCTGGGTTCTTTTGTGTTCAAGATTTCAGAAGCCAAGTGATCAACGCTTCCACACGGCTGCAATGGCTCTTTTAAAATGAAACCTAACTGGACACCTAGCTCCTTAGAGCTCTAGGTGCTATTAAACGAAGAGGCAAATAGGCAGAGCATTAGGGCTGATGGTTGTCAAGAAACTGCTTGGAGTCACTGACTCTGGCTACCATGGGCATATTGGGTTATTGCTATATTGGAAGGACAGAGGAAAGTATGGATGGAACTTAAGCGATACAGCTACCTGCCTGGCTGCAGAAATTAATGAAGACCATTGCATCATTATATTGGAAGGACTTCCAAAGCCAAACCCTGACCAGCTCAGATGCTGTCTGAAAGCAAAGACAAGACACAGTAGATAGTGGAAGAGGGAAGTTGTAAATACTACACACATCATAAATACCTTGTGAGAGTTACAGATAGGACTACTGTAGCCTTTATTTGTGTTCACTTCCTTGTTTCGCTATGTATTCCAACTAATACTTCTTTTAAAAGTTTTTGGTATGTTGTGTATGGACTATGTTGTTAGTTTACTTTTCAATTTAGTCCATACTTACATTACATGGAGATGGGTTTCTATGGTCACTGGAGGAGAAATGAGTATCACCCAGAGATCTTAGATTGGAATTGAAGGCAGAAACTATTGAGACGTTGGGTCATTTCCCTTTGAGGAGGTGTGTAAATTTTCCACTAGGTAATGAGTCATCATACTATGTTAAAACAGGAACATTTATTTTAACATGCAAATTTATACCATAAAGGGCAAGTGACAAATATAGAAATTAGGAAACCAAAGTAGCAAAACAACAGTGAATGCTTGCCATTGTGTTGGCTGCCCAGCGTCCAAGTCTTCTTTCCATTTCAAACCTTGATTAAGGATAAGTCTTGGTGATGGGCAGGGTTCTGTCTACCCTTGTGAAAGGTAAAGAGGGGCATACATTCCATTCTCTATTTGACAGCTAGGAGGAGCATATGGCCTAGCCTTGTCCAATCACACTTCCAGCTGGGCAGTTATGCAGTGATGCAGGGAGTAGAGATTATTTCCTGGGGCATTGGTGAGTGTCCAGTGGGGTGGAGAGTTTCCAGCAGCTCCAGTACTATGGGAAGAGGTTTCAGCAGCAAATGTTAATCATAGTATTTCTGGGCCAGGACTCTTCTGCTTAGATTTATTTGACTCCTTACCATTTCCCAAACCTGATTTGTTATATTTCTTAGATTTGGTAGGCTAGCTATGAATTCTCTTTCTGTTTAAATATGCCCAAATCAGTTTCTCTTGTTTGCAACACGATCTCTGAATAGTACATCTTGTGCACACCCACCAAGTACATATCACAGGCCTTTGCAGATGCATGTTAAATGTTAATTTCTTTTCTTTCTTCTTACCTTTCCCAGTTGCATTATAGGCCCTTTAGGGGCCTATTTGTCCTCACTAACATAAGCATAAAGGTGCTCAGCTTGTGACCTTGTACAAAGAGAGTAGTCAATATTGCCTCTTGTCCAAACTACACACTTAGTAAAGTGGAATTCCTCATTAACTCCTCAAAGATTCTAGACGTTAAAATACAAAAAGGGCCAGGCATAGTGGCTCATGCCTGTAATCCCAAAACTTTGGGACACTGAGGAGGGAGGATTGCTTGAGCCCAGGAGTTTGAGAACAGCTTGGGCAACATAGTGAGACTTTGTCTCTATTTAGGTAAATAAATTAATTAATTGACATAAATAAAAATATAAAAAGGCCCCTGCAACCCAGAAATAAAATCAAACACACATGGACAGCTAATTTTTGAAAAGGGCATCAAGAAGACACAATGGGGAAAGAACAGTCTCTTCAATAAATGGTGCTGGAAAAACTAGATTGCCATATGCAAAAGAATGAAATTGGACTTTTTTCTTACACCACACATAAAAATCAACTCAAAATAGATAAAAGACCTAAATGTAAGACCTGAAACCATAAAGCTTCTAGACGAGAACATAAAGGAAAAGCTTCTTGACACTGGCCTTGGCAATGGTATTTTGGATAACACACCAAGAGTTCAGGTTACAAAAACAAACGTAAATAAATGGGGCTCCATCAAATGAAAACCTTCTGTCCAGCAGAGGCCACAACTGACAGGATGAAAGAGCAACCTACAGACTGGGAAAAAAATAATTGCAAACCACTATGTGATGAGGGGTTAATATCCAAAATTTATAAAGAATTCTTACAACTCAATAGCAGAAAAACAAATAATCTGATTTATAAAAATAGGCAATGGATCTGAGCAGATATTTCTGCAAAGAAGACATAAAATGGCCAACAGGTGTATGAAAAGGTATGCAACATCACTAATCATAAGGAATAACTTTATACACTCACTAAGTGATACCTTCCAAAACAGAAAGTATCTATCCTAAATACAAATGTTTTCTTCCTTAATTCACACAGTACCACCTATTAGAAGTAAATTTCTGGCAGTTTAAGGATAGCTAGTCTATCTGTCTGTCTAATTATGAAGCCTTCGGATTAAGTTCAGAGCACCAGCTACCTAAGGAAGAAGAGTTTTAATTATATAAAATGACATGTATATGTCTTTTGGGTAAATTTTAATATTGTTGCACTGTAGACTATCATGTCATTCTGTTTTGTTTTGTTTTGATTTGATTTGGTTTGTTTTTTTGTTTTTTTGTTTTTTTTTTTTGAGATAGAGTCTCACTCTGTCGCCCCAGCTGGAGTGCAATGGTGCCATCCTGGTTCACTGCAAACAGTGAGCCTCCCGGGTTCAAACAATTCTCCTGCCTCAGCCTCCCGAGCAGCTGGGATTACAGGTGCCTGATACCACGCTCAGCTAATTTTTGTATTTTTAGTAGAGATAGGGTTTCACCATGTTGGCCAGGCTGATCTTGAACTCCTGACCTCAGGTGACCCACCCACCTCGGTCTCCCAAAGTGCTGGGGTTACAGGCATGAGCCACTGCACCTGCCTATTCTGTTTCAATACCACACCATTGTTAAATCTTACTGTGTTTCTGTTTAATTACTAGGATATAGTAATTGATGAAATAATGACTTAAATGTTAGTTCTTTCATCTGGAGCTGAGGCAAACACACAAGCTTTCCAACCTCCAGTCTGGAGCTGGTTTGACCAGCCTATACCCTCTCTGCCTGTGCTGCACTTTGTATAAATGCTGGTTGAAAATGTGGCCCTAATACTTTTTGACATTTTGATCAGTGGAGGTTGGAGACACTTTTCAGAAAGCGGAAAGCAAGTCTGCTTGCTAAAATAGAGACTTCAGTTTATCTGTGAGCCACATCGTTCTTTTATTTTGCATAAAACCTCTTGAATGGGTAATTTAGTTATACAAACGTAAATGAAGAATCTGTGGGCAGATCTGAACGCAGGACCTGTGCTGCAGAGTGTTCTATTTGGTGGTGAAACTATAACTTGTCCATAAGCCCGAGCCATGCTTCTAAGACTTTGCTCCTTTACTTTGTGATTTTTGTTGTGTATATGTGTTGACGGGCGGGGAGGGCGGATTATGAATTTGGAGTCTATTGCTGAAACAGCCTCTAGCTGACCTTGTGATGCTGCAAACGTTCTGCTTTAAGCAGTTTATTGTTGTTAGTTTTGTTTTTACAGGAGATGTACTAAACTGGAGAACCCTGAAGGAAGGACATCCAGAAGGAAACTTCACCTCTTGTAGAGGGAAAACAATCAAGGGAACAGGACCACGTCGCCTGCAGAGTCACCTGAACTGGACTGTTTGTGTCCTGTCCTAGTCAGCTCCAGCAGCAATAACAAAGTACCGTAGGCTGGGTGGCTTAAACCACAAACATTTATTTCTCTCAGTTCTGGAAATCCGAGAGCAGCGGGGCTAGGACGGCCGGGTTCTTGGTGAAGGCTCACTTCCTGGTTTATAAACGGTGTGTTATCTGGTAGAGAGCCTGAACTCTGGTCTCTCTCCTTCTTATAAGGGCACTAATCTCATAACCTCATGACCTAATCACCTCCCAAAGGCCCCACCTCCTAATACCATGTCACTGGGGGTTAGGATTTCAGCATACGAATTTTGGAGGTACACAAACATGTAGTCCATAATATGTCCTATATGCTATGTGAATTAAGAGTGAATAATCCCAGATGATAAACACTACACTATTATGTTTTGGTGTCATAGTTTTGATGCCGTCATGATGCAACATGACACTCCAATGAGTAGGGAGTAGGCTTTCCTGTGAAGGAGACGTCTCTTCTCCTTGAATAAGAAGAAGCCAATCTTAGGACTTTAGACTTGAGGAAAGGTAAAAATCAATCTCTTTTTTTCTCTCAACCTGTCTTAGGTGATCTGGACTCTTAGGCACAGTTATAATCAAAGAATTAATTCCTGTTAGTTGGAATAACCTGATCTTTACTCTGTTTAAGTTGGCTGGAGGCAACCCTATGAGGATTGTGAAGTTAAGTTGAGATTAAACTGTGAGGGTTGCCACCTCTCGCAGTGTTAGCAAGACACCTTTCCATTTGGGGTCCTTGCCTCAAAACAACAGTGTAATTTTGTTAAGTGCTACAATTCGAACTTAGCTGTATGATGTAGACTGAAGGGAAGAGGCTAACCCCTAGGTCTGATTGGAGTTAGCAATGGCCATCATCCTTGGAGTTGTAGGAGACCTGAATATGAACCCCAGAATATGCCTCTGGCATAAGGGTTACTTTAAGCTGATTACTTTGAGAAATAGTATATGCAGGAGAAGCTCTGAAAAAAGTTGCCCTTTTGTAAGGAAAATTTACATTTTATAAAGGAACTATCCATGTGAGGGTGTCTGCCTCTCTGTACTAAGGAAAGGATGAATGTAAGTCCTGAGAGACTCGTATCAGTGAAGAAGGCACTGACTTCAGTCTGCACAACAAATCTTACTTTTGTTTACTTTTACGGGTCATATACTTCATGTTGGGCAGGCTGATGTCGAACTCTTGACTTCAGGTGATCCACCCACCTTGGGGTCCCAGAGTGCTGGGGTTACAGGCATGAGCATCGAACCTGGCACATTCTGTTTCAATACCACACAACTGTTAAATCTTATCGTGTTTGTGTATAAGCACTAAGGTATAATAATTGATTAAATCGTGACTTAAATGTCAGTCATGTCATCTGGAGCTGAGGCAAACACACAGCTTTCCAGCCTCCAATGTGGAGCTGGTTAGGCCAGCCTGTGTCCTCTCTGCCTGTGCTGCAGAAGGGCAGCATAGGTAACAATGACAAAGTACCACAGGCTGGGTGGCTTGCTTTTCTTCCAGTAACTTGCCTCTTGCACACCATTTGTTTTAACTGAAGATAGTATTTAAGCCCAAATTCTAGCCACCTCTTTGAGTTACTCATCCCTGAGTTCCTCCAATGTATATATATGTGATGTACGTGTTCATAAACTTCTATTTGTCTTTCTCTTTTAAATCTATCTTTTGTTACATGGGCTTTAGCCAAGAACCTACGAAGGCAGGAAGAAAAAAAAAATGTTCCCCTTCCCTCCAGAGTTTAGCTGCTCTTGCATCACAGCAATTTCAGCATGTATATCAGGTGAGGAGACAAGAAAAGCATGCCTGGACCAGGAGTTTGGGGCAGAAGAACCAGGTGCAGGAGGTGCTGCTGAACACCTGTGAGAAAGAGCTCTGTGTGATTTCAGAAACAACTGAGGGCAGTTTGCTATTGGAGAGTCTATGCTGGGAAGGTAAACTGTAATTATCAAATGAGCCGCTATATTACTTTTTAGTCACCCTGTGGCAGGCAGCTCCAGTATTCGTTTATAAGATTTTATTTTTTTCACAAAACAGGATTTCAAACTTTGTGATGTAAACCAAAAATAAAATTCTAAACCCCCCAACCAACTGAATGAGCCCTCCTCTCAGCCAAGGGCATTCCAAAGAAAACCTGAAAAACTAAAACTAGTTTAGGCCATAATGGAAAGAGGGGGTCCAGTTGTGCCTCTTTCTACTCTCATCCCTTTGGTATTCGGGTACAACCGACCAGCATTAATATTAAACAGAGATCTTAAGCCTGACAAAGGGCTGGGTGCCATGGCTCACACCTATAATCCCAGCACTTTGGGAGGCCAAGATGAGTGGATCACCTGAGGTCAGGTGTTTGAGACCAGCCTGACCAACACGGAGAAACCCCGTCTCTACTAAAAACACAAAATTAGCTGGGCATAGTGGCACTTGCCTGTAATTATAGCTACTTGGAAGGCTGAGACAGGAGAATCGCTTGAACCCCGGAGGCAGAGGTTGCAGTGAGCCAAGATCACGCCATTGAACTCCAGCCTGGGCAACAAGAGTGAAACTCCGTCTCATAAAACAAACCAAAACAACAACAGCAAAAGACAAAGAAAACTCCTTGTAGCAATAAGATACCAAATTCCAGCCTGACCCCAGTCGAGCATCACATGACAGAAAGCAGCCCTTGAAAGAAATCAAAGTATTTTACCCCAAAATATATTGCTTAGACATATTTTGAAATGGCCCTGCAAAGCTATCTCTTGTGGAGAAAATCTACATTCTGTAGAGAATTCCCTTCCTTTTCCAGGTCTTTTCCTGATGCAGAAGAGATTTAACTAAGAGTCTGCGACATTTTAGGGTCTGATAAGAGACATTTACGACACATTCCTCTGAAGCCTATTACCTGGAAGTTTCATCTGTGTAACAAGAACCTTGGCTTCCACAACCCCCCACCCCAGCTTTGTCTTAACTGCAAACATTTCCTTCTGCTGACTCCCATTCTTCAGGCTAAGCTTAACTCTTTCACCCAATTGCCAATCGAGAAATCTTTAATGTACCTATGAACGGTAAGTTCCTGCTTTGAGTTGTCCTGCCTTTCTGGATGACGCCAGTGTGTACCTTACCTGCATTGATGGCTATCTTGTATCTCCCTACACTCTATAAAACCAAGCTGTAACTCCAACCACCTTGGGCACATGTTTTCAGGACCTCTAGAGGCTGTGCCTTGGGCCTTGGCCACTCATATTTGTCTTGGAATAAGTCCTTTCAAATATTCCACAGAGTTTGACTCTTTTCCATTGACAGTGATTACTTGTATCTGGAACAATACTAAGTAGTTTTGAAACCACCTTTGCAAAATTATAACTGAGGAAATTATCACAGTGAAATAAATCAGAACTAACCAACTCCATTTTGCTTCTAACCCTTAAGCTGTCCTTGTTCATTCCTGGGCGTAGGCCGAACTAACTTTGGGAAGGAATTCAGTTCATGGTTTAACTCTGAAACAAAATTGATAACAGCCCTTCCCCAAAAAGACCCCCTTCTTGCCTGGGGTCCAGTCTGCCTTTGCAGGATTAACAAATTAGCTACAAGATGAGAAATTACAATGTAGAGGTCATGCAGCCTTTGGTTCCAAAAGTCTGAACCTCCCCAAATTGCTCCCAGGGACCTAAGATCAGTGCTTGGGATATTCGGCAGACCCTTCGCTTGATGGATCAGCTGACACCACCCAGACCGGTAATCTGGCTCAACCACTTCTGCCATTCCACCCAGGAAGAGAAGACAGCAAGAAAGCCTCATTTCGAGCCCCTATGATTCCATCTCCAACCTGACCAATCAGCACTCCCCACTTCCCAAGCTCCTACCTGCCACATTACTTTTTAAAACTCTGATCTCCAAAAGTTCAGGGAGGCTGATTTGCGTAATAAGAAAGCTCCAGTCTCCCACACAGGTGGCTCTGCCTGAATTACTCTTTCACAATTGCAATTGCCCTGTCTTGATAAATCATCTCTGTCTAGGCTGCGGATAAGGTGAACCCATTGAGCAGTTACCCTTTTTTCCTCCACTTGTTACTGACATAAAAGAGAAAAAGTTACGAGTAAAAATCATGGATCCCTGCATTCTTTGAATGAAATCTGCATCCGTGTAATGTCAGACCTCTGGCTGAGAATAGCACTCACGTGAAGGTTGTCATGAAGAAACAACTATTTGAATACAGATTTCATACAAATAGAATATTTATCATATTCCAGACAAGCTTGAGCTTCAGATTCTCTTTAAGTAAAATACATTATAAAAATTGTGAGAGGCAAGGATGAATATTCAGGTAAGGGAGTTTGAAATTCTTCATGAGAATAAAGTAAATGATAGAAGAAAAGGAATGTATACTAAGATGAATAAAAGTTGATCTGTGGGCCAACTTTTTAGAAAATCACAATTACTTTCTTATAAGTTTATAAATAAAGTCATTTAATCAAGAGACTTAGAATGGATGTTATTTCAGACACAGAGAACTTACAAAGAGACTTTGGACTCTGAAGTCAAGTTATAAGCCAAAAAGAAACAGAATTTAAAGTAATATATATTTCAATAAATAAAAAATGTGAAAACTAAATTATATAATATAGTGATAATAGTAAAATTTCATTAAGTATAAATAATAAGTGAAAAAAATGACAGAGAGAAAAAGTACTTGGTAAGAATATACAATGAAGGCCAGAATCTTGTTAGGAAATTTCCACTTTGATCTGTGATGCGGTAGGTTATACTGGTCTAACGCCTCTTCTCTGACAAGGGACAAAGATTCTTTGCTTGACTAACCTTTAGTCAGGGTTCTGAACCTTCACTTAGACCCACCTGTGCACTTTTTTATAAAACCCAGCTTTAGTAAAGAACACTATTAAGTCATTTTACCAAGAACCCCCCACCTTTAATATCTGATCACCCTTGATATGTGATCAGGTTTCTTATCTTCTCCCCTCCCACCCCAGGTAAGGTTTCATCAACCTGGCCTGTCTTCAACAAGAATCCTGTGAGGTTGGTTTAGTCAGAATTCCCTTACCCCTGATGTTTCTTGCTAGTAATTTTTTTTTTAATCATAGACCCCTCACCCTGTTCCTTAGCTATAAATTCCCGCTTGCCCAGGCTGTCTTTGGAATTGACCCCAATCTTTCATACTATAAGACCCCTTTGCAGTGGTCCCTAAACATATGCTGCTGATCTTGAGTAACGTCTTCCTTACTGTGCTTTAACAAGTATCACTGAACGATCTTTTCTTTAACATAAGAATAACAAAAAAGCCAGTAAAAAGTATTTTTAAAAAACAACCGTTGGAGACATCTGAAAACATCTAAGACTATTGCAATTAATGCTGTACAAATTCTGGAGTCAAGGGACATGCATTGAGGTAAACCTCACATTCTTTGTGGGTTGTCCTTTCAAGCTACAGCGAGCCATGACCATGCAATTGCACTCCAGCCTGGGTGACAGTCCAAACTCAGGGGACTGGGTTGGAGATGAGACACTAGAAATCAAATGGGTTCCTTTTTATTTTGATTATTGTTTACTTAACTCTTACAACTCCACTTTTGGGGCATTTTCTGTGGGCAGAAAATTTTCTAAGCATATAATCTTATTTTTTCACCAACCTAGAGGTGAGCAGTATGATTGTTTCCATTTTCAAAAAAAAAAATCTGTGGCAGAGACAAGTTATCAACTTGCTCAAGGCTTACATATGCTATACACTGGTAGAGACAGGATTCTCACTCGACAAGGTAACTTCCGAGTCTGTATCTCTCCTCTCATGCTACGTAGGCACAGGTCACTGGGTAATACTCCTAAGAGAGCTCTTCTACCCTTTCCCACTTTCTCCTTCTTCCTACCTGAAGCAGATGTATTTGTTGGCGCTACAGTGGCTATATTCCACCTCTAAGGCAACTGTGAAGATGAACGCCATGGGTTTGGGATAGCAGAGATGAGAAGTACAAGGAACCTCGACCCCTGTTAATGTCATCTAGGCCTGAAATACCTCCAGACTTCCACGTTCTTTCAAACAGTATTATTTGGATTTTCTACCTTATCCAGTGGATTGAATCGTAACTGATATATAGCCTGTCAGTGCAGCAGTGTCCCAGGGTTCCGTCACTGGACCTTGTATCGTCTGACTGTTGGTGTCCCCTACAAAATCTGAGTGTTGTAAGTCTAACCACCAAGATGGTGGCATTAGGAGTTGGGGTTTTTTGGAGGTGAATGTGTCATGAAGGTGGAGCCTTCATGAATGGGATTAGTGCCCTTATAAAAGAGGCTCCAGAGAGTGGCCTTGTGCCTTCCAGCATGTGAAGATAAAGTGAGATGTCACCATCTGTGAATCAGAAAATGGGCCCTCACCAGATACTGAATCCGCTGATGCCTTGATCTTGGGTTTTCCAGGCTCCGGAAGTATGAGAAGCACATTTCTATTGTTTTTAAAATACCCAGTCTGTGGTACTTTGTTATAGCAGCCCAAAAGGGCTATGACAGATCCCTCTCTTTTTTTTCAATCTATGGCGACTTCATCTATAGAGACTTCTGAAGACTTTTACATTTATGCCTTTAGCCCAGACTACTCCCTTGAACTACAGATTCATTAGCTTTTTACTTTACTTTTCTAGAGGCGGAGTCTTACTAAATTGCCCAGGCCGGAGTGCAGTAGCTATTCACAGGCACCAACACAGCACATTAAACCTTGACCTCCTGGCCGCCAGCAACCCTCCTACGTCAGCCATCCGAGGAGTTGCGGCTACAGGTGCAGCACCGTGCCTGGCTTCCACAGCCGACTGACATCTACTTCCGCATTCCCACCGTTGTTCTGCACCGCTGTAACAGAATACTGCAGACTGGTTAACTTATACAGAACAGGAATTTATTTCACACTGTTCTGGGGGCTGAGAAGACCAAGATCAAGGCCTTGGCCTCTGATGAGGGCCTCCCTGCTGCATCCTCACATGGCGGAAGGTAGAAAGGCAACGGTTGTGGGGACAAGTATCGTGTCCTCACATTGGAAGAAGAGAGCGAACCCACTCCTGCCAGATCTTTTCATAGTGACATTAATCCGTTATTAATCCATTCATAAAAGCAGAGCCTTCATGAATGAAACACCTCGCATCAGCCCACACCTCCCCTCCAGAGAAACTCCTCCTCCAGTCTTCCCCACAGTAGAAAATGGCAACTCCATCCTTCAGTTACTCAGATCAAAAATCTGGAGTCATGCTGGACTCCTCTCTTTTCCGTCCCGCATCTGATCCAACACAAAAGTTCCATCAGCCCCATCCTCAATACAGGGCAGGATTCAACCACCTCTCATCCCAGTTATCTTAGTGACCACTGCTTTCCTGGCCACGCCCCTAAAATATCGGCCCCTCCCCAGCCCAGCTTTATGGCCCCATTGTTCATTCTTTCTCTTTAGAAAAAAACACACTGCATATTTTCTGTACCTTTTATTTACTTGCTTTGCTTATTCTATG
This sequence comes from Sapajus apella, assembly GCF_009761245.1. Taxonomy (NCBI): domain Eukaryota; kingdom Metazoa; phylum Chordata; class Mammalia; order Primates; family Cebidae; genus Sapajus; species Sapajus apella. Next base: position 10,809,219 of record NW_022436946.1, on the reverse strand, counting down.
CCTCCTCCTCTCGCCTGCATGCTACAGGGGAGCACGCATTTTCGTTAGGTTTTCCCCGCTGCTGAATCCCCTATAAACAGTTGATAATTGAATAGCGCCTTCACCAGGACAGAGGCCCAAAGGCTATCACTTTTTAAACTGTCCATTTCCCTAAATCCGTTTATCTCTTCTGGTTCTGTCCTCACTGTAAAACGAGAAACTAGCATTTCTGTGAACCACTGGGAATAATTTCAATTGTTATTTCAGCAAGAAGCTTCATTTTGGACCAGTGACTATGATTATCCTTCCTTAAATACATAGGAACTCATTTTCTTGGTGTTGACATTTCTGCTCCGCACAAGAAGAAGGGATGGGGGTCAGTGTGTGGTTAGGGCTCTTTTGTTTGCAAGAACCATCTAGAGATGTATTATAGTGACCCCAAGAAAATTGGTTTAGTTGTTTTTTTTTGTTTGTTTGTTTTTTGAGACGGAGTTTCACTCTGTCTCCCAGGCTGGAGTGCAGTGGCATGATCTCGGCTCACTGCAACCTCTGCCTCCCGGGTTCAAGGGATTCTCCTGCCTCAGCCTCCCGAGTAGCTGGGACTACAGGCGCCTGCCACCATGACCGTCTAATTTTTTGTATTTTTAGTAGAGACAGGGTTTCACCATGTTGGCCAGGGCTGGTCTCGAACTCCTGACCTCAAGTGATCCGCCCACCTCAGCCTCCCAAAGTGTTGGGATTACAGGCGTGAGCCACCACTCCAGGCCTCGTTTAGTTTTTTTTTTTACTTACTTATATAATAATAAAGAAACATGTGGACCTGGGCTGGGGACAAGCAGGAAAGTCACCAAGAATCACGAGGCACATGGTTTGTCTCTGCACATCTGCTCCATTGTCTTCCCTAGGCTTACTTACCAACTTCCGCTGCTTACTCATAGTTTCTGTTTCCTCTTCGTTTTTCCGGGGCCTTAGTCTACCTCCGGGCTTCCGTTGGCATCAGCTTTCTTTCTCCTACATCTGATGGCTCAGCCTGTTTCTCAAAATTAGGCAGCTCTGGTTTCCAACAGGGGACAGTCCACAGATTGCTCCAGTCAGTGCTCACCCCTGTCCTGTCTGCTGTGGTCAGGGTTTGGAAAGGGTCCCCTAAAGCAAAACATGCCCCCAGAAGCTTGGAGCAGGGAAGGTAGAGGGGAGTCACGCCCCTCCCCTCTTGCCATCGCCATAGAAACGGGTTCCTGTTTATTCAGATGACTGTCTGCTTAAATGTTTCAACTGCACTTTGACTTCTGAAAAGTGTTCTGGGATACTGACATTGTTTTACGATTCCCATCTCTGCCCACCTTATCTTAGCCCTAAATGTTAAACATGCAGCCCATTGATGCTTGAGCTTAGCTTTGTTTTCAGGATCCTCTGCCTGAACCTTCTAGCTTCCTTCCAAGCTTTGGGGACAGAGAGGAGCCTCCTCTTCTGTGAAGTGTACTCGATGTTGATATATCAGTATCTATCTATCTATCTACATACACACACACACACACATACACACGTAGATGGATATATCTACATTGAATATATATGTATATATGTGTATATACACACACACACACATATATTTACTCTGACTAGTGATGACATTTTTATAAAATCCCTTTTTTGTCTGACATTGTTTCTGGAAAGGGAAGTTTTATTTCCTTGTTTATTCTGCCTTCTCCTCTCACCTGTATGTTGCAGGGGGGCAGGAATTTTTGTTAGTTTTTCTCCCTGTTGAATCCCCTATAAACAGTTGCTAACTGAATAGTGGTTTTCCCAGGACGGGGGCCCATGGGGCTACATTCAATGGTTTTAACTTGAATGCAGAAATAATTTTCTTTAAAAGATTAGATTTTTTTTTTTAATCTTAAGTTTGGTTCAAATGTATGCCAACACTTTTCCAAGCCAGGTAATAGTAAGAGACTGTTGTTCTCAATCATCTGGCATAGAGAAAGTTCTGGAATATTCATATTCCATTGTTCAGCTGAACCACTGCAGGAGTCTTGTCTTCTGCTGCCATAAAGAAACAGAGATGTAGTCATACGTGGTTAAGAGCAGAGCCGCGCTAATTTGATATCTGAGTATTAGTCACATGCCATTTTGATTCTGAACGTCATCTGTGACGGGAAGATAAAATTAGTTCCTTTTTTTCCTCTGCTTTTATAATATTGTGTTTGGTTCCTAATGTTCTGAAAAATGCTAATCTGTGTTTTTCATAGAGCAAACGAAAATATATTTCCTTTAAGAAAACAACAGGCTCAGCCCAACTGTAGAAATTATATTTACTCTGTAAATCAAATTTGTTGCCAGCCTCTGCTTCTGTGGTCAGAAAGGGAAACAATTTACTAACTGCAATCGTTACTTCCTCATTTTTCAAGGGGTGTTAATTTTATGCATGCTGATGGCTACAATTTTTCTCAAATGCAAGCACACAGTCAAATAATTTGACATTTGTCAACTATTTTACACTGTAGTTAGAAAACATAAATCATTTTCTTTTAAAAACCCAACCTCTAAGCTTCCTGTTTCTCCAAGTCAGTAGTACCTTCATTTTATGAAGGAAATAAAATCAATCATCCATGAATAATCAAGAATTAGGACAGAATTGCTCCTGACAACGCTGACGTGGTGACACCAAAACAGCTCCTGCCCAACAGCTGGCTAAAGTGAGGGGGGTCAGCCTGGGTCCGTGTCTCTTGGCTGGGGAATATTTCCTGTGCCACAGCACTTTGGGCTCCTGCTCAGTCTTCACCACTGCTTTCCTTACCCACACTGCTGTGGCCACTGTCTGCCTTTACTTTCTCCCTTCCTTCTGTGGAGTGGCTGCCTCTACTCCCACTCTGACCTGTGAATAAGTCCCATGTGTTGGTCTTTATTTGCCTTAGACTCCAGGCTTCATGAAGGCAGGAGAGGTGTCTCTCTTATTCACCTTTGTATACCCAGTACCAAGTAGGTGCTCAATAAATGATTTTTAAATGAGGGAATAATTCACCATAAATTAGCAGCAAGCAGTCATGTATTTTTTTTCTCTTATTAAAATGCACTTAAAAAAAATCAGCACCATAGGCTCATATATTAATTTCTCATGCAGTAGTCTAACAATGAGAGTCTAAGGGTAATTGCTTCACCATATCTATTGCTCTTGTAGGAGCTCAGAAAATGATACCTCAGAAAGAAGGCCTCAGAAGCAAAGTTTCTCTCTGACCTTCTCTTGCCCTCCTGTCTCTCATCCTTCATAGTCCACTGAGGCAAGTCATAGAAACTAGAAGAAACTAGAATTTCTCTCCCTCATGGTGGGTTATAGAAACCAGAACTCCCTTTCCCCAAAGCAAGCATAAAGACTAAAAATGTTACTCTAACCTTCTCCCACCTTTCTGTGTAACAGCTGGCCATAAAGAAATGAAGACCCGGCCAGGTGCCGTGGCTCACACCTGTAATCCCAGCACTTTGGGAGGCCGAGACAGGTAGATTACCTGAGGTCAGGAGTTCGACACCAGCCTGACCAACATGGAGAAAGCCCCTCTTTAGTAAAAATAAAAAAATTAGTCAGGCGTAGCGGTGCACACATGTAGTCTCAGCTATTCGGGAGGCTGAGGCAGGAGAATCGCTTGAACCTGGGAGGTGAAGGTTACAGTGAGCTGAGATCATGCCACTGCACTCCAGCCTGAGTGACAGAGTGAGACTCTGCCTCAAAAAAAAAAAAAAAGAAAAGAAAGAAAGAAAGAAAGAAATTAAGACTCATTCCAGAGGGGTCCTGCCCCATACCTGGCGGAAGGAATGCCACACAGAGAAGCCAAGAATCTGAGTCTGCAGGCCTTCCTGGGATTCCCTTCAGTTCATCACATTAGTCTTTGGGGGAAACCCTTTGGTCCAATCATATTTCTACATAGCCATCCGTTTTTTGTCCAACCTAAGCATAAAAATAGATAATTTCCCCCGTATTTTTGGGTCTTCATCCCAAAGGCTCTCATGTTACCTAAAGCTACGATCAAACACATTTGTTATGCTTTTCTCTTGTTCACCCTTGTAGCCCCTGTACTGCCTACGCCACTGCTGGCTTTATTTGACTGATCTGGCAGTTTAAACAGGTGTTCATTTCTAGACCGTGTTTCTGCCACCTCCCCCTCACTCCTCAAGCTGCAGCCATACTGGCCTTTCAGTTCCGCAAACGTCCCAGCCTCTTTCTTGCCTCTGGCTCTTCTGGCTGCTTGTTCCTCAGCTTGGACGTTTTCTCTCTTGCCCTCCTTGGCTTAGCTAACTCTCACCATTCTTTCAGAATTCAGCCTAAATGTCAGTTCCTCAGAGTTGCTTTCTGTGATGCTCTGACATAAATGATCTCCCCTGTTTCCCTACTAACACTCTGTTTTTGAATTCGGCATAGCACTAATTATCTTATCACTATATAGTTAGTTGACTATTTCTTGCTTGTCTCCTTCATTTGGCTGGAAGTTTCATAAGAATGGGGTTGAAAATTTACTGCCTCGTACCTAGTGAGTGCTTAATAAATATCTGTTGAATGAATGAATTAGTGACTGAATAAATAGAATGAATAAATGACTGAACAGCTCGATGTAGGTTAAAAGTGTTTTTTTGTTTGTTTGTTTGGATGGCAGTATAGATACAATATAAATTAAGCAATGGATACATTGGAGAAAAATTTAGAGTATCAATATCAAGTGGCATTTCATTTCCGGTTATCTCACTTGCTATTAATCATTACTTAATTGGGAGCTGTGTTTCCTCATCAGTTTTTAGAAAAAAGTTTAAACCTATGCTTTATGATTTGTGAACCTTCCCAGTACTCTCCATTTCCACAATGCTTTTGGCTTTAGCATGAAAAACTTTGTGTATATAACTTTTCTTCAACTTTAACTATGTGTGAATTCAGAAATTAATGTATATTTAAAATTTATTATCATACTTTTACTTCCAAGTAAAATTTGAGGCCACTGTCATAATACTAACACATTTTTCAAACATCAGACAAGTAAGTTCATGTAAAGATTAAAGCAATAGTTAGACTTTTAAGAAAAGAAAATTGATTACTACAGAAATCTAATGTTGAGGCCAGGCACCCTGGCTGACGCCTGTAATCCCAATGCTTTGGCAGGCTGAGGTGAGTGGATCAACTGAGGCCAGGAGTTTGAGACCATTCTGGCCAACATGGTGAAACCCTGTCTACTAAAAATACAAAAAAGTATCCGGGCATGGTGGCATGTGCCTCTAATCCCAGCTACTTGGGAGGCTGAGGCTGAAGAATTGCTTGAACCAGGGAGGTAGAGGTTGCAGTGAGCTGCAATCACACCACTGCACTCCAGCCTGGGCAACAGAGTAAGACTCTGTCTCAAAAAAAAAAAAAAAAAAAAAAACAACTTTAATGTTGAATCATTAATGTAACTTTATATGTAAGTATGATTTAGATTTAACATAAATTTAGCAATATAGATAAATATTTTAGTTTCCTTGTAGACAAGACCTAAAAGAAAACATAATGGGTTCTAGAGGTCCCTTTAGATATTATAAAAGAAACATACAAACAACAAACAAAACCCCTCAGTATTCCTAACATTGTGTGCCAGGCAGGAATTCTGTTCCAGGAGGAATTCCTTGCATGGATTCATAGAGAGCAGGGAAGCAATTGATAACACAGTAAGCAGTACCTTTAAATATTGTTTTATGGAAGATATTAGGTTGGTGCAAAAAGGTCTATGAGGATAAAGAAAATGTGACATATATACACTATGGAATACTATGCGGCCATAAAAAAGAATGAGATCATGCCTTTTGCAGGGACATGGATGGAGCTGGAAGCCATCATTCTCAGCAAACTAATGCAGGAACAGAAAACCAAACACTGCATGTTCTCACTCATAAATGGGAGTTGAACAATGAGAACACATGGACAGAGGGAAGGGAACATCACACACTAGGGCCTGTTGGGGGTGGGGGATGAGGGGAGGGAGAGCATTAGGACAAATACGTAATGCATGCAGGTATTAAAACCTAGATGATGGGTTGATGGGTGCAGCAAACCACCATGGCATGGGTGTACCTATGTAACAAACCTGCACGTTCTGCATATGTATCCCAGAGCTTAAAGTAAGATGAAATTTTTTAAAAAGGTCTATGAATGGCCATTTTTGCATTAACCTTTGGTGGATTCCAAGAGGATAATATTAAACTTTCATGCAGGCATTCAGTGAAGAGTTAAGATAGTATATTCACGTTGCTTTCTGGTGAATTAGTCTAAAAGAAAGGCAAAGTTTATTAAGAAAAGAGACAAATAGACAGTGCGGTGGCTCACGCCTGTAATCCCAGCACTTTGGGAGGCTGAGGCGGGCGGATGACCTGAGGTCAGGAGTTTGAGACCAGCCTGGTCAACATAGTGAAACCCCGTTTCTACTGAAAATACAAAAATTAACTAGGCACGGTGGCATGTGCCTGTAATTCCAGCTACTCAGGAGGCTGAGGCAGGAAAATCGCTTGAACCCTGGTGGTGGAGGTTGCAGTGAGCTGAGATCACACCATCGCACTCCAGTGACAGAGCAAGACTCCAGCTCAAGGAAAAAAAAAAGAAGAAACAAATAGAGGTCAACATGTCCTTATTAAATATCATGCATAGTAATAGAATGAAAATGAAACAGAAAAACTTATTTCCCCTATGTCTCATACTCAAGTTTCCAACTTAGGTTAAGTAGGGCATTACTCAAATCTAATTTTGATTATAATTACATTCTGAGAATTATTTGCAAAATATATCAATACCTGCACCATAAACTGACCTATTAAGTGGAGTTTTTAATTAATTTTCCCTGTAGATTTGAAATACGTCCCAAAATATTTTAAGACAGCTTATCCTAAGCTGAATCTTCAGACCGTAAGTAGATAGTGCAGCTGCTTTCTAACTGCCCTCATGGATTTTACCACAAATACTTCAAAAATGAAAGAAAATTCTTATGTCCTATAATGAACTTTTCACAGAAGAAGGTTGTTTTTCTGGCTTCCTATCATTCATGCATCATTGTGGCAACAGGAATTTGTGGAACCAATCTCCACGTTGCGTTCTCTGATTGGTTCAGACACTGTCCAGCCACCCAATTTGAGTCAAGCAGGTGTGCTGACATTTACTGACTTCTGGGAAAAGGTCTGCTTCCCAGCTGAACAAGAAGCCTCGTGAAATGGAAGGTTGAGAGCGGCTGCCCTGTTTTGCTTCCATGAAAAGCCAAAGACAGAGAGCTGTGCAGGGGAAGTCTAAGTAAAAAGACAGCTTGATGACAGCTTTTGAACCCTGAATCCAACCATGTTTGGAGAAATATCATTTTTGTTTAGGCCAATTTAGGTTCATTTTTCTGTTACATGCAACCAACATATACCTAACTAAACGTCTAACTAAAACATCTTCCTACTCAGAAGATAGGAATACTTATGTTTAACTAAGATCTCAATACTATCTTTTACACATGCACATATACACGTATAAGTTGAAAAGACTAAAATATACTCAAGTTCTAAAACACTTAAAATTAAAATGCTGTCTGTCACAATGTCACTCTTATTCGTTCTCATCCTGCGAGAATCTCAGATACCAGCTGGAAAAAAAATTCGAGGGCTGGTTTCTATACCAAGATCCTACACATGGAAAGAAAAAAAAACACACAGTAAAAATGTGTGAATGCTAACATGATTATGACATTAATTTGACTACTGCGTGAGACTGAAAGGAAAAATAAAAGTGTCCAGTGATCAGATGGTTGTGTTTCATGTTTTATTTTCCCCTTGTAAAAGATTGAGAAATCCAGACCTGAAGTCTGAAATCTGTCCTACACTTTCAAAGGAAGAGAGAACAGATGTGTGCATTTGTAACTTAGAGGAACAACGGAGTTATTTTTTTGCGGGGATTGAGGCTACACAGAATCCAATTTGAAGAAACTACCTAAAATATTAAAGAGAGTGAACAGGTGATCGGGATTGAGATTTGCCACTCAGGGCAGTTTCTAAAGAATTGTAGACAGACTGTCTCTTGAGTCTCTAGTCCTTTTCAGGTGACTGAGTAGATACCATCATCTAACTATAAATGTTTGTTCCAATAAATTATTGCGTGGGAAGAGTTCTTGGAGTTATGCAATAAGCAGAGATTGTTGTGAGCCTGGGAAGTTGAGTAGAATAGCTCAGCAGGTCAGAATTGGAATTTGTGCTTTCATGGTGCTCTTGTAAAAGCCACAGCCTAGGCAACCATGTCCCCAAATCTATACTCATTACTGATTCTATTCTCTGTATTCAAGACTTTTCTTTCTAGTTCTTTTTGAGGAAAATGTAGATCAAATATCTAAATTTAATACATTTTAATTTAACTATAAAATTGATAGTCATCTATATAATTTATAAATTGCACACACAGATATGTATCGATGCCTTCAAGCTGTTTTGTTTTTTCTCAGATAAGTTCCTTCCGAAAACTTGTCTTTAGGCCGGGCTTGGTGGCTCACGCCTGTAATCCCAGCACTTTGAGAGGCCAAGGAGGGTGAATCACCTGAGGTCAGGAGCTCGAGAACAGCTTGACCAACATGACAAAACCCCGTCTCTACTAAAAATATAAAATTAGCCAGACCTGGTGGCACATGCCTGTAATCTCAGGTACTTGGGAGGCTGAGGCAGGAGAATTGCTTGCACCCGGGAGGCTGAGGTTGTAGTGAGCTGAGATCGTGCCATGGCACTGCCAGCCTGGGCAACAAGAGCGAGCCTCTGTCTCAAAAAAACAAAACAAACAAACAAAAAAGAAAACACAGAAACTTGTCTTTTTTTTTTTTAGACGGAGTCTCTCTCTGTTGCTCAGGCTGGAGTGCAGTGGTACAGTCTCAGCTGAACCTCCGCCTCCCAGGTTCAAGCACCTCTCCTGCCTCAGCCTCTCGAGTAGCTGGGACTACAGGCTCATGCCACCATGTCTGGCTACTTTTTTGTATTTTTAGTAGAGACGGGGTTTCACCATGTTAACCAGGATGGTCTCAATCTCCTGACCTTGTGATCCGCCCACCTCGGCCTCCCAAAGTGCTGGGATTACAGGCAAGAGCCACCATGCTCAACCAAAAACTTGTCTTTAACAATAATTTAATTAAGACATAAAATGTTACTTCTTGAATAGTAGAGAAGTTCAAATGCCAATTTGAATTTTTTAAATTGCAGCCATTTAAAAATTGAACTCTGACTTAATATTTGATGCTCTTTTGGATTAAATGAATTCATCCAGGAAGAGAGCTAGTTTTAGATACTGCTTGATTCTGTGCTTAGACAATACCACCGGGATTTGTTTCTAGGCTCTGCACTGTGTCCCATAGCACATTCGAATTTACATTATTCTACTTTCAAGCTCTGCAGAGGGAGAATTGCCTCCTGCAGCTTCTTTGTAATTCTAGAGATTTCCGCACTCTTTCTCTCTGGCTCAGATTGGGTCAATGTGCTCATCCCATCCTTTAAACAATCATATGGCTGGGGGCTGGGTGGGAGGATGGTGGCCAGGTGAGCTCCTTCGATTAGGCTCCACCTCAAAGTAAAGAGGAGTCACCTTTTCCCAAGCATGTGAATTGGAGGTGCAGTTGTTCATCCTAAGCAAAACTGGGGTATTTTACCATCATAAGGAAGAGTGCATGCCCAGGGCAAAAAGAACAAATATTCACCTAAGATAGAACTCAGATGTTGCAGCAGCAGAGCTGGTCAGAACTCGAGGTCAACCATCTCTTGGGCTCTTCATGAAATTCTTTTTTCTGATATAGAACTTTAGAAAAGAAGGGCATTTATATTAGTTGAGACGTTATTGTCATATTAATGCTATAGACTAAATTACATTATCTGTCCTGTCATCCTTATTCATATGATGAAGCTCTAACCCCCAATATGATAGAATTTATAGGTGAGGATTTGGAGGTAATTAGGATTAGATGACGTCATGAGAGTGGGATTAGTGGCTTTTTTTTTTTTTTTTATCAAGTCTTGCTCTGTTGCCCAGGCTGGAGTACACTGGCAAGATCTTGGCTCACTGCAACCTCCACCTCCCGGGTTCAAGCAATTCTCCTGCCTCCCTCCTGAGTAGCTGGGAATACCGGTGTGCATCACCACACTCAGCTAATTTTTTTGTATTTTTAGTAGAGACGAGGTTTCACCATGTTGGCCAGGATGGTCTCCATTTCTTGACCTCGTGATGTGCCCACCTCAGCCTCCCAAAATGCTGGGATTACAGGCATGAGACACTGCGCCCAGCCAGGATTAGTGGCTTTTTAAGAAATGGAAGAGGAAGAACTTTTACTCTGTCATGTAAAGGAACCAGGAGAAGGCAGTTGACCACAAGCCAGGCAGTGGACCCTCACCAGACACTGACTCTATTGGCACCTTGATCTTGGACTTCCCACCCTCCAGAGCTGTGAGAAATAAATGTCTCTGATTTAAGTTACCCCACCTCTAGTTTATTATATACCCCAAGCAGACTAATACAATTATGTCCAGGAAATGAATGATTCAAAGAACTTGTCTTCATAGCCCAGATATTCTTTTGCTACATAAAGAGTTATTCTAGAAATGGTCATCAAGTGTTTCTATTGGAAGAACTTTAAAATGTAAAATATTCAGCCAGACACAGTGGCTCATGCTCATAATCCTAACACTTTGGGAGGCCGAGGTGGGTGGATCACCTGAGGTCAGGAGTTCGAGACCAGCCTGAACAACATGGTGAAACACCGTCTCTACTAAAAATGAAAAAATTAGCCAGGTGTGGTGGCACGTGCCTGTAGCCCCAGCTATTCAGGAGGCTGAGGCACGATAATCTCTTGAACCCGGGAGGCGAAGGTTGCAGTGAGCCAAGATTGTGCCACTGTACTCTAGCCTGGGCGACAGAGTGAGACTCTGTCTCAAAAAGAAAAAAAAAAAATGTTCTTCAGTGTTCATTATGTTTTCTCACATATGTAGCTAACAGTGGTATCATGCAACCCATCTGCATCTTATGGACAACGACAAAGCATCTTGATTTGGAAATATATATACCACATATTCATATTGACAGTATTATCCAATCATTTGAAACTATATTTTATGAGGAATATAGAGGTCCTGCGTTTCGGCCATTTTGTCAACAGTCTCTACCTCAAGTGGCTTACTAATGAGGAGAGAGATTTACTTTTCAGCATCAAGTTTATTACACGAGGATTTGTTTTACGGTCAATATTTACCCGGGTTTTTTTTAAATCGTTAATTCTTGGACCTTAGATAACAAGGACAAAGTAAATCACATAGTCGAATTGGCTGATTCTGCATAAGCTCAGAGAGAAGAGCTCTGTTTCAGAAAAATAATTTAATTCTAAATCTCTGTATAGAAGAAATATCATCTGTAAACTTTAGCGAGAAAGTGTTCTAAGAATATAGAGGTATTCCCCATGGTTTTGACTGTGTTCATCCTGAAAGATTTGATTTAGTAAGAGAAAGGTTTGGGTCTTTTGAAAACAGTAAGAAAATCAATTATCGGAGTTTCCATTTTCTCTGGGAAATTTTCACCATTTCAGCATGCCCAAGAGAGAAATGACATATAATTTTGTTATGCTGAAAAATTTGGCAAGCTGGCTAATGCTCTTACTAAAAGTGAAGAAATTCCTTTGGTGGCAGATGCAGGAAGTTATGTCTGAATCATCTGGAATCATTGTAGAGAAGTCTTTGTTCTAAAAGAGATGTGTGGGGATTTTCTTGGGAAGAAAAGTTGTCTGAATATTCTTAAGCCTCGAACAGATTTATCAATCTTGCTGCTTCATTTAATCCTTTGCCAAATGTGACTCATCTTCCATCCAACAGACATCTCCTAGTCATCTTCATCTTAAAAAAAATCACCCTCAAAAATCATCTTGTGTTTCTTTTACTGCTGTGATGATGAAATCTGTCTCAAAAGAAGCATATCAGTGTTGATTTCATCATCTTACAGGTTGTAACATACAGGCAGGGCTGTTACTTAGAAACGTACTCTCAGAAAGGTTTCTTGGAATTGTTTTGGGGAGGGGACAGAGAAGAACTAGGGAAAGGTAGATGGTGAATAGAATAGCCTGAAAGCATGAATCAACGTCAACAGCAACAATAAGTCAAAGCAACATCTCTGAACATTGGTAACAATAAAAGGAAATGGAATCAGACTACAGAGGAAAATAAGTAAATTTAGGATCCAGAAATACTCTTAATGGGAAGTTCTATTACCTTTTCTCCCATTAGAGTTAGGCAAAATAATAATCTCCAAAAGGTGGGGCCGTTACTTCTTCAGGCATTTAGAACTGGTCTGAACAAAGCACTTGCAAGCTTTTTGTGATACAAGAATGCTGTAGAATGGGACTTTGAAAGCAGGTATAATTTCTCTTCTGACTCCCTCTGACTTTCACTGAATTATATACAGGCAGTTCAAAAATCCTGCTGCTGCTTTCTTGCCAATTTCAATACAAACTCTCTCTGGCCAGAAAACTTATCATTTGGTATATAACATTTTTTTAAATTGGTTCCTCAGGTTCTCCACAACATCACCTGACATTCTGCTACACAAAGAGTTATAATTTTAAATAAGATGAGTCAACCACTAGTGTCAGGCATTTACAGAGGCTCTCTCACCCTTTCAAGTCGTTATAACCCCTCTTTTATGTAAGAGACAATAATGCTCGGACCCTAAGCTAGTGAGTTGAAACTCAAAACTCTGAACCATCTCATCAGAAAAAACAAACAAACAAAAAAAAACTTGGGTTTAGATTCAAATGAACTTCTGTGTGAATGCTGGCTTAGCCTACTCATTTCTGTCCCGATCTAGTCTATAATCTCCTTTATCCTTGTAGTGGAATTATTTTAAATTCTAGTTGAGACCCTTGTCTGGGAGCTTACATGATTCATTCCATCATTACCCAAATGAGATAGACCAGGAGGCTGGATCCTCCTCTTAGTAGGGTGGATGCTTTTTTGGTGGATGTAAGTGGATCAATCAGTGACTTAATTATGCATGAAATAGAGATTTTTAAAATTTTTCTATAATCAAATTTAATCTCTGTCATAAATGCTAAATTTCTACCTAGTAACAACAAATTTAATTCTTCTAATTCAGGATAAACCTAGTCAAATTAGGATTTTTAAGACATTATTTCAGAGGAAAATCATTCAATTTAGGCTTCTTCCCCCAAATTTCAATTCACCCAAGTGGCATCTAACTTTAGGGAGGTGTCATGAATTAGGCAACCCCAACTTATATGCATTTCTTCTTTTTCTGAGAATGAAAGCAGCAAGGTATAAAGTGTCATGATAATGACTAGTAATTTGCAAAGAGGTAAGACAATCCTACGGGGGTAAACCAGCTTTCTGGAAATACGCATTTTCAGTTAAGTGCCAAAATTGTGTAGCTCCCAGGAAGCCCCTGGAATTGTGCCAGGAGAAGCGGCCGTGAATTTGGCAGTGGCTGCTGTAGCCTTGAGGCAAGGTAGGCCTTTGCGACAGGATCAAAGGAGAGGCTGTAATAAGCTATGGATTTTGGGTGCTTTCCTTGTAATTAAAGCTATTATAGAATTGGAATTTTATTTAGAAGTTTATTTATCTTAATAAAGACAATACATTCAATGTTAGGACCTTACTGTCCTAATGAAGAGCTACTTCATTTGCTCTAAGAACACTGTAAGATGGACAATTTTGGAAATATGCAGAATTCTCCCAAAGTGGCCACTGTAATTCCAAATCATCACTGGTGAAATAGTGCCAGTCTGTGGGATGTGTGCAAGCATTTGGATGATAACAAAGACGCAGGTGTCTGGACTGGCAGAAGCGCACACTTGAACTGAGACTACCCCTGGAGAAACGATCATAGTTAGTTGCAGGTGTTGGTTCCGCCTCTTGTGTCTTGAGTCCCTAACCAGTGGTTGGCCACTCTTGACAAGACGCTTGATAATTTGTGCCCCTCAGCAGATGGAATTTTTGGAGATTGTGTCTCTTATATTAATTCTGAGCTGTAAACACAGAACAGAGGAAAAATAAACCTTGTAGGGTTTTTGGTTGGTAACGTGAAGTAAATTTCATTTACTGGGGAACATCAGCTTGACAAAATGTTTATTAACAGCTTTATTGAGGTTAAACTGCCATACAGTAAATTAACATACAATAAAATTGATACACAGTAAAATGCACATAATTAAAATATAAGCCTTGAAAATTTTTGACATTTCTATGCACCCAACATAAAAATCGCGATAATGAAAATACACATCATAAGTTTCCTCCTGCCTCTTGGTAATACCTCCATCTCCCTGATCCCCATAACTCTGAGTTCCCAATTAGTCACGGATCTGTTCTTTAACACTGTACATTAGTTGGCGTTCTAGAATTTTATATACATGGACTATAGTATGCATTTTGAGAAAAAAATACATCTTTTTTCACTCAGCATAATTATTTTGAGATTCTTCCATGTGGTATGTGAGTCAATAGTTCACTTTTCACATTGATTTGTATTCTGTTATATGGGCATACCAAAAATTATCCACTCACCTGAACATAAACATTGACGCTTTTTCCCCATGTTTCTGCTGTTATAAAGAAAGCTGCTATAAATATTCATCTATAAGTTTGTGTGCTTATAGATATATGCTTGTTTTCCTTTGAGTAAATACCTAGGAGTGGAATTGCTGCATCATATGGCAGGGGTATAATTAGCCTTTTAAGAAACTGTCAGTCACCCTAAAGTGCAATGTGGTAATGGCGGCAACCAAGGCAGAGCTGCTCCGTGAAGAGGAAGTGAAGAGGGCTTGCCAGTGATGGAAAAGAACAAGAAGGTAGGGTCACCTTAACAAAAGGAGGATATTTTTGCCAGTTTGTAACTTAAAATGCTGAAGCAGAGTCTTTGAAGCAACAAGGAAATGCATGCTATGCCAAGAAAGATTACGATGAAGCTTAAAACTATTACACAAAAGACACAGATATGTGTCCTAAAACGCTAGTTAGTATGGTAAGAGAGCAGTCACATTGATGATGCGTGGAAGGTTCTGGGAAGCGCTTGGAGATGCACAACAGTCAGTGAAATTGGATGATTGTTTCTTCTGGGGACATCTACAAGAGGACAGGGGCCACCTCTCTCCAGGGAATGCAATGGCACCCCACTGTAGTTTTCAGAGAGCCTTAAAACCGGATCACAACAATGCTCATTCACAGCAGGAGTTCACAAATGCTAATGCAGTCATGGAATAGCAGAAAATCACAGAAACAGGTTTTGAGAAGTGAGCTTTTCAGAAGGTTGTTTTCTGCATGGACTGTGCCCTAGAATTTGCCCCAACTGTTATCATTTCAATATGCTCAAAGCAGAATGTTTAGCAATGCTGGGTCTTTACCCAGAAGCACAGTCTGTGGTCAGTGACACTTTATAAATGGATTCTACCAGTGTGGATGCTCGGTATGTACGTGCCATGCGGTCTTTGCCTTCCTTATGAAGACTGTATTGAGTAGGCAGTTCAGTTTTGTGCTCAGGCTCTCAGAATGACTCCTGACCATAAGAAGGCTTGCCTTGCTTGCAGAAATGCCAGACCACTTAACACAAAGAAAGAAGACTGGAATAGCATTTAGGGAAAGTAATTACAAACTAGCTGATGAACTGTGCACAGAAACCCCAGGATAGACCCCCGACAACATAGAAACAATTGCCAAACTCTACTGTAACCGGGATACGGTTAATTCCAAGCTTAGGAAACTAGATGATGCAATAGATTCCTGCACAATTGCAGTGAAGCTCACGACACTTATTTAAAAGCCTACTTGAGAAGAGCACAGTGTTCCATGGACACAGAACAGTATGAAGAAACAGTGCAAGGCTATGGAAACGTATGTCAGATGGGGAATACAAAAGAATGCAAACAGCTCCTAAAAAATGCACAGGTGGAACTGAGGAAGAGTAAGAGGCAAAATTACTGCAAGGTTCTGGGAGTGGACAAGAATGCCTCTGAGGACAAGATCAAGAAAGCATATTGGAAACAGGCCTTGATGTACCATCCACATCGGCATGCTGAGGCCGGTGCTGGGGTTCAGAAGGAGGAGAAGATCAAGGAAGCGGCAAGGTCTTAACCATTCTCTTTGATCCCAAGAAAATGACTCATTATCACAGTGGATAGGACCTGGATAAGGAGGACATGAAATTGGGTGATTTTGATGCAAACAGTATCTTCAAGGTATTCTTCCGCGGTCCTGGGGGCTTCAGCTTTGAAGCATCTGGTCCAAGGAGTTTCTTTCGTCAATTGGCTAATGAAGGGCAACGACCCAGAATCCAGAAAATGCAGAGTCACTCAGTTTAATCCTGCATGTGGACACAATTCACCTCCTCCCTTCCCCATGTTTCCATGTACTAAGAACAGTTTTTCTTTCTCAGTTGGATACCCTGTTTCTGTGTGGGTGGGGTGAAGGAAAGAAGGCAGTGCCAAGGATTGTGGGCAGGGGAGGGAGGCCGGGGTGGACAGGGAGCCTTGTCAAGTTTTGTTTTACTGTTTAACTTTGTTTTAAAAGAAAAGAAGGAGAAGAAGAAGAAAATAAATTGTCAAGCTGTTTTTCAAAGTGGTTATACCATTTTATATTTTCATCAGCAGGGTTTGAGAGTGTATAAGAGCTCTAATTCCTCCGCATTCTTGTCAACACTTTCAAGGCCTATCTGTTAAGTTTAGTCACCTTAACAGGTGTGTGGTATCATATTGTGGTTTAATTTGTGTTTCTCTAATGACTAATGATATTGAACATCCTTTGGAGCTCATTTGCCATCTATATATCTTCTTTGGTGACATGTCTGTTCAATTGAGTCTTATGTCCACTTTTAAACTGGGTTGTTAAGGGAGTACTTTGTATAATCTGAACACAAGTCCTTTATCAGAAATGTGCTTTACGGTTTCTTCCAGTCTGTGGCTTCTCTTTTCATTCTCTTAACAGTGTCTTTCAAAGAGCAGAATGTCTTGAATATCTATTTAATGCTTTATACTTTTGGGGTTATACCAAAGAAACCTCTGCCTAAGTTCATAAAGATTTTTCTCTATATTTTCTTGTTCAAGCTACATAATTGTAACATTTATATTTAGGTCTTATCCATTTGCATTTGAGTTAATTTTTTTTTTTTTTTTTGAGACAGAGTCTCACTCTTTCTCCCAGGTTGGAGAGCAGTGGCACAATCTTGGCTCACCGCAACCTTCGTCTCCTGGGTTCAAGCAGTTCTCCTACCTCAGCCTCCCAAGTAGCTGGGATTACAGGCGGCCACCACGCCCAACTAATTTTTGCATTTTTAGTAGAGACGCAGTTTCGCCACCTTGCCAGGCTGGTGTCGAACTCCTGACCTCAGGTAATTCACCTGCCTTGGCCTCCCAAAGTGCTGAGATTACAAGCGTGAGCCACCGCGCCCAGCCTGAGTTAATTTTTGTATACGGTGAGACATATACAAAAGTTCATATTTTGCATATGGATATCCAATTATTTCAGCATAATTTGTTAAAAGATTATCCTTTCTCCTTTGCATCTATGTTGAAAATCAGTTTTCCATTAGTTTGTAGATCATTTCCACTAAGAGAAGAATATTTAAATCTCCAACCATAATTTGTCTGCCTCTCTTGTAGTTCTGTCAGTTTTTGCTTAATGTATTTTACTGTTAGGCATATAAATGTTTAGATTTGTTTATGACTACCTTATGAATTAACCATTTTATCATTATGAAATAAACTTGAAAAATTCCATACAATATTCTTTGCTGTGAAATCTATCATGTCTGATTGTAATAGTCACTACAGCTTTCTTTTATTAAGGTTAGGAAGATTATCTTTTTGAGAAGATCAGTAAAATTGGTCAATCTTTAGCTAGACTGACTAAGAAATATATAAAGATAGATAGATAGATATAGATATATGTAGAGAGAGAACATTTATTTAGTTAGTTAATTAGTTATTTTTGTGGAGACAGAGTCTTGCTTTGTCACCCAGGCTGGAATATAGTGGCACAAACTTGGCTCACTGCAACCTCCACCTCCCAGGTTCAAGTAAGTATCCTGCCTTGGCCTCCTGAGTAGCTGGAATTACAGGCGCATGCCACCATGCCGGGCTAATTTTTGTATTTTAGTAGAGACAGGGTTGGCCAGGCTGGTCTCGAACTCCTGACCTCAGGTGATCCACCCACTTTGGCTTCTCAAAGTGTTGAGCCACCATGCCCAGCCTACAATTTTTTTTAATTAGGTTGGCATAGTGGCATGTGTCTGTGGTGCCAGCTACATGGGAGGTTGAGGTGGGATGATTGTTTGAGCTTGGGAGGTAGAGGCTGCAGTAAGCCGTGGTTGTGCCACTATAGTCCAGCCTGGGTGACAGAGTGAAGCCTTATCTCAAAAAAAAAAATTATTGTGGTAAAAGACACTACATAAAATTTGCCGTTTTATCCATTTTTAAGTGTACTGTTCAGCAGAGTTAAGTATAATCACATTGTTGTGAAACATTTAATTTACTCCTAATTTTATCCAATGAATTTTTCATCTCATTTCTAAAGTTTTCATCACTACAGTTTGATTTAGGTCTCTTCTGTATCTTCCATATCTTTACTTAAATTTTGATCATATGAAACACAGTTACAAAAAGTGTCTTAATGTCCTTGTCTTCTAATTCTAATATCCAGGTTGTTTTCAATTGACTGACTTTTCTCTTCATTAAGGGTGGTGTTTTGTTTCCTTCATGACTGGTAATCTTTTCTTTCTTTAAGTTGTGTTTTATTAGATTTGAGATCCTAATGTATGGTAATCCTTGATTGAATGCTGGACATTTTTAGATTTTTTCCTTGTTTGGTGCTGGATAGTTTTATATTCCTAAAAAGACTCTGGGTCTCTTCTTGGATGGTAGATTGGAGACATTGTTAGCATGCTCCTCCCCAATGGAAAGACACAATAGCATGTAATGTTTCACACTGTGAACTTTTCTCCAAGAAGCAACACAGGAACTAAACAGAAAAACTGAAAGAAACCACAGGCCCTCTGAAAGAAGTGGTGGGTTGCAGCCTACACCATGAGTCAGATGGAAAACTAAGTCTACAGAATCTGAGAGGCAAATAAACTGCCTCCAGGTTATACACTCCCACTGGGGAACCAGTTAATCCAGGCCATGGGGGAAGGGCATAACCCTACTGAGTGCTGGAATTGATTTAGGGAGTGATGGGGAGGATAAAAGTAGGACCAGCAGTGGGAAGAGCCTTGTGTGCACTCCCAGTCTTCAGCACAGACTAAGGGAAGTCATTTTTGGTCCTACCTCACAAGGGACCTCCCAGAAGTCTGCCAACTAACTCAAGTGGTGGGTGCAGGTGGAGAATAGCTCCCAGCTGAAATTCATGATATAATTTCAAGTGGGGACAGATTCCCTTGGCCAGAACTGGGGGCAAGTGGGAAGTATGCTACAGCCACAAGTATAGGAGCTGGGACTGGGAGGAGCATGGCCTGAAAGCCGCTGTTGCTGTCTCCACAGGGAAGGTTTATGGCCTGGGGCAGTTTTGAGTTTTAAGTGCAGATTGCCTGGAACTTAGCTAGCTGCTACTAGTGTAACACTGTAGGTATGAGAGACCGGACTTTCTTTTCTTTCCTTTTTTTTTTTTTTGAGTTGGAGTCCCTGTCTTCCAGGCTAGAGTGCAGTGGAGTGATCTTGGCTCACTGCAACCTCCGCCTCCTGGGTTTAAGCAATTCTCCTGCTTCAGCTGGGACTACAGGCATGTGCCACCATGCCCAGCTAATTTTTGCATTTTTAGTAGAGATGGGGGCTTCACCATGTTGGCCAGGCTGGTCTCAAACTAATGACCTCAAGTGATTTGCCCACCTCAGCCTCCCAAAGTGTTGGGATTACAGGTGTGAGCCACTGTAACTGGCCTGAGACCTGCCTTTCTAAGCGTGTGGGAGGTGGGTCAGCTTACTGTTGCCTGCTATTCCCCACTTGCTGTCAAACTCTTCTGTGCAACACAGGCAGCTCCACTTCTTCCTGGAACATTACCTGAGCAGCCAGAGAACTGGCCCCCAGCCATTACTGGGGTTACTTGCCCTGCATGTGGAGAGCCAGAGCATGGACCTGCCTGACCCAGCTCCCACCTGGCTTTGCTCCACCACCCACCCTGGCAGCTTAACATGAGGGATACAAACTTTTGGGAGCTTTATGGACCCACCTATTGCCTGAGATTCTAGAATACCTCTCCTGAGTGACATAAGGCAAGTACAAATCCCATCCACTACTACCACAGCTGACATTCTTTTGCAAACATGACCTCCTGGCTGGATTACAGCGTTCTCAGGTAGAATAATACAGAGCCTAGGATGGAGAAAATTTGTGTGTGACCTCAGCTATCACCATTGCCTGCAGCACCCTGGTTAACCAGGAGGTTCTGAGTTTGTCCACGTGACCAATTCATTATTATTACTACTACATTAGCATTTGAGAAAAAGTCAACACACTAAGCCTATTTATAACCAAGGAATCTCACAATCTATGTCACTCCCCTGCCCATCCCCATCAGAGCTGGTGCTGGTACCCACTGCTGGGAGACTTAAGGACAGATTATATCACTGGATCCCTTGCAGACATGCCCCCACACCAGCCTGGAGTGTGGCAGCCCCATTGGGTGGCTAGACCCAGAGGAGCAACAGCATTCACAGTAGTCTGACTCTCAGAGACCTCTGCCTCTGGGAGAAAAGGGAGTGTATCACAACAAGAAAACACCCTGTGGGACAAAATAATTCAGACAGCAGGCCTTGAGTTCCAGAATTCTCTGCTGGCAAGAAGTTTCTTTCAGAAAGGCACAGGTGCAGTGCTGGGCTCAGGGGGGATGTCTACAGCTTTCCCCCCGTAGTCAGGCAGCCCTGGCACTTGTGAAAGATCTTGGAGAAGGGGATTTCTTTTCCCCCTAGTCCATCAATGCAGACACATCTGGGTCTTCTCCCATGGGAGCTTAGCATGGGTGCACCTATAGACAGCCTTTCTAGAAAACTTCAGGGTGACTGCATCACTACAGGAAGAGTACCCATGAGGTTCAGGCTTGCATGAGAGGTAGAGTTACAAAGTCTGTCTACTTGGAACATCAACATTCCTGCAGATGAAAAGAGGTATCTGCCTGATTTGAATGTTTGAAACACTGGATCAGGAGTGTGATTGGGAGGTGAATGGCTTTCCTGCTGGCCCTGCAGTCGAGCTGAGGTGGCTCCTGCTCTTCCCCCTGATAAGACCTCAGTGCATTTCACTGAGAGCTACCCCAGCCACCTCTGCCAAAGCTGAAACCTCTACCCACTACTGGGTATTGCATTTACCTACTTGCTTTAGCCATAACCAGTTTCTACCCAGAGACACCTCCTCTACTGGCCTGAAGCCTGAACTATTCAATCCAGTAAATAAAATACTGGAGTAAAAAATGAATTTTAAAAGTGCACACCATGGGGGAATGAGAAAGCCTCAGGAGACCTCTGCCATTCCAACTTCATAGGAGACAGTGAACTTGCTCACATAAGCACACTGCTACCATAACCAGCATCTGAGAAGGCTATCATACAAAGACTCTATATAACCAAGGAACAGAGTCTTCATCCCTGAAGCACCAAGAGCCATATTAGGCTACAGTAAACTATAAACATTAAAGTCATATTGCTAATCGGGGGTGGGGGAGAAATTTTAAAAAAGAGTAAAATCAAAAATAAATTCAATAATAATTACAAGAAATAGTCTACCCAAATGAGAAGAAACCAGAAAAAAAATTCTGGCAATATGACAAAACCATGTTCTATAACACCGTCCTCTACCAAAAAATCACACAAGCTCTCCAGCAATGGATCAAAACTAAGGTAAACTCTTTGAAATAGCTTTTCAAAAAGTTTACTATTAAGCTACTCAAGGAGATACAAGAGAAAGGTGAAAATCAACATAAATAATTTTTTTTTAATTCAGGATATGAATTTAAAATTTTTCTTTTTTTTTTTTGAGACAGTCTCATGCTGTTGCTCAGGCTGGAGTGCAGTGGCACAATCTTGGCTCACTGCAACCTCTGCCTCCCGGGTTCAAGTGATTCTCCTGCCTCAGCCTCCTGAGTAGCTGGGATTACAGGCATGTGCCATCAAGCCCCGATAATTGTTGTATTTGTACTAGAGACAGAGTTTCACCATGCTGGTCAGGCTGGTCTTGAACTCCTGACCTCGTGATCCACCCACCTCAGCCTCCCAAAGTGCTGGGATTACAGGCTTGAGCCACTGCACCCAGCTGAATTAAAAAAATTCTAAATAGATACTTTAAAGAAAAACCAGTTAGAAAAACCAAATGTGGAAATGAAAGACACATTTGGGGAATGATAGAATGTAGCGGAAAGCTTTAACAATAGACTAGACCAAGTAGAAAAAAGAATTTCAGAGCTTCAAGATAAGGTTTTCGAATTAGCCCAATCAGACAAAAATTTTTTAAAAAAATAATCAAAAGAAATTAACAAAGTCTCTAAGAAATATGGGATTATGTAAAATGGACTTATTTGAGAGAATAATTGGGAAAAACTTCCAAAGAACTCCTGGGAGATTCATTGCAAAAAGGACATCACCAAGGCCTATAACCATCGGGCTATCCAAAGTCAATGTGAAGAAAAGAATTCTAAGAGCAGTGAGAAAAAGCCTCAGGTAACTAATAAAGGAAAACTTAACAAACTAATAGCAGACTTCACAGTAGAAACTTTACAAGCCAGAAGGGATCAGGGGCCTGTCTTTAATCTCTTTAAACAGAAAACACTGTCATGAAAGAAGTATTTTGTATCCTCAAAAACTAAGTTTCATAAATGAAGGAAAAATAAAGTATTTTCAGACAAGCAAATGCTGAGTGAAGTTGTCACTTAACCCAACTGGTTCTACAAGAAATGTTAAAAGGAGTTCTAACTCTTGAAACAAAACATTGATATGCACATCCTAAAAGCATAACAGTTACAGGGCCTATAAAAAAATAACACAACAAAGAAAACAAAATACCTAGGTAACAATCAACTTAATGACTGGAATTATACCTCACATCTCAATATTAATGTTGAACATAAATGGCCTAAATGCTCTACTTAAAAGACAGAGATTGGGCCAGGCTTGGTGGCTCATGCCTATAATTCCAATACTTTGGGAGGTGGAGGTGGGTGGATTACTTAAGGGCAGGAGTTTGAGACCAGCCTTGCCAACATGGCAAAACCCTGTCTCTACTAAAAATATAAAACATTAGCCAGGCATTGTGGTGCACGCTTGTGGGCCCAGCTACTCAGGAGGCTGAGACATGAGAATTGCTTGAATTCAGGAGGCAGTGGTTGCAGTGGCCTGAGATTGTGCCACTGCACTCCAGCTTGAGTCACAGAGCAAGACTTTGCAAAAAAAAAAGCAAAACAAAACAATCACAGATTGGCAAAATGGATAGAAAATCACATACCACATATCTCTTGTCTTAGAGCGACTCACCTAACACATAAGGATTCATAGAAACTTACATTAAATGGATGGAAAAAGATATTCCATGCAAATGGAAACCAAAAGTTTTGGAGACAGAGTCTTACTCTGCTGCCCAGGCTGGAGTGCAGTGGTGTGATCTTGGCTTACTGCAACCCTCCACCTCCTGGGTTCAAACAATCCTCCTGCCTCAGCCTCCCAAGCAGCTGGGACTACAAGCGCCTGCCACCATGCCTGGCTAAAATTTTTTTTTTTTGAGTTTTTAGTAGAGATGGGATTTTGCCATGTTGGCCAGGCTGGTTTCAAACTCCTGACCTCAGGTGATCTGCCCGCCTTGGCCTCCCAAAGTGCTAGGATTACAGGCATGAGCCACCATGCCCAGCCAGGTGTAGCTATTCTTATAGCAAATGAAACAGAATTTAAAGCAACAACAGTAAATAATTAAATAATGGTAAAAGGATCAATCCAACAAGCAATTACAATCTTAAATATATATGCACCTAAATCTGGAGTTCCCAGATTCCTAAAACATTTTCTACTGGACCTAATAAATGAGACAGACAGCAACACAATCATTGTGGGAAACTTTAACACTCTATTGCTAGCACTAGAGAAATTGAGATAGAAAGTCAACAAGGAAACAATGGACTTAAACTACTCTAGAACAAATGAATCTAACAGATACAGCATTCTATAGAAGAACTGAAGTATATTCATTCTTCTCATCAATGCATGGAACATTCTTCAAGACAGACCATAGGATAGGCCATAAAAGAATTCTTAGTAAATTTTTAAAAATTGAAATCATATCAATTATCTGCACAGACTACAGTGGAATAAAACTAGAAATCAACTTCAAAAGGAGCCCTCAAAACTATACAAACACATGGAAATGAAACAATATGCCCCAATGATTTCAAGGTTAACAACAAAATCAAGGTGGAAATTTAAAAATTTTTTGAAATGAATAATAATGATGACACTAGTTATCAAAATCCCTGAGATATAGCAAAAGAAGTGCTAAGAGGAAACTTTATAATGCTAAATGCCTATATAAAAAAATCTGAAGGATCAAAAATTGACAATCTAACATCATACCTCAAGTAACCAGATAAACAAGAACAAACCAACCAAATCCAAAGCTAGAGTAGAGGGAAAAAATAGCAAAGATCAGCGCAGACATAAATGAAATTGAAACAAAGAAAAAAAATACAAAAGATCAATGAAACAAAAAGTTGATTCTTTGAAAAGATAAACAAAATTGATAGATCATTAGCAAGATTAACCATTTAACCATGAGGAGGGAAGATTCAAGTAAGCTCAATTGTAAATGAAAATGAAGACATTATAATTGACACCACAGAAATACAAAAGATCATTCAAGACTACTATGAACACCTCTATGCACACAAATTAGAAAATCTAGAGGAAATAGATACATTCCTGGAAACATACATATTTAATCTTCCTAGATTAAATCAGGAAGAAATAGAAACCTTGAACAGACTAGTAACAAGCAGAGAGGTTGAATCAGTTGTAAAAAATTTGCCAACAAAAAAAAACTCAGGGCAAGATGGACTCGCAGCTGAATTTTACCAGTCATTCAAAGAATTGGTACCAATCCTACTGAAGTTATTCCAATAGGGAAGGAAGGAATCCTACCTAACTCATTCTTTGAAGCCAGGATTACCCTGATGTCCAAACCACGTAAGGATATAACAAAAAAAGAAAACTATAGTCCAATATCCCTGATGAACATAGATGTAAAACTCCTCAAGAAAGTACTAACTGAGTCCAACAGCACATCAAAAAGATAATACATCATGTTCAAGTGGGTTTCGCCCCAGGAATGCAGGGATGGTTTAATATATGCAAGTCAATAGACGTGATACATCACATAAACAGGATTAAAACCAAAAACCATGTGACCGTCTCAATATATAGAAAAAAAGCATTTGATAAAATCCAGTATCCTTTTATGATCAAACCTTCAACAAACTTGGCATAGAAGGGACTTACTTCAAAAAAACAAAAGCCATGTATCCCACAGCCAGCATCATACTAAATAGGGAAAAGTTGAAAGCATTCCCACTGAAAACGGGAACGAGACAAGAATTTCCACTTCCATTCAACATAATACTGGAAGTCCTAGCCAGAGCAATCAGGAAAGAGAGAGAAATGAAGAGCATCCACATTGGAAAAGAGGAAGTCAGCCTATCACTGTTTGCTGTTGATATGATTGTATGCCTAGAAAACCCTAAAGACCTCTCCAAATTTAATTGATAAGTTAATTCAGTACAATAAGAACTACAAAATACTACTGAAATAAATCATAGGTGACACAAAGAAATGGAAACACATCCCATGTTCATAAATTGGAAGAATCAATATCATGAAAATGAACATACTGCCCCAAGCAATCTACAGATTCAGTGCAATTCCTATCAATAAACCAGCATCATTTTTCACAGAATTAGAAGAAACAATCCTAAAATTCACATAGAATAAAAAAAGAGCCCATATAGCTAAAGCAACCCTAAAAAAAAGAACAAACCTGGATGTATCACACTAACTGACTTCAAATTACATTACAAAGTTATGGTTACTGGCATAAAAGTAGACACATAGGCCAATGGAACCGAAAAGAGAATTCAGAAATAAAGCCAAATACTTATAGTCAACTGATCTTTGCCAAAGCATACAAAAATATAAATTGGGGAAAGGACACCCTCACTAATAAATGATGCTGGGAAAACTGGATACCTGGATACTCACATGCAGAATAATGAAACAAGACCCCTGTCTCTCATCTTACACAAAAATCAACTCAAGATGGATTAAAGACTTAAATCTAAGATCTGAAACCATAAAAATTCTAGAAGACCACCTAAAAAAACTTCTGTACATTGAAACAGGCAAAGAATTTCCTTCTTTCTTTCTTTCCTTATTTTATTTTATTTTATTTTGACATGGAGTTTTGCTCTTGTTGCCCAGGCTGGAGTGCAATGGTGCAATCTCAGTTCACCACAGCCTTCACCTTCCGGGTTCAAGCAATTCTCCTGCCTCAGCCTTCTGAGTAGGTGGGAATACAGGCATGTGCCTCCATGCCCAGCTGATTTTGTATTTTTAGTATGGACGGGGTTTCTCCATGTTGGTCATGCTAATGTCAAACTCCTGACCCCAGGTGATCCTCCCACCTCGGCCTCCCAAAATGCTGGGATTACAGGCGTGAGCCACCATGCCCAGCAAGATCCCAAAAGCAAATGCAACAAAAACAAAAATAAATATATGGGACCTAATTAAATGAAAAAGCTTCTGTACAGCAAAATAAATACTCATGAGAGTTACCAGACAACACAGAATAAGAGAAAATATTTGCAAACTATGCATTAAGCAAAGGACTAATATCTAAAACCTACAAGGACCTCAAACAAACCAGCAATTAAAAAAAAAAATCCCATCAAAAAATAGGCAAATAATGTGAATAGACATTTTTTTAATGAATACACATTTCTTAAAAGAAGATATAAAATGGTCAAAAAGCATGAAAAATGCTCAACATCACTAATCATCAGAGAAATTCAGATTAAAGCCACAATGAGATACAACATCATTACTGCAACAATGGCCCTTATTAAAAAGTCAAAAAACAATAGATGTTGGCAAGGATGTGGGGAAAAGGGAACAATTATAAACTGCTGGTCAGAATATAAATTAGTACAACCTCTATGGGGATTCCTTCCTTCTTCCTTCCCTCCCTCCCTCCCTTCCTTCCTTCTTGCCTGCCTGCCTGCCTCCCTTTCTTCCTTCCCTTCCTTCCCTCCCTCTCTCTTTCTCTCTCTTTCTCCCTGTCTTCCTTCCTTCCTTTTTGAGAAAAAACCTTGCTCTGTTACCCAGGCTGGACCGCAGTTGCATGATCTCAGCTCATTGCAACTTCCACTTCCCAGGTTCAAGAGATTCTCCTGCCTCAGCCATTCAAGTAGCTGTGATTACAGGTGCCTGCCACCCAGTGCGACTAATTTTTTTTTTTTTTTTTTTTTTTTAGTAGAGGTGAGATTTCACCATGTTAGCCAGTCTGGTCTTGAACTCCTGACCTCATGATCCACCTACCTTGGCCTCCCAAAGTGCTGGGATTACAGATGTGAGCCACTGTGCCTGGCCAGATTTCTTAAATAAATCAAAGTTGATCTACCATTCGATCCAGCAATCCCATTACTGTGTATTTACCCGAAGGAAAAGAAGCCATTATACCAAAAAGATACCTTGTATGTTAATACAACAAGGTATGTTTATTGAAGCACAGTTCACAATTGCGAAGACATGGAACCAACTAAAGCACCCACTGACCGCTGAGTAAATAGAGAAAATGTGGGCTATATGCCATGGAATACTACCCAGTGATAAAATGGAATGAAATCGTCTTTGCGGCAACTGGATAGAGCTGGAGTCCACTATTCTAAGTGAAGTAACTCAGGAATGGAAAACCAAATACAATATGTTCTGTCTTATAAGTGAGAGCTAAGTTATGGGTACACAAAGGCAGACAGAGTGGTATAATAGGACTTTGCAGAGTCAGAAAAAGGAGGGCAGAAGTGGGATGAGGAATAACAAATTACATATTGGGTAAATGTATAATACTTGGACGATGGGTACACAAAAATCTCAGACTCTACCACTATGCAATTCATCAATATAACCAAAAACCATTTGTACCCCAAAAGCTATTGAAATAGAAAATATTAAATAATAATAATAATAGATTATTGAGCATTTTTTGGGGATGTAGTTAAATTAGTTGAACACAGTCTGATCCTTTCATGGCTTACTTTTAAGATTTGTTCATTGGTCTTAGGGCAGGGTTAATTATTCTTCACAACTAAGGCAAGACGCTTTACCAAATGCTTTGTCAATTTTGACTAGTGGGAGTGGGCACTATTCCCCATCCTGTGTCAGTACCAACTATTATTAGCTCTAATTATTTTGGATGGGTCCTTCCCCGCAACAGTGTTCGGTACTCTGTCCTGTAAAGTCTAGCTACTTTGTCTTCTCCAGATTCTCAGCTCCATCTCCTCAACTCAGGGATGCTTCGAAGCTCTTCTTCGGTTCTGTTTTCTGCGCTGCGGGCCAAAGCCGAGGCAACCATCGCACGCCTTATTTGTTTCCCATCTGCCAGCAATCGGTGTTTATTGCTGCCGGATACCTAGTAACCTAAAATATGTTGTTTCATCTATTTCGTCCTTTTGTGTTGGTTGTTTCAGGCAAGAGGGTAAATCTGTTCTTACGACTTCATCTTGGCCATAAGCACAAATTTGGTGGGCTACTTTTTGTCATGGACTTTGATTTATTAGGGCTCCATCTGTGGATCATTCTCTATTGTTTTTCCTATTATTGACAAATAATATTTATGAGATGACAGAACAAGATAAAGTTGAGTTTGGATGAAGACCAAGATCCTTTAGTGACAGAAGTCTAATCAGAAAGTCCAAAGATATCAGTCAAATATAATTTTCTCAGGAAAAAATCAAATTCAGTGCTTGGAAGCTTCAATGAAATCATATCTTAGACCCAGAATATGATTTATCTCTCCACTATAAGGCAGGAATTGCAAACAGAAGAGGTGTACAGGGCCCTCAGATATGCACGCCAAAGCCGTTTGGCTCAAGGGTCCTGGCTGGTAGCAGCTGAACCTTGTTGGGTTTTCTAAACTGTGGACAAGCCTGCTTCTCACATTAAAAAAAAAATAGTATTATGATATAAACAAATGAACTTCATAACTTACAGACCCAAGAGAATACATTTCAATTCTGAAACATCAGGGAAAATGACTGCATAATTTTTCTTGTTCAGTGGTTGATCTTGAAATATCAAAAGTGGGGAAAGTCTTTGGATTGATTGGTTTCTTAGTGTGGGGATTGACTCTGGTTCTGAACGAAGATGTAAGTGTTTATGTGAGTCCTTTTCTTTTTCATATTTTTTTATTTTTATTGTTTATTTTTTTGCTTTAAAATTTTTTTATTATTATTATTTCTTTTGCTTGTTTTTTAGAGAGAGAGAGAGCAGAGGGGAGGGCTTATGTGAGTCCTAAGACATTCACAGTTGGAACTGGAAGTAGTTCTTCCAGTTCTGAGTTTGGCATGATGCATGGAGGTGGTTGGTCTGGTTCTAACCTGCTAACACCCAGTATGCCCTATATAATATTAGCTGTTATTACAGATGCAGACAGGTAGAACTGGCATAACCGACTATAATCTGTGTGCTCATGGCAAAGCGTATGTGGGTAGCATGCCCCAAATGCTCACTGCTGTACTCGTCTGAGTTTAATTGACTGTGTGTCACAAGCGTGGTATTTTTCCCCCCTGTGGTTTCTTTTTATGTTGTTTATTTTATGTTTGGTAAACATATTTGATGACAGGGTTAAAGAAAAGTGTAGCAGAGAAACATGCGGGATATTAACATGTAATTTTTACATTAACTAGAGGAGCCTTCAAAGAAAGAGTTGTGGAAATAGACAGTTAGGGATTGGTGGCAGTCTACTAAGAAGTATAGTCTACTTATTCAGCCCGGGAGGGAAAACTGACCAGAAATTGAATAAATGGGGCTGAGAAAAACATGTTTCCAGAGGTGTACAATGGGGAGATTTGAGATCAGGTAAGTTGGTATGAACTTAAATGCTGTGGAATGCATCTCCATAGGGACCATGTCATAATGATATCATCCATAGCTGATGCAAATTAATATTGTCATTTCTAGATGCACACTTCTTCTATGAAACAAGGCACACACAAAAATGTATCTCTTGTCAATACAGTCTGCTGCAGGTCTAGGCAGCTTTCCAAGGTGATGCTATCTATATGGTGACTCTGTGATGTAGACATGATCCTATAGCCTGCACCCTCTAGAAAGCATGGACCCCTCGGTTAAAGGCAGGAGAGGAAAGAGACTGCCTTAACCTTGCAATTGCTGTATATTTTAGTATATTTCACATTTTAGTGGACAGAAACAGTCACATTACTCGCCCAAGTACAAAGGGACTGAGAAGTAGAGCCCTCTGTAAGCAAGCAAAGGAAAAAGACCTGGCTGTTGGAGAACACTACTACTCACCTTCTTGCCTCCAGAGTTGGGGCATATATGGCCTCATGCCTTATTTGCCACTCAACGTGGCTTAGCGAACACTCACTCATATTTCTGGCTTTGGGTCAAATGATTAATCACTTCATATTTACTTCTTTCATTAGACCATAAACTCTGTGCTACTTACTCTGTCTTGCTTCCCAACCCATAACACATAGAGTACCAAGTGTTTAGTTAGACGGGTATTTGTAAATAAACCACTACTTTAGGTAATGACAGAAGGCATCTGGGAATTTTTTTTCTAGATCTTGTCAATAACATAGACCAGGTGTGGTGACTCACCCTTGTAGTCCCAGTGCTTTGAGAGGCTGAGGCGGGTGGATCACTTGAGGTCAGGAGTTCAAGACCAGCCTGGCCAACATGATGAAACACCATCTCTACTAAGAATACAAAAGAAGTTGGGCATGGTGGCAGGTGCCTGTAACCCTCCCTACTAGAAAGGCTGAGACGGGAGAATTGCTTGAGCCCCAGAGATGGAAGCTGCAGTGAGTGGAGATCACACCACTGCAATCCAGCCTAGGCAACAAGAGACTCCATCTCAAAAAACAAAACAGTTATAGACAGCCTGCTTTCACAGGTAGTAGACAAGAAGTTGCAAGACATTTACATGATATGGTATAGGTGCTGCAGATTATCAGTACCTACTCCAGTTTCTGATATTGGGTTATTGGCTTGCTCATGGCACAAAATTCCACCAGATAATATTAATTATTAGAAAGACAGATTATTAAAAATAGGCTGGGCACAGTGGCTCACGCCTATAATCCAAGCACTTTGGGAGGCCAAAGTGGGCGAATCAGGAGGTCAGGAGATCGAGACCATCCTGGCTAACATGGTGAAACCCCATCTTTACTAAAAATACAAAAAATTAGCTGGGTGTGGTGGCACATGCCTGTAGTCCCAGTTACTCAGGAGGGTGAGGCAGGAGAATCACTTGAACCAGGGAGGCAGGGGTTGCAATGAGCTAAGATCCCACCACTGCACTCCAGCCTGGGCAACAGAGTGAGACTCTGTCTCAAAAAATAAAAATAAAAAATAATACTTCATTTCTTTAAAATTTTCATCAATTTTTTTCTTCAATTTTTCTCGAAATATAATATGTATGGATTCCAGAAAAATTAGAAAGTACATTTATAAACAAGTCTTAATTTCAGTGTTCAAAACCATTGTGTTCTCATTGTGGCATGCTTACTTTCAGACCTTTATCAACATGTGCATCATCACAGAGTTGAGCTCCAATAGTAAAATTAATTTTTATCTAGAATTTTTTTGACATTTTGCCATGGCATTTTCATTTTTAACTAGTTTTTTAAAACATTATTTTAAACAGCAGCATAACTTATCTCTATGTTTAAATAATAATTTACTAAACCATCTTTTTAATAGTGGACATTTAGATTGTTTGCAAAAGCTTTTGACTACATATAAAGCTGCAATAAATATTGTAATGCACAAACATTTTTCTATATTTTGGACTATTATTATTTCACAGAAAAAAAAGTCAATTAAAGGTTATGAGCATTTACACAAGCACCTTTAAGTGAGTTGAGAGTTTTGGGGTATTTTTTGAGATGGAGTCTCTCTCTGTTGCCTAGACTGGAGTGCAGTGGAGTGATTTTGGCTTACTGTGGCTTTTATCTTCCAGGTTCAAGAAATTTTCATGTCTCTGCCTCCCCAGTAGCTGGGATTATAGGCACACTCCCCCATGTATGGCGTGTGTGTATGTGTGTGTGTGTGTGTGTGTGTATGTGTGTGTGTGTGTGTGTGTGTGTGTGTGTGTATGCGTGTGTGTGTGTTTAATAGAGACGGCATTTTACCATGTTGGCCAGGCTGGTCTCAAACTCCTGACCTCAAATGAACCACCCACATTGGCCTCCCAAATTGCTGGAATTATAGCTGTGAGCCACCATGCCTGGCCCCTACGTGAGTCAATATTTTAAAACAAATTATCCAACCTGCTTACTATTTTCTCAGGCATAAGTATGGAGTATGAGCTCCAGGGAGTTTAAAATACTTACTCTTTTTTCCTCTTTTAAAGACAGAGCTTTACTCTGTTGCCCAAGTTAGAGTACAGTGGCCTGATTTCAGCTCACTGCAGCCTTGACCTTCCCAGACTCAGGTGATCCTTCCACCTCAGCCTCCTGAGTAGCTGGGACTACAGGTGCCTGCCAACATGCCTGGCTAATTTTTGTATTTTTTGTAGAGACAGGGTTTTGCCATGTTGCGCACACTGGTCTCAAACTCCTGGGCTCAGGTAATCCCATCGCCAGGCTCCCAAAGTGCTGGGACTACAGGCATGAGCCACCGCACTGGCCTAAAATACATAGTTATTTTACGTAGGAATCAAAACAATATTATAAAGTATGAATAACTCCTATACAATCAGCAGTACCTCGTCCAATGAGACAATAATACTACAGCCAGCGTTTCCACACTGCCTTTTATGGCAGGTTCTTAACATTCAAGAGAGAACCATCTAAACCCATCTAGAATCCTCCAAGTTACAAAAGTACTTCAACATACAGTTTTCCCCCACAAATTTCCATGTTTGCGTTGCCTAAAGCACTGCAGAAACAATTTTTTTCAGTCATCCTTTGTTCCTTTCATATTGAATAAACATGGCAGAATCATTCACATAGCAGAGTCAATGCCCAATTCAGTATTCTTTTATTCTTTCATTTATTCAAAACCAAATTTTTCTGGCTAGTAATGGTTACCTTATTTGCTCTTTACTTTTTCAACACTAGCTTGCTTTTGGGGTCTATGTTAAGTAAACATGTTTTTATTATTCATTGTGAGTTTTCACTGATGAGAAGGGAACCACAAGAAACAATTATTTGACAGTCCCATAGCTCCGGCATCAGCTGAATGACTCTCTCAGGTACCATCTTTAAACATCCACTAATCCAAAATGACAATCTGTTCTCTATGTCAAGGGCTTCCAGGAATTATGTGTGAATGCACAACCGTGAACAATAAATCCACACCTCTCAAAGATCTATTGTGATTTTTTTTCAAAGCATATTAAGAAGCAGGACAGTTATAATTGTCCCCTTTGTACAGAGAAGGAAGATAAAACCAGTAAGTAGATAATTGTCTTGGCCG
Source organism: Sapajus apella (assembly GCF_009761245.1). NCBI lineage: Eukaryota > Metazoa > Chordata > Mammalia > Primates > Cebidae > Sapajus > Sapajus apella. The sequence goes on along the minus strand of NW_022436946.1, from coordinate 10,775,525 downwards.
AGGTCATATTGACCATAAGTGGGACTGCTGTGATGCGTCTCAGACTCAGGAATAGAATGCATTAGAAACAGAATCTTCATTATATACATGAGCAGATGGAATGAAGCTGAGTAAGACATTATTCCTGAGAATCAATGAGATGTAAATATAGGTGGAAATAAGAGTAGACAAGAAAATAGGAAATCAAATCATCCTACAGAACAATCCTTACAGAATAATAACTGCACAAGAGATGACCTCAATTCACTCATGAAGGGAAGGCAAAATGAACTGATATTTTTGCCATATGCTGGCTGAAGACATGTGGAGGAAATTGCAAGCCAATTTGAGTTGAAGGCGCATCGCAGGAGCTGACGGCACAATTTCTTTTCCCATCAATTTCACCCCCGCCCCACCTCCACCTCACAAGGGACCTGCCAGTGTGGACATCCAAAAAAAAGTATATCTCAGTTAAGAATAGAATGTTATGTTGTGCAGCAGCAAAGAAATAAAAAAGAAGTTTCCCATACAATCTAGTTTTTATCTCTTGAGAAATTGTCTAATTGGAAATAGTACCCTACATAAAAGTTAAAGGTATTTATCTTTTAGAATGCAATATACATATTTGTTCAAATATTGGTGTAATTAATGGGACAAACTTCTCTCTGCTTTTTAATTCAAGGTTTATATTCAAATGCATCATTTCTTTTTTAATTTGACTTTTTTTAAAAAAGTTCAGGGGTACATGTGCAGCTTGTTAAATAAGTTGCATTATGGGAGTTGGTTGCACAGATTATTTCATTACCCAGGTATTAAGCCTAGTACCCATGAGTTATTTTTCCTGATCCTCTACCTTCTCTCACCCTCCACCCTCTGATAGGCCCCAGTGTGTGTTGTTCCTCTCTATGTGTCCATGTGTTCTCATCATTTAGCTCCCACTCGTAAGTGAAAACATGAGGTATTCAGTTTTTGTTCCTGTGTTAGTTCGCTAAGGATAATGGCCTCCCATTATAATGGCTCCATCCATATTCCTGTAAAGAACATGATCTCATTCTTTTTTATGACTGCATAGTATTCCATGGTATATGTGTACCACATTTTTTTTTATCAAGTCTACCACAGATGGACCTTTAGGTTGATTCCATGTCTTTGCTATTGTGAATAGTGTTTCAAATGCATCATTTCTTAGTAATGTATAAGATAATACAAATTCAGTTTTGTTAAGCTTGATTAATGTTTACTGAGTCCAAAACTAATTGTGCCACTAGAACTAAAGACATATATTCCCTTATTACTGACATACACCATAACTCTCAGTTGAGGGAGAGCTGTAAGAAACAGAACTCCAAGAATACAGTAGATGTAGAAACCAGGGGTGGTAGAGTTGCAATAGGAGTAAGGCTGCAGTAGGAGTTAGAAGACCTCAACAGAGCCCGGCTCAAACATGTAAGATCTCTGAACCTCAGTTTCTTTCTCTGTGGAAGGGGGGTACAATGATATCTATTCTTTTTGCCTCTCAGGATGATGTGAGGATCAAGCAAGGCACAGTTCAGAGACAACAAAATACTATACTGATGTAAGATATTATTACCAATGTTACAATCATTACTGGCTGTAGAATGGCTCTCTTTCTTCACAGGTTATTTGTGGGGTGACAACAGCCTTGGTCCACCTTGGCCATTCAGACAGTGAATGAGAGGTGAGATTCTGGAACATGGGGAAAGGGCAGGCTCCTATTTTGAGGACGTGTCCCAAATCAAAGTAAAGCTTCTAGTAGGGTCTTGTCTTTGCTCGGGTTGGTTATTTTATATTTTGTTGTGAAAAGTAAGCAATGATAAAGTGGGCGCAAAGCAGGCTCACCTGCTTCCACTTCAGCCCACTGCTTCTTGGACTGCGCTTTTACTACTTACCTGGGTCCAGCAAGACAGAACACGTGGATGCACAAGTTCTATGAAGCAAGTTTATTACTCACAGACAGGCAGCAAGGGACAACAGACACCTAGGATTCAGGACAGGTTGCTCTGTCGAGACTTAGGAAAGTTACCTAGGGCAGATGGACTCTCATCTGCATGCATCCAACCTGCATCGCAGCTGAGGAAGTCTGGACAGCAAACGCCTTGGGTTTTATACTTCAGGGTAATGTGACTTGCTGGGCTAAAGCATGTAAAAACATCCTGTGTCAAAGAGTGAGGGAGAAGGAACAGAGACTGAGCATCTCTGGCCAGTTCTTCCTTGCCTCAGGATGTGCATTCCCAGTGCATTCTACAGTTATTGCTATTATTATTTTAAATAATGAGGTCTCATACTGCCACCCAGGCTCACTGCAGCCTGGAATTCCTAGGCTCAAGCAATCCTCCCACCTCAGCCTCCCTAGTAGCTGGGATTCCAGGTGCGAGCCACTGCACCTGGCTTCTACTGTTGTTCTTAAGAACTGCAAGTGAGAAAGTGGGGCGAGCTGGGTGGTCCAAGGCCACTGGGAGAATCGCACTGCACTGGGTTAATAAATAAAAGTAAAATGGCAGTGGTAAATGCAGCTTGGCCTCAAATAAATGTTAATTTAAGGTCTATCTGAGCTCACATAGGTCTCTTCCTATTAAGCAATTAACACATTCATTCATTCATATTTATGTATGACCTACTCTGTACTAATTTTGGCTTCATTTTAGCTTTCTTTATCTGAGCACACTGTTGAGCTGTATGAAGATGGCTGTTTAAGCTATATGTCTCCAGTGAGACTGTGAGCTCCTTAAGGGCAGGGGGCATACCTCATACCTCTATTCTGTCTCTGGAATGCTTAGCAGAGTGCTAAGAAAATTTAAGGAGCCATTCTTAGAAGACCCCATAATATTTTCATAGTTTGATGAATTTTTTTTGAGACAAAATCTTGCTCTGTGGCCAGGCAGGAGTGCAATGGTGTGATCTTGGCTCACTGCAACTTCTGCCTCCCGGGCTCAAGTGATTCTACTGCCTCAGCCTCCTGAGTAGTTGGGAGTAGCTGAGAGTATAGGCACATGCCACTACGCCCAGCTAATTTTTGTATTTTTAGTAGAGAAGGGGGTTCACCATGTTGTTAAGGCTGATCTCAAACTCCTGACCTCATGATCCACCCGCCTTGGCCTTCCAAAGTGCTGGGATTATAGGCATGAGCCACCGTGCGTGGCCCATAGTTTGATGATTTTTAAAGTATTGTGCTGCCAGTTGAGTTCTTTAGAAGGCGGTATCCCTGAGATGAAGATTAGAATGCTGGGAGTGGATTGGGAGTGGTCTTGGGAGCAATGTCTGTGGAAGGAAGGAGAAAGATAGATTGGGCAGGAGAAGATGAACTTCAGTGGAGCCTCAAGAAACTCCTCAGTTCATCATGGGACGCTCTGAAGCTAGGATGGCCTCCCAGAGTTGTCCCGAGTTGACGAGAGAGTCAGGCCTCTACTCCAGACACTGGAGGCAGGCTGCCTCCAGAAGAGGTATGACTTTGAGCAAGGTGGTGAGGAAATTCCTAAATAAGTTATCAGCTCAAGAACAGAAAACCAAACACTTCATGTTCTCACTCATCAGTGGGTGTTGAACAATGAGAACACATGGACACAAGGAGGGGAACATCACACACTAGGGCCTGTCAGGGGTAGGGGGATAGGGGAGGGAAGCATTAGGAGAAGTACCTAATGTAGATGATGGGGTGCCAAACCATCATGGCACATGTATACCTATGTAACAAACCCGCACGTTCTGTGCATGTACCCCAGAATTTAAAGTATAATTAAAAAAAAAAAATAGCTCTTCCAGTTCTAGGCGCTTTGGAAGCTGCGGCTCAGGTGCAGACATGGCCAAGTCCAAGAACCACACCACACACAACCAGTCTCGAAAATGGTACAGAAATGGTATCAAGAAACCCCGATCACAAAGATATGAATTTCTTAAGGGGATGGACCCCAAGTTCCTGAGGAACATGCACTTTTCCAAAAAGCACAATAAGAAGGGCCTGAAGAAAATGCAGGCCAGCAAGGCCAAAGCCATGAGTGCATGTGCCGAGGCCATCAAGGCCCTTGTAACACCCAAGGAGGTTAAGCCCAGGATCCCAAAGGGTGTCAGCCACAAGCTCGATCGACTTGCCTACGTTGCCCACCTTAAGCTGGGGAAGCGTGCTCATGTCTGCATTGCCAAGGGGCTCAGGCTGTGCCGGCCAAAGGCCAAAAATCAAACCAAGGCCCAGTCTGCAGCTCCAGCTTCAGTTCCAGCTCAGGCTCCCAATGGTACCCAGGCCCCTACAAAGGCTTCAGAGTAGAGACCTCTGTCTGCCAACATGAGGAGAGAAGGACTGGTGCGACCCCCCGGACTGCCATCTGCATGGGGCTGGGGTCCTCCTATGCTGTTTGTACAAATAAACCTGAGAGAGAAAAAAATAAAAAAACAAATAAATAAAAATATCTTTTATTTGACATTATTATTTCAAGATTGTCTGCCAGGGCAAAAGTGAAGTCAAGCTCCTTGCCATTCCCAGTGTAAGAATAACAAGAGTAAAAAACACAGTATAACCTGCTGGGACCCTCAAAAAAAAATTAAAAAAAAAAAGATGTTTGCTGGCACTATTCCCAGTAATGGAGGGAAAAAGTTCTTCGGTCCTGAAGGGGGATTTGAGCAGCACTTCACAGTGTTCACTACTTATTGTAATACAGGTGCAAGACGACGCTAGAAGCCCTGTCCAAGGAGGAAAAAAAGTGAATTTTAATGCTAACATGTTATATCTCTCATATTGTTTCCTGAAAAGATTACATATATGTATTTTTTGAGACAGTCTCACTCTGTCTCCCAGACTGGAGTGCAGTGGTGCAATCTCAGCTCACTGCAACCTCCACCTCCCGGGTTCAAGCGATTCTCCTGCCTCAGCCTCCCGAGTAGCTGGGATTACAGGTGCCTGCCACCATGCCCGGCTAACTTTTTGAATTTTTAGTAGAGACAGGGTTTCACCATGTTGGGCAAGCTGGCTTCAAACTCCTGACCTCAGGTGATCCACCTGCCTTGGCCTCCCAAAGTGCTGGGATTACAAGCGTGAGCCACCGTGCCCAGCTGAAAAGATCATTTTTAAGTCACTCCCAAAAATATACCTAAAATAGAAGTTACTCCCAAACATATACTTTAGGGAAATATTTAAAAGCAAGCAAGCAAGCAAACAAACAAATTACACTGGAAATGAAATTTGTGTTAGTATTAGTATGTATTAGTCAAGATGATTTGTTTCATGTGTTTGACCACAATTCAAATTAGTTCTGGAAGAGGAAATTGTATTGTCTCTTGTAACGATACTTCAGGAAGGGCAAGGTTGCACCTAGACCTCAGTGACTCAGCTAGTAACAGATCACCTTTTAGTCTCTGCTTCTGTCTTCATGCTGTCTGGTGATATGGGGTTTGGCTGCATCCCCACCCAAAACTCATCTAGAATCGTAGTTCCCATAATCCCCATGTGTTGTAGGAGGGAGCTGGTGGGAGGTAATTGAATCATGGGGGCAGTTACTTCCATGCTATTCTTGTGATATGAGTTCTCACAAGATCTGATGTTTTTATAAGGGGGTTTCCCCTACTTCACTCTACACTTCTCTCTGCAACCATGTGAAGCGGGATGTGTTTGCTTCTCCTTCCTCCATGGTTGTAGGTTTCCCGAGGCCTCTCCAACAATGCTAAACAATGAGTCAATTAAACCTCTTTCCTTCGTAAATTACCCAGTCTTGGGTATGTCTTCATAGCAGCGTGAAAACAAATGAACAGTCTGTATTCTCCCACACTCACTTCTTCCACACTGCTGGAAATATTACTAGCAGCAGTTTCCAGGCTAACAGTTTCATCACTAGAGAGGACCTAAAACTTGGTATCTGTGTTGTCAAGTTAAAAACTCCTGGGGGAGGGGGAGAAATGCAAATTAAAACTACAGTGCAATAATAAAAAAATAAATAAATAAATAAATAAACTACAGTGCAATACCACCTTACTCCTTCAAGAATGGCCATTATTAAAAAGTCAAAAAGCAAGGTTATAAATTAGTACGACCTCTATGAAAAACAGTATGGAGAGTACTTAAAGAACGAAATGTAGATCTACCATTTGATCCAGCAACCCCACTACAGTACTGAGTATCTAACCAGAGGATAATAAGTCATTAAAGGAAAAGAATCTTTGCACATGTATGTTTATTGCAGCCCAATTCACAATTGCAAAGATGTGGAACCAAACTAAGTGCCCACTGACTAATGAGTGGATAAAGAAAATGTGGTATATATACACTGTGGAATACTACTCAGCCCTTAAAAAAATGAAATAATGTCTTTGCAGCAACTTGGATGAAGCTGGAGGCATTATTCTAAGTGAAGTGACACAGGAGTGGAAAACCAAAAATTACATGTTCTCACTTACAAGTGGGAGCCATGAGTATGAAAAGGCATGCAGAGTGATATATTAGCCTTTAGATACTCAGAACAGGAAGGGTGGAAGAGGGACTAGGGATAAAGTAAACCACACATTGGCCAGGCACAGTGGCTCATACCTGTAATCCCAGCACTTTGGGAGGCCGAGGTGGGTGGATCACCTGAAATCAGGAGTTCGAGACCAGCCTGCCCAACATGGCGAAACCCCAACTCTACTAAAGATACAAAAAATTATCCAGGTGTGGTGTTGCGTGCCTGTAATCCCAGCTACTCGGGAAGCTGAGACAAGAGAATCACCTGAACCCGGGAGGTGGAAGTTGCAGTGAGCCGAGATCGCGCCACTGCGCTCCAGCCTGGGCAACAAGAGAGAAACTCCATCTCAACAACAAAAAACAAAACACAAAAACAAAGAAACTACACATTAGGTACAACATAGACTACTTGGGTGACAGGAGCACTAAAATCTCAATTCACTGCTATATAATTCATCCATGTAACAAAAAACTACTTGTGCCCCAAAATCTATTTAAATGAAAAAAAAAAAGCTAACTCCTGTGGGAAGGTTTCTGTTGGGTCAGTGTTATCCACAGACCACTTAGCTGCAACCAGGAGGGTAAGGTATGAAGAATGTCTCAACTAGGTCCATTTGGGCACCCCTGGCCAATCACTGTGCAGAAGGCACATAGAATTATGGGAATTCTTACATAAACATACCTAACTAAAGTAGAAAAAGTGGCATTTTGCGGAAGGGTAGGGCAAGCAATGAGTACACAGAACAAAAGATGTTCACTGCCATGTATTAGAGTTTTCTTATCTTCCATGTTTGAATCTTGCCAAGCTAATTTTATATTCTTTTTTGGCTTTGCCATATGGACCAGTGCATTTATTATGGAAATAGATTATATAGCTATCACTAATTTGTTCATAAATATTAGATTCTGTTCATTTTGCACAGAGATTAATCACCTGCCAAAATGTACATGATTTTTTTGGTGCAGAGAAATCACTTATTAGTCATATTAATAAGGGAATATCAAACATATTTTTGAAGGGCCAGAAATGAAGACATAATGACCGTATATTTCTTTTTAATAGGATATTTATTTATATTAACAAATGTCACTTTATAGAAGACATTTCAACCTTTATCAAATAAACCCTCTTTGAGTGATTTATTACATAATTTTAATAGCTATACGTCTTTATTATATGAAGATTTGAAAAAAAAACTTTAAAAATAATTCCTGTCAATTTCAGCTTAAAATCTATGCCTTGAAACAGAAATTTTAGAAAAGGCCCAATTAGCTGTTAACTCTTCTGGTGATGGAGTTGCCAGTTTAATATCCACTTCACCCTGGGTGATTAACTTAAGTCAATTGTGATCATTCCACCCCATAGTAAAACCAATCCCAGTGGCTGGTTGCTTTGGAAACTGGTCCATAACATGATACATGAAGAAAGGGACGGTTCTGCAGAAAGTTTTCTCTTCGCTGCATGTCACGTGAGCTCTGTTCATGCCACCTGTCACCGGTCCAAGGTGAGGCCAACACTGACAACAGCCCAGGAGAGAGATGAGAGAAGCCGAGTCTCTGTGGACATTACTGATCAGTGAGTTACTCAACCCTGACCTTGCCCTTGCCTTCTTGACTTTTGACAGATAATAAATGTATTTCTCATGGTTTAAGCCAGAATCAGGATTTCTATTATTTGCAGCTGAAATTTTTCTTTCTTTCCTTCTTCCTTCCTTCCTTCCTTCCTTCTTTCCTTCTTTCTTTGTCCTTCCTTCCTTCCTTCCCTCCC
>NW_022436946.1:10741319-10767236 GCF_009761245.1 Sapajus apella | reverse complement strand
CCCTCCCTCTTTCTTTCTTTCTTTCTTTCTTTTCTTTTCTTTCTTTCTTTCTTTCTTTCTCTTTCTTTCTTTCTTTCTTTCTTTCTTCTTTCTTTCTTTCTTTCTCTCTCTCTCTCTCTCTTCTTTCTTTCTTTCTTCTTTCTTTCTTTCTTTCTTTCTCTTTCTTTCTTTCTTTCTTTCTTTCTTTCTTTCTTTCTTTCTTTCTTTCTTCCCTTCCCTTCCTTCCCTCCCTCCCTGCTTGCTTGCTTGCTTTCTTTCTTTCCTTCCTTCTTTCTTTCTTTCTTTCTTTCTTTCTTTCTTTCTTTCTTTCTTTCTTTCTTTCTTTCTTTCTTTGACAGAGTCTTGCTCTGTCACCCAGGCTGGAGTGCAGTGGCCCAATATCGGCTCACTGCAACCTCAGCTTCCCGGGTTCAAGTGATTCTCTTGCCTCAGTCTCCTGAGTAGCTGGGATTATAGGTGCATGCCACCATGCCCAGCTAATTTTTATATTTTTAGTAGAGACGGGGTTCCACCATGTTGGTCAGACTGGTCTCGAACTCCTGACCTCATGATCTGCCCGCCTCGGCCTCCCAAAGTGCTGGGATTACAGATGTGGACCACCACGCCCAGTCTGAAAATTTCTTAATAGATATAATTGCAAAGTAGAAGAGAGAGGCTTATTGCCAAATAATTGTAATACTGTGTACATAATAGTACATAATCCATACAAAGGATTTATAAGGTATAGGGGTGCTGCAAAGTAGGGAGGCATATGAGGAAGCTTCTCAGAGAAGATGTTTGAGTTTAATACTGAAGGACATTTCAGCAAAGGAATGAAGATGAAGAAGTGTCTTTCAGGCAGAGGGAACAGCATGTGCGAGAGCAAGAGTAACAGATGGTCTCAAAATCTCTCAAGTTAGGCAAATTACAAAAGGCACAGAGACATCTTACAAGAACTGTGGGTATGGTGGGTACTAATCAGGAAACCAGGAAGCTGCCCGGGACAGATGTGTCTTCCCTCTCTATCTCGATGCAGCACCAGTTGGTCTCTTAGTATTGCTTTGTTCAGAACGTGTGTTCCACTCTCCTGCTGACTTCTGTAAGCCAGTCTCCCTGCTCTTCAGTATGAGTGCATGGCTCCCAAAGGACATCACAGGCTCAATTTTCGATAATTTCACTAAAAACACCTCCAAGATACGACTGTGGTTTCTCTGTCCCTTTGTTGGCACTTTCCAGGCCAGCCAATGTGCTAGCCTTTCCTGACAGCTGCTTGCCCATAGTCCAATCTGCTGTGTCACTGGGAGACAGGTCATTATGGTATAAACATGGCTGCCCAGATTCACCATTTCAGTTGGCCTGAGCAATAGTATCAAATCTCTATTTCAGAACAACTCTTTCTAAAATCTGAAGCATGGATGGTAGGAGTTAAGTTGAGAGGAAGTAAGACCAGATAGGAAGTTACTGCAGTCTAGACAAGAAATAAAGAAACAGGAGAGGGACGAGAAGAAGAATGATTCAAGAAAGGCGAAATTCATGTATTCATTCATTCAACAACATTTATTGAGAATATACAATACAGTGAACAAAGCAGACAAAAATTCATGTCCTTGTGGAGCTTATATTTTAAAGAAGGGACAGTAATCAAGAAATAATTTGAGTAACTAAAATATGTATTATGTGAAATGGTGATAAGCGCTATTCAAGTGCTCTTGCTATTTATCCAAATATCCCCAAATTTACCACTTTATTGTGCTCATGGATTCCGTGGATCAGGAATTCAGAGCTGGTGCAAGAGCTTGGCTTTTCCTTGCTCCATAGTGTCTGACACCGAGGGACTCCACAGTGAAGATGCTACAGCTGCTGGCACTCAAAGCACCTGGAGGCAGTGGATAGTGGCTGTCACCTGGGAACCTTGGCTGCTGCTGGTGGTGGATGCACCTACGCATGGCCTTTCCCTGTGGCCTGGCTTCCTCACAGCATGGCTGTGTCGGCATAGCTGGACTTGGAAGAAATGGAAGAGAGTTCTAGATTCCTGATTTGGATGTCTGGATGAACAGCACTTCCACTAACCGGGAATCAGAACTCAGGAAGTGAATGAGAGAAGATTGAATGCAGTCTTGGACATATTCTACCTCAATGTGTATCAGATGTCAGAGTGTGTGTGTGTGTGTGCACGCGCGTACATGCACACAGGTGCATGTGTTCAGTAGTAAGCAGAGCTTGGAGAGATCTGGGCTGGAGATCTGGGTTTCGAAATGCTCAAAATCTAGGTGGTATCAGAGCCCTTTAGAAACAGATGGAATTGACTAGTAAGGTGAGTTAAGAAATCTGGCAAACACCAATATTTAAAGTAGGAGCAAAGGGCCTCGTATAAGACTTCGAACAGCACTGGCTTGAAAGGTAGGAGAGACAGGAAAAAGGAATGATTTCAGGGTCAGAAAAAGGTAGAGAAAGGCTTAGGGACCTTCAAATATCTTTGGGAGTGGTGCGCAAAATCTTACCATTCAAAACTTCTTGCTTTAGTTTTAAACGTTCTCTCTCTAGAATTTCTCTATTAGGTATAAACGTCTCAGCAGGGCACAGAACTCAGCCACTAATACCTGAGCAAATGGAAGGCAGGAAAGCACTTCAGAAAGGGAAAGGGATAAAAGGGGGAGAAAAGTGGAGGGTTGCTCAAAGCCATCTTTTGTCAATTTCTTCCTTCCTTTTTTTTTTTTAGATGGGGTCTCGCTCTGTCACCAGGCTGGAGTGCAGTGGCTCATTCTCGGCTCACTGCAACCTCTGCCTCCCGGGTTCAAGTGATTCTCCTGCCTCAGCCTCCCGAGTAGTTGGGTCTACAGGTGCCCACCACCACAGCCGGCTAATTTTCTGTATTTTTAGTAGAGATGGGGTTTCACCTTGCTGGCCAGGATGGTTTTGATCTCCTGACCTCGTGATCCGCCCGCCTTGGCCTCCCAAAGTGCTGGGATTACAGGCGTGGGCCACCACGCCCGGCCCCAGTTTCCTATTTTTATTAGACTGTAGTGAGCAATGGTGCCGGGGCAGGGAGTATTTGAGTGACCTTGACATATCTTTAATTTTAATGGCTAAAATAGGTCACATAGGTACAGTGAACAAAGTAGACAAAAATTTATGTCCTCAATACAAACAGGAAATCGTAAGTGGGGAAGGGGGCAAGTTCTTTAAGGAAATGAGGGCCTAGCAGCTCAGGAGAAAAGCGTAAATATGAATTTATAGACCTTTAGCTCCACCTAGTGGCTATGTGATGAACAAATTTTTGTAAAGACATTTTATCATGGTTCTTTAGCTACATTACTTGTACGTGTCAGTCTATAATTATTTCCTGGATAGTTACGTATTATGATACACAGTTCCTTTTGTTTAACAATTTTCAGCTCATCTATTAGTTTGTCATCTAGCTAGATAACTGATTTCCCAAACAGTTGGAAAGTGGTGTTGAAAAGTTGGGGAAGGAGAAATAGATAAATGGATATGGACAATTGCCGCTTAACTGCTTGAAAACTCTTGCGTATCTGCTTATTATAGTGTTCAACACATGCTAGCTTCTTCTGATTTAGCATTGTATATAGGATTGCCTCTGAGAAAGTAAATAATACTAACAGTCATGCTAATAATGATGGTAATGATTGTCACCCAGGAAGAGATGTTTGAAGGGAAGAGAGTTCAAATAGTTATAGTTTGTTATTTATGAGGTTGGAAAAGTGAAATTAATCTCTAAGAAAATAGAACAGGACCGGATGCAGTGGCTCACACCTGTAATCCCAGCACTTTGGGAGGCCAAGGCAGGTGGATCACTAGAGGTCAGGAGTTCGAGACCAGCTTGACCAACATGAAGAAACTCCATCTCTACTAAAAATACAAAATTAGCCTGGCAAAGTGTTGGTGCCTGTAATCCCAGCTACTCTAGAGGCTGAGTCAGGGAATTGCTTCAACTCTGGAGAGGGAGGTTGCAGTAAGCTGAGATTGCGCCATTGCAAGGGAAATAAGAGCAAAACTTCATCAAGAGAAAGAAAAAGAAGAAAGAAAGAAGGAAGGAAGGAAGGAAGGAAAGGGAAAGAGAGAGAGGAAGGGAGGAAAAGTAGAAAAAAAGAAAGAAGGAAAGAAGAGAAAAGAAAATAGAAAAGAACCTGAAATAAAGTTACACACTTACGCACCACACACACACACACACACACACACACACACACACACACATAATTTAAACAACTGCATCAACAAATTTGAAATGTCGTGTTCTAGAAATATTTCCTAAAGTGACAAGTTTTTCTGGTATTTGCTTGCAGGCTGATAAATCTCAGTAGCCAAAATTTGTGTTCACGATGGCAATGAAAGGGAATATTTACAGACACAATTCCAACCTTCGGAAAATTGACACAACTGGGTCAAGTCTATGGCACATCTGCAGGCTCACGGTGAGCTTGGAAAAATAATGGTAAGAATGACGGAACAGGTTTTGAGGTGGTCTTATAATATCATACATCTTTTCAGAGGAGGAGAAATGATAGGAACGGGCTTATGTTTTCTTCATGAGAATTTGAATACAAGATGTATTAATTAAACATCTTCATTTTACTGATGGAGAAACTTGAGTCAACAACGATTAAATTACACAGCTATTTGGTTGCAGAGTTAAGACTAGATCTATGTTTTTTATTCCTGATCTACTATTCTTTTCAGCACAGCTATTAATAGAAGAGCTCTCCATTTCCATAGAAGACCAAAGTAAGAGAAAGTGAGCTGACATCTGCATCAAGAAAGTTTGGACAGATTGAGGAAGATCAGTTAAGTGTCAAGTAACTAAATACTGTATTTCCTTTATCCTAACATGTACTTTTAAAAAACCATAGTAACATTATGAAATCAGCCTGAATCTTATAATCAATATTAAAACATAATTGCTGGCAGGCAGTGGGGCAAGTTGTAAAGCGGTCAAAATTGTGTGCCAGAATTTAGTAACTAATATTCTCATTTAATAGAGTATGGAATTGGCAAGGGTAAGGCATTGGCTTAGTTTCTGAAAGAAACTGTTTATTTTCAGCAATATGGAATTCAATTAAGGAAAAAAAACTAAAATTGCAAGTTAAATCACTGATATTCTTTCATTTGACTTGAAGTGCTAACAAGGACAAAACGTTAAGAAGGAGAACGCAGCTCACCAAGATGCTACCCATGAACTTTCAGGGGTCAAACTTAATTTGGAAGAATATTTATACTGAATTTGAAAAAGCATAGACCCAAATCTTGTGAATCCCAAAAAAAGACGGTGTGTGATTGTACAGATAAATACATGTTATAGTTGTGTTCATATATTTTAGAACTTGTGTACATATAATGGGTTTTTTCTAAATCACTTATTAAATTGATCATTTGACAATCAGTGGCATCTAAGAATAGATGTCATTTGGTTTATTACAGCAGCATTGCATCTTAGAAAAAGCACTGACTCAGCGGGGTATGGTGGCTCACGCCTGTAATCCCAGCACTTTGGGAGGCTGAAGTGGGCGGATCACAAGGTCTGGAGCTCTAGACCATCCTGGCCAACAATACAAGAATGGCCAACATTCTTGTATTCTACTAAGAATACAAAAATTAGCCGGGTGTGGTGGTACACGCCTGTAATCCCAGCTACTCAGGAGGTTGAGGCAGAAGAATCGCTTGAATCCAGGAGGCAGAGGTTGCAGAGTTGACATTGCGCCACTGCCTGAGTGACAGAGCAAGACTCCGTCTCATTAAAAAAAAAAAAAAAAAAAGGAGCACTGACTCAGAAGCTAGGTCTCTGTGGAAACCACACTGTTCCTCTGCCTGCCATTGTGTTGTCCTTGAGCAGTTGACTTCCTCTCTAAATGTCAGTTTCCTTACGTAAATTTGGGGGAATGTCATGAATTTTGCAAGCGTACTATGAGCATTAAATGAGATTATGTATGTAAAGTGCCTACCACAATATCTGTCACATAGTAAGTGCTCAACCAAGGCAGACACAAGAAACGTAGGGTCAACAAAGAGATTTGTTAAGAGATGTTGACTGAAGGGTAAATTTCTCCAGTTTGATCCCATGTGGTCTAAACCGTGTTTCTTACCATTTAAAAATCTCTGCCCTATCAGTCAAGATGATTTTGAAATGTCTTTCTACATTTTGTTTTACTAAAAGAATGTGTATTAAAACATCTGTCCAAATACAGTATGGAATAGTTTTCCTCTCCCTTCTCCCCATTCTGAGAGGTACCTCTACCCAGCTGAGAATCACTGATCCAAAAAATGGTGTCAGAAGAATGTGTACGCACGGTTTGAGTGTACTGTATGTTTGTCATTAATGAGATAACTGTCGTGAAGGAAAAAACACACCCGAACCCAAACCAAGGCCCCAAACCAGTGGTTTACGAGAATAAACCACCACCACTAACAACAACAAAATTCTATGGCCTAGTGACTAAGGAAATCACAAGGCCAAATTTTATGCCGGTCCATAGAGAAACCCAAAGAGAAACGACTCCAACAGCCTCCAAGCCCATTTCCTTCACTGTAGCATATGTTCATAAAAACGGTATTGACAACCTGGAGTTGGCTGACTTTTCCTGATTTTATGCTAGTTTGACTTGCACACTCAAGCCTGCATTTTGCTCCCCACTCTGCTTTCAAGACCGGACAGGCAGAATTCTTAGCATTACTAACTTTTCAAAAGCCACTCGGCTATGTGCATATCTGCTGCAAAGTGCACCACACTAACCTTGCCTTGCTACAGGCTCCTCAGGAGACAGATTCCCCTGTCAGCTTTGTTCAGCAACCCAAAATGTAATCAAGCAACCACTCTACTGTAGAGGGAAGAAAGGGAAGGATTTCAGGGCTGAGCACAATGGTGATGCCATGGGAAAATTCCAAGAATTCCGTGATCCACGGTCCTCACCCCTGGTTGCACCCCTGTCTCACTAATCTTTCAGATTAGTTCAGCCTAATGAAAACTAATAACATATAAAGCAAGTAATAATAGTCATCGTCCATCTTTCTTTCATGTGCTTTTTGCTCACTCTGCAAGTCCTGATTTAGCCAAGCTGAATTCTCAAAAAAGCCCCACCAACTGCCTCCTGGGGCTGATTCATTTAGTGCTCATCTAGGGAAAGGAAGTAACTGATAAGAATCCAGCTGCTAAAAAGCCATTATCTGTTCATAGATGGCATGGAAGGGGTTGGTCCGATAGTTTCTCTTTCCCAAGGATCATGGATTCAATTCCTCAACGCAATAGACTCTTATTTCTCTTCGCTTTTCTTTCATTGTGTTCACAAATGTCCAAATATGATAGAAACTCACGCTAGCCACTCTTAGAAGATTTTTTCATGATTTAGCATTACTTATGAGTTTAATTTCTTCCTGAGAAGGGAAGTTCTTTATTTCAGATGTCTTAATATTTTTCAAAAATATAGGTGGGTCTTACAACAAGGCGAACTAAAATTGTCAGCAGTATTTGATAGAAAATATTCTTATGTTTCCTTTTCCAGTTTAAATTAAAAGTATGGCTACCAGGAAAAAAAAAAAAGAATCACTTTTCTCCTTGCTGCATAAAAATAGGTCAAGTAATTTAAGCCAGTCCATTGCAATTAAAATTCTGACATTGCCATTGTTCCTTCTATTCTAGAGGGAAAAGACAAACAGAACCCATGATAATAGGGGTTCATTGGCTAAGTCATTTGATGTGCTATCTATTGTTCTCCTGTGGAGGCTCAGCCTCAACCTGCCTGGGAGCGCTGATTTGGATGATAGCAGTACAGTACCAAAATGATAAATACCAGCTCTCAAGCATGCATTTCTGAAGAGGTGTAATGCCGCTTTCATGCTAGCAAAACAATACCATTGCAGAGAAAAAAATTGCCAATGGCATGGGTCCTAAATTCCTTGAATTCTAAATTTATTTATTTTTTGGAGACAATGTTATCTGCCCGGTTTATTTTAAAGTAAATTTTCCTGACTCAATTAGACAGCAACACTCATCCTCATTAAAGATCCTGTAGTCCTTTCACAAGATTAGGGCTCGGTGGCTTGGTCACATTCCAATGTGGATAATTACATTCTGCATTCCTGGATATTTCCCTCCACCTTTCCAACCTCATACCGTCAAATGCATTGTTATCTACCCTTCCTGCAAATCAACAGTCCTGTTGTGGGGTGCCGAGGATTTGCCGTCCCCCCATGGTTTACAGGCTAAAGCATTGGCCCAAACCACTGCTCATTACACTTTAAAAGAAAATCCCTTAGGTAATGCATATTTTCAAATAAGAGGCAAATCTCAATGATGCACACTTAATCATAGGTTAAGCTTTTTGGTAAATAAAATATTCTTATTTTATAAAGGATGTTTATTTTGGAATCTTCTTTGGTTAAAAAAAAATGTGTTGCTCGAATCTGTGCTGTTTGCTCAAAGGAGAAAACAAAGTCTTCAGAAATGGCAACAAAACAAACAATAAAGAGAAAAACCTCTTGAGGAAACAGCTTTTCATTGACCTTCCAAATAAATTCCACAAGGGGGCGAAAACACCTAATGGTCTGGGACTGTAAAGTTTATATTTCAGAGCTGGCCACCCATAATAGATTAGTGGATTAATATTTTTCTCTAAAGGATCTGGCCTTTAATGTTGACATCAATTTATAGCCATCCCAGGCGTTTACAGTAGTAAAAGTCATGGAGACCATAAACTTCACAATAGATGTCAGCCTTCTGCTACTAGTGCTCTAGCCCAGCACCCCCATAAACAGTGGTGATTAGGTAACCGTTCTTCAAAGACCCATCCATAGCTCTAACGTCTTTATCAGCTCCTGCAAAGATACAGTCACGAGGATTTTATCAGGCACAAGACAGAGGTACACGTTTTTATTAACGTGGACTTGTTTTTCTGACATGTAGCTATGAGCTTGTGCTGTGGCTTATCATTGATCTCTTCTTGAAAAATCAAGCATGGAGTGTCTATTTTTGGGCAAAGCTTAAAGAACAGAAGCTCTCTTGTATCATATTAGAACTTTTTGACAAACAGCCAAGGTACAGAGGTCAAATTTCCCCATATGCTATAAGCAACTTAGTAGGAAGCAAGACCACAAAAGGTTTTGCAAATGTCTGCCAGTAGCCGGGTGATCTAGGTCACTGTACAGGTTTCATTAATCAGGTTGTTCAAACAAGGAGTTATTTTTCTCTGCTTAAGAGACCTGCAGATATCACATAGAATCTGCTCAGTTGTTGATCAAGAAAGAGTTTTTAATGAAACAGAGATCATTCAAGTGAATGGGGGTGGGGGAGCATTTGTATTTGCACTGAAGACAAATTGTGCTTTTTAGCCCAGCTCCTCTGTTTGAGTCCTCTGTTCTGGTAGGGATGGGCTCAAGCTCTAAGAATAGTTCCTTGGGCTCTGCAGCTCCACATACGGGTTCCGGCGTTTGAGCAGCAGGAGGAATTTAGTGACAGAGCAGGTGTTGTGGCTTATGCCCTGGCAGAATAAATGGTGAAGGGTGGTGGCAAGACAATTCTTTTGCTTCTTTATGCAAAAAACAATGTCTTTAATCGCTTTCGCTTTTCCCCTGGCACTCGTGAAAAAGAACTGGAATTGCTGGATTAATACGTATGCAAACATATTTTTTCACTTGAACCTCTGGAAAAAATAAAAAAGAAAAACTTACTGTGAAAATGCTTAGCCAGAAAGATTTATTGCTGATTGCAGATTTAGTATTGACAAGTCTTAGCTGAAGAAAACTTCAGCTTTAACTATTAATGTGGAAATCTGGATCAGCTTTTAAAGGGGGGTAAAAAGAGTTTTGGAAGATTCAGTATATTTTCAGAAATTATTTATTTGAACATAATTTTAAATAAGAAAGTGTCAGTTATAGAGGTATAAAAAACCCAGTGGAGTGTGTACATTTTAATTTTACATGGCCTGCCTTGGAAATAGAATTATAGAATGTAGGTGATCTGAATTCTACTTAAAGCAGACTTTATGCCCAACTTACTCTCTTGGAATACTTCTAAATACCCACTTCTCCTGATTTCTTATAAAATATGGAATGTAAGATAAGAATCTAAGTCTAAATGTTCTTTTAAAGCATTATTTATAAAATTTTTCTCAATCTACATTTTTTACTTCCCCTATTAAGTTACGTCCAAAAGTCTGCATTTTTTTTTTCTTTAAGGTAGGTGTGTTCCTCTTATAAACATGAGATAAGCCATGAAAACATGAAAGAGAAAACAAAATTCCTTCTCCTTCCACCTGGGATAATTTGAGATTTTAAAAATATTTCTTTTTCCTTTGCTGGATTATATAAGGCAAAACTTGACACCCACTTAGCTGTAGCTATGGTCTTGGTAAGTCATCTCTCTAGGTAAAATTAAAATATTTTTAGGTGTTTGCATCCCGTGCATCTAACAGGAGAAGCTCAGAATTGAGGAAAACAGGGCATGCTTAAGAGGGAACATCTTGTAAAGATTGTAATTTGACCTTTGAGTCAACCTGAGTAAATTTTAAATATTACAGGACAAAATAGAAAGCCTCAAGGCAGAATTCTGCCCCTTCTTCCTCTTAAAACTATAAACCAGTCAGATACTGTTTCAGAGATTACACTAGAAAATGTGTACCTATCCTTGGCACTTTTGCTGAGAAAACTCTCATCACTGGAGATAAAGGTAGATTTATATTTAATGCCACCCCCCATCAATCAATCAGTATATTATTCTAATCTACCTCCATTTAAGTAGTTGAATCAGGTATAAACAGAAACACTTCATTTTTCCCTCCTGCCCATTGTAAAAGATAATGTTGAGTACTGCAAACCTTTCTAACTCTGGAGTACACTTGAATATGATGGCAATTAAGAAAAAAAAAAAAAAAAGCACTATGACAACTTTGCATCTTTTGATTAAAGCACACCAAGAGGCATGTTACAATGATAACAATGAAGCATTATGCCAATTATGTTAAATCCTGCTCTCCGCTTAAGCTCATCATGACCTGTTTTAGTGTCCTGTAATTTATCCTTTGGAATGCTTACTCTCATCAATAAAGTGTTCAACTCAAAGACGGGGGGAAAAAAAGCCACCAAAGGGAACCACCACCCCCAAATGACTTCTAGAAAACGAGTTATTTCTTAACTTTTTATTGACATTGGCAAATTAAAATAGAATAAATTAACAAGTATTTTTTCAAAAAAATGTTTTGTACAAAAATACTGTCAAAATTTCCTAAAAAGCTTTCAACACAGTAGTATCTTTTCATGTACTGAATATAACTATTAGCACAGTGTCAAAAATGTTGAAGACAGAAACAAAATAAAAATCTGTGAAATGTTTGCCACTGACGACATTCCACACCCTATTATCATCTGTACATATGCGGGGGGGAGGGAGAGACAGCCAACTTGAAAGTGAACAGTATGACTTTCCTGATCCAGAACAGTTTGGCCCACATCTGTTTAATCTTCCAGTTTAGCATATTTTAAAAATTAGTCTGTACTCAAATGCATAGTTAAAAAAATGAAGCGAGATGGCAGAGTTAGTGCAGTAATATCTGCCCTTCAAAGTTCATGCAACCAACTAATGCAATTTTTCCTTTCACTCGTAAATCTGAATGCAGTTCAGTCATTTGAAACCATCTACAAAATCCACAAGATTAAGCAGTTTGCCAAGATTAATATCTAACAGTTGAGCACTGAAGAAAGTGAGGGAAAGGAGTAAAAACAAACAACGAAAAAGACCAAGTTAGCTAGATATTTCAACTACATAAGGGAGGTGAATGTCAAGGCTGCAAAAACGAAACAAAAACAGGAAAAAAAAAGTGGCAGCAATTTTTTTTTAAACCAATTTGTACAAGTTTATAGTTTACTTTGTTTCCAAGTTCTCAAACCTTTCAAGATCTGAAAAGTGAGATACTGTGTCTAAGGGAATGTTTCTTTTAATTCACACCGAAGAAGTTGGGGGTTTGATTTCTTTCGCCGGGGTTTCGATCGAGTCAACAGCTCACTCTGCTGGGCTGCTGTTTGCACACGAAGTCCGTCATAAAATCAAACTCGTTTTGCCCCAGCCAGAGTTCGGGCAGCTCCTTGATGCGGTCCAAACCCATTTCTATCACCAAGGACATAAGAACTTCCTCGTCGATGAAATCAGTGTCTATGACATTGGGCGGCAGCATTGCAGCAGGGACGTGGGCCACGGAGGCGGGCATGTTGCTGCTGCCGCTGCCGCCGCCGCTGTTGCTGCTGCCCGCGCCGCCGCCCGAGCTGCCGCCCGAGCCGCCGGGGGTGCCGCTGCCGCCGGAGCCGCCGGGGGTGCTGCTGCCGCCGCTGTGCTTGGGGTTGCAATCTCGGAAGTGCTGGTTTGTCCCGTTCATCTGGTGGCCTGCAGCAGGGTGCAAATCCGGCATGTAGTGGTTGTGGGGGTAGGGGTGATGGTTGAAATACTGGTTGTTGAGCTTCTGCAGCTGCATGCTGGCCGGCAGGGAGCCTCCCTGGCTGGCCACCGGGGGGGCCATGAACTGGGAGTTGTTAAACCTGGCCGCGGGGGCCAGTGCGCTCGGGGGGTGCCCTCCATTCACAGTCCCCGGCCCCATGGCGTGCCTGATGCCGCTCGTGGCATTCATGTTGCCCGCGCCGTAGTGTATGTGCTCGCCCATCAGGGCGTTGAAGGCGTGCTGGGGCTGCTGCTGCTGGTGGTGATGGGGGCTTGGGAACTGCCCCATGCCCATGCGGTGGGCAGGGTGGTGGTGCAGCCCATTGGTGCCGTCGGGGAAGCGCCCGTGGTTCATGGCCATCATATGGTCTGCCATTTCCAGTCCTGGAAGTGAAAAGGGCAGACGATGAGACCCGCGCCACACGTGTCGCCCACCACAGCGCACCCCACTGTTGCCCGCCTCTGCTCCCTAAGATTCCCGGGCGCACGTCGGCTGCGAACCACCACCCCCAAGATCCCACTAGCAGACTGTGCACCCGGGCTCGCCACCACGGAGGACCTGCCACTCGAAACACAGCCGGGCACTGCACAAACAGCCCCTTCCCCTGCGATCGGGCGGGGGGACCCAAGCCCACACCCCCCTCTGCTCCCCGAAGTGGCCTAATAAAGGAAGTGCCCCGTAGCCCTGCCGCGAACTTCAGGCATTGAAATCAGCCCTCCTCATCCTGTTGTTGCACATCCTGTTGTTATTCCCCAGCTTCGCCTCACGCTCTTCCTCCGGGCAAACCCTGCCCTCGGAGGACTGGGCTGGCAGGAGCCCCAGCCAGCTTCGCCCGTCGCGCTTACCTTCCGTTTTTGCGATTTCTGCTCCGAAGACAGAGGGCGGGATCGTCGGGTCCAGGACCGGCTCAGCAGCACATAGAGGGGGCCTTCCTGGCGTGCAGCGCGCTTCGCTGTCGCGATGTCGGCGCCGAGGTCTCGCAGCGGCCGCTGGGGCAGATTCGGAGCCGTTCCCTTTTATTTCCCCTCCGCTGCCCTCACAGCTCGGTAGGAGCGCCCGGCAGCTGCCAACAATGAGCTGTGTTTCCTAGGGCTTTGGCCACAGCTAATATAGCATTTCTGGAAGGGCGGAGCGAGAACCTCCAGGGCGGGCGGCGCCAAGACGCGGATTCCGGAACACCACGGACGCCTGGACCGGGTCCGGGAGCCGCGTCCCCGCTGCCCGCTGCACGTGCGCCGAGCCTGCGGGGCCCGGGGCCGCCCCGTCGCCCCCCGGCTCTGGTTTCTTCCCGGCCCAGAAACGCGAGGTCGGCTCAGTCACCCCCGGGGCAGGGGGGAAATCCTCCCCGGCCGCCCCGCTCGAAGGTAGCGCCTGCCCTGA
The DNA here is from genome assembly GCF_009761245.1 of Sapajus apella. Taxonomy (NCBI): domain Eukaryota; kingdom Metazoa; phylum Chordata; class Mammalia; order Primates; family Cebidae; genus Sapajus; species Sapajus apella. The sequence goes on along the minus strand of NW_022436946.1, from coordinate 10,753,446 downwards.
GAGGAACGAGGAGAGCTCACCGCCCCCCTCTGGCCGGATCTCCCCACCCCCAGCTCTCCCACTCTGCTCACCTAGCGATCTGTCTGGCCCTCTACGGGAAAAGGGGACTCGCCCAGCGCCCCCGCCCTCCGGAGTGCCCTTCTGCCTCCCCGGCTTTGCAAAAGCTTCCCCAGGCTGCGAAGAATGGCTGTGCTTCCTCGAGTTGGGTTTTAAAGACCCGGACAAATAATGCGCCCTTTCCTGAGCGCGCTTTCCTGGACGGTGCCTTTGTGTTTTCATAAGGGCAGTGGGTAGACCTATTCTGGATCACCGCGTGTAGATGCCTTTTTTTCCTCCACTCCTTTCAAGGACAGGAGCTGGGGGCGGGGAGCGGCAGCGGCTGCAGGTGGACCGAGCGCGCTCGCGGGCCCGGCCACCCTAGATCCCGCACTCTGGAACTCCAGTCCGCGCTTTTGGGCCCGCCCGCCGCTCCCGGGGTACGTGTGCTTCTGCTAAGTTTGCGTTTGCTGCTTTGGTAGCTTTGGCATCCGAGCTGAGGCGTCTCTGCTCTGTAAACAAACTCAGCGATCCTCGTCCCCAGATCCACCTTTTTGCACATACACAGTTACTTGCTTCTGCTGTTGCCCTGGATCCGGGAGGTGGGGGTGTGTGCAAACTTGCACAGCCTCCCTCTGGGCTCTGCTTGACGGTTTGGGGTTGATTTAGAAGCAAACGGGTTTGTAATTAAGAAAATCGAGGGCTGAGTAAGGCTGCTGTTGCTGGAAAAGGAAAACAAATAGATAACATGGTAATCACTTTGTAAATAAAGTCGTTCTGGAGGTGGGCACGTAGCTGCACGTCCCGTATGGCACCACGCGCGCGCACACACACGGCTGGGACTCTTCCTTTTCAGTGAAACTGTTCACTGGGGCAATAGGCGATAATAATAACCTTGCTTCCAGAACGCGGCGCACGGAGCCTGGTCGCCCGTTTGGTTCATTGATTTGCAAATAAAACCCTTAACGCAGGTTTGGGCTACTGCCCGATCGGAGCTCTCTGGCTTTCTCACTTGGGGAAGCCGAGTAGTTTTCCCAACACTATGATGGGGCTGCTCTGAGCTTTTATATTACTCTTTACGTAGTAAAATCGAGTTCAGCGCTCCGAATAAGGACTTCTGGGCAGTTGTTTCTTCATGACTCGATAGCCATTGAGGACTTCCTGCTGCGAAGAGCGAGTCCGCCTCCCCGCCCCCCTCGTCGTTTTCCCCCTTCTCGCACACAAGACTTTTTAAGGCCCTATTTCTTGAGGACTGGAAATTCTGATACAGTTCTCCGTTCAGGAATTTGCAAAAGAGACCCAATCCTGATTATTTTCATCTATGATCCCTCTGTCTTTTCCTAGTGAGGCATTTTTTTACATGTTGTTACTTTTTGTCTCTTCTTTCCTCTTGCAGGCTCTCCAGCAAAGCACGTATGCAAATAATTTTTAAACCTCAAAAACATTTACTTTCTGGAGATACCGGCACAGGACATATTGCATTGTTAGTTGCAACAATTCCTTATTCTCCTGACCTCTCACCACCTTTACCTGTAGGTCAGGACATGCAGTTGACTGAATCAGAGGCTTGGGTACCTGAAGCAGCCACTTCCTATCAAAAAATAGATTCTAAAATATTGGTCAACCCCAGCCTCAAAAATTGCGGGATTGTTTACTTCCCTTGTTTATACTGCAAGTGTCTTTCGACACAAGGACAGCTTTTGAATGTCTAATCTAAATTCCTCTTGCAACCACTAAGGAAAGGTGCAGCTCCAACCAGCTCCAGTGGTTCTACATACTATTGGGAAATCCCTGGAAAGGTCACCTGCCCATCCCCCGCGCCTTAAAGGAGAACAAAATAGCTCTGGGACCAGTTGCTTGGAACATGGTATGCTTTGTTCATTTATTCTCTTCCATCCATTGACTGTGCTCCAAGTGCCAAATGCTTTCTTGGTGCCGGAGATACAAACAAGATAGGAACTCATGGTCACAGGGAGAAAACTGACAAACAGGCCTTGAACACACTATGATAAATGCCACAACAGCATTGAAGGGAAGGTCTTTGGAGAGCATACAGGAGGGACACCTACTCCTGTCCTGGGGGCATTGGGAAGGCTTTCCGGTGGAGAGGGTGACTAAGTGGAGGCCTCAGGATGAATAAAGTTTGGTCCTGCTAGGAGTGGGGTAGAAAACTTAAGGCTAAGGAGTTAATGCAAAGAATGAGAGAAACAAGGTTGGAGAGATATACAGGGGCCGGATGCCAAGGGCACTGTGTCCTCAAGCTGAGAAATTTTACTGTATTCCAAAGACAATGGGAGACAGGTAAAAGCTTGTGAAGCCATGAGATAGGAACAGATTTGGGCTTTAGAAAGATCAAAGCAGTACTGTGGAGAATGGTTAGAGAAAGTAAGACGGGAAACAAGAGTCCAGTTAGGGGGCACTTGCGGTAACCCAGGACTCCCAGAAGTCTCATGTAACCAGGGTTTACTCTGTGAACCTGGGTGAGTGAGCGAGTGGTTTGTTTGTGGCCCTCACAGTGCTGGATAGTTGTATTTGTTTCCCAGAGCTGCCATAACACGGTACTATTTCGGTTGGTGAAAAAGTCATTGCGATTTTTGCCATTGAAAGTAATGGCGAAAATCATAATTACTTTTGCACCAATCTAATACAAACTTAAGGCTGATCACCCTTCAAACAACAAAACCTTATTATCTCACAGTTCTGGAGGCTAGAAATGCAAGATCAAGTTGTTGTCAGGGTTGGTTCTGAAGGCCATGAGGGAGAATCTATTCTGTGGCTCTTACCCGGCTTTTGATGGCTTTCTGGCAATCTTTGGTTCCCTTGAATTGTAGATGCATCCCTCTGATTCCTGCCTTCATCTTCACATGACGGTTTCCACCCCACTCCCTCCTGTATGTGTATCTTTGTGTCCAAAGTTCCCCTTTTTACAAGGACTTTAGTCCTTTTGGATTAGGCCTTCTCCTACTGGCCTCATTTTAACTTGATTGCCTCTACAAGCTCCTGACTCCAAAGAAGGTCATATTCTGGAGTACTGGAGGTTAGAACTCCAACATATCTGCAACATATTTTTGTGGGGACACAATTCCACCCATAACAGTGCTAAATAAACTGAGTAATACAGGCCGGGCGCGGTGGCTCATGCCTGTAATCCTAGCACTTTGGGAGGCCGAGGCGGGCAGATCACAAGATCAGGAGATCAAGACCATCTGGCTAATACAGTGAAACCCCATCTCTACTAAAAATACAAAAAATTAGCTGGGTGTGGTGGCAGGTGCCTGTAGTCCCAGCTACCCCTGAGGCTGAGGCAGGAGAATCGCTTGAACCTGGGAGGCAGAGGTTGCAGTGAGCCGAGATGATGCCACTGCACTCCAGCCTGGGTGACAGAGCCAGACTCCGTCTCTAAATAAATAAATAACTGAGTAATACAAGACCCCTGCTACCGACAAAGACAGTTGCCACCTGGAACTCTCTTCGCAGATGTCCTACTGGCCCATATTCTCATTTCTTCATGTCTCTGCTCAAATATCACCTCAATGAGCTCTTCCTGACTACCTTGCCCAAATAACCATATCCCTCTTGCCCAGCTTTAAGTTTCATCTTAGCACATTTTCATACCTGACATGCTGCATGGTAAATTGACCGTTTACTGCCTTCTCCACTAGAATGGCAGCTCCATGAGAGCAGAGACCTAGCCTGTTGTTCATTCAGTGTCTGAAACCAGTCCTGGCAGGTGTTAGACTTTTACTGATTGATGGGTGATGCATGAATACAATATGGCATTGGCACTACAGGAGCGCCAATGAGGGGTCAGGGAAGACTTTCTGGAGAAGATTACTCTCAAGGCTGCAGGTAGGCCAGGGGTAGTGGCTCACACCTGTAATCCCAGAACTTTGGGAGGTTGAAATGGGAGGATCACTTCAGCCCTGGAGTTCAAGACCAACCTGGGCAACATCTTGAGACCCTGTCTCTACAAAATAAAATTAGAAAATGAGCCTGGTGTGGTAGTGCATGCCTGTAGTCCTAGATGCTAGGGAGGCTGAGGCGGGAGGATCGCTTAAGCCCAGGAGTTCGAGGTTGCAGTGAGCTACCATCATGCTGCTGCACTCCAGCCTCAGCAACAGAGTTGAGATCTTCATCCCTTCTAGCCCTGCCCCCACTCAAAAAAAGGCTGGAGGGAGAAAAATCCAGTATAAAGGAGAACCACAGCTTACCTTTGTTTGCATCGTGGCAGCCACTTGGGCAAAACTGTTATCTGCTTGGGAAGATGACTCACCTGGGCATCACTGGCTGCCGAGTAATGGACAAAGGTCCCTGTTGGTGTGAACTTTTGACTGAAACAAGCTTTTAGAGATTAGTCTCTGGCTTTAGCTAATCTTGAATTGAGAAAAGGCTGACTGAAGGGCCCAGCTTCAAAAAATATAATGAGGGCCGGGCGCGGTGGCTCATGCCTGTAATCCTAGCACTTTGGGGGGCCGAGGTGGGTGGATCACCTGAGGTCAGGAGTTCAAGACCAGCCTGGCCATAATGGTGAAACCCCATCTTTAAAAAATTAAAAATTAAAAAATATAAATGTAAATATATATATATATTGAAAGAGCTCATACGTGTGTGGTGGAGCTGGAGAAGGGGGTAGGGTGAGATTTAGCGCTGTATTTCATACTTTATTTAAATTCTCTCAGCTGGGTGCGGTGACTCACGCCTGCAATCACCAGCACTTTAGGAGGCTGAAGGAGGAGAATTGCTTGAGCCCAGGAGTTTGAGACCAGCCTGGGCAACATGGCGAAACCACTGTGTCTACAAAAAACATAAAAATTAGCCGAGTTTGGTGGCGCATGACTGTAGCCCAGCAACTTGGGAAGCTGGGAAGCTGAGGTGGGAGCATTACTTGAGCCCAGGAGGTCAAGGTCACAGGTTTAGGTCGTGCCACTGCACTCCAGCCTGGGTGACACAGCAAAACCTTGTCTCAAAAAAAGTAAAACCTGAAAAACAAAACAATGAAATGAAACGAAACCCCAAAACTCACTTAATCCTCAATCTAAGGAGTAGGGATTACTTTCATCACTTTAGTAAGGAGGACTTTGAGTCTCAGAGAATCTTTTAAAAATAAAAATAAAAACAATGAAAAACATGGCCAGCTCCTCAGAGAGAGAGAAATAAAAGAGAGACATAGCCGCGAGTCTGTGAACACAGGATTAATAGCGACAGAGACCCTATGTGCCACCTGGCGTTATCTGCAAATTGAATAAATAATGTCTTACTGTGGTGTATATGTCAAACTGAGATGTGAATATCACTTTTAAACATGTAGACTTGGTTCTAATTCATAAAATACAAATTCACTTGAAATTATTACCAAATTCACAATAGTTGTTCTGTCTCTAAGGATTTTTTCATTCAAGAGAAATAGAGCCATTACCATGTAGAGGTCAATGAAATGTTTTTATTAAGGGGCCTTTAAATGGATGAAGTTGGTACTATCCCACTTGAGAATTTGATTAAAATAAACATTTTAGGATGTCATTCCTGGAGTGCCTGATTCAGCAGGCTGGGAGTAGGGCCTGAGGAGCTATAAAAGCTCCCAGTTGGTTCTGATGTTTAGCTATGTTTGCAAACAGCCAACCTTGTTTATAGGTTGATGACAACGGGGGTCATTTTCACAGGGTTCATGGGTGTATTATGAACCTGGTTCACACTCATAACGTCCAGTTTCCCTGGATTGCCACCCATTTCCTCCCCGCCTCCCGCCCATAACCGGAATTTTGCCCATCTTTGAAGGCCCAGCTCAGATGACATCTCCTCTTTCAAGCCTTCCCCTGATCCCCCAGATGGAAAGAATTCTGGCTCCTTGGTGCTTCCAGGGCAGTTTACTCAGATCTTCCTTTATGACCTATTTTGACTTGAGTTATGGGTATCTGAATTCTCTTGTAGCCTTCTCTGTGATGGCAGAGGTTCCCAGGTGAGCTCCAAGGGGCTGCAAAATGGTGTTCACGGAATAAAGTCAACCTTCCACAGATGCCTCTTGACTTACCATGGGGTCATGCTCTGATTAACCCCATTTCTATAGGTTGAAAACATCATTGGTCAAACTTTGCTAGGGCTGCCATAACAAAATATCAGACTGGGAGGCTTCAATAACAGAAATGTATTTTCTCCCTGTTCTGGAGGCTGGAAGTCCACCATCCAAGTGTCGGAAAGTCTGATGTCTTCAGAGGCCCCTCTCCTTGGCTTGCAGATGACTGCTTCTCCTGTGTCTTCACATGGTCTCTCCTCTGTGCACAGGAAACCCTGTTGTCTCTTTCGTATGTCCAAATTTCCTCTTCTTATGAGGACATCAGTCAGATTGGTTTAGGACCCTCCCTGTTGTCCTTGTTTTAACTGAATCACCTCTTTAAAGACCTTATCTCTAGTTATGATTACATTCTTAGGTACTGGGAGTTAGCTGTCAACAGAGGAATTTTCGTGGGGGTACAATTCAGCCTATATAACACACGTCACATGTAGATTCTTTTTTAGGTGATTGGCATTTTCTTAGTCTGCACTTTTAACAATAAGCTAGAGAACATTCACATTGGTTTTGAAGTTGGACGAGGTATGTTGGAGAGCAGAAGAAAAATTCAGTGACCTTAAATAATTAGAAAAACACTCTATCAAAAACAAGATTATGTTCAATAAGAAAAACTGCAGAGGCTTCACAAGGACAATAACAAATTACATGGGTATTGGATGGGAAATTATTGACTAGATATAACAAGTTCAGCCAAAAATCAAACCAAAACAAAAATGTGGGTCCTCGTAAGCTATTGGCTGAATCAGAGGCAGCCATGGAATGCTGTTATTGAAAAGGAAACAACTTGGGAGTGTATCCGGAGTGAGAATCACGTGACAGAGCTGGAAGTAATCCTCTTGTTACACTGGGCTCTTCTACGAGATCATGGTTGGTTTGCAACTTTACCTTTTAATAAAGAATTACCGAAACCAAAGAAGGTTTATTAAAAAAAAAAAAAAGGAAATATATTTTTAAAGGGATGGGAAATGAGACTTATAATGTCTATTTAATCTGGAGCAGAAAAAGCTGACAGGTGACTTAATCCATATGTTCTGGTCTACATATAGGAAAACTAATATGGTGGATCCTTTCCAGATGTTTTCTTTTTCCACTGAGACAAAGAAAAAAGGAAGGCATTTTTAAAAAGAGAGCTTTATATCAGTGGTTTCCAAATCTGTGTTCTGTAGACATTGTGTATTCTCAGCTTCACTTTTAAGTGCTTTATACATTAAGGGTTTCTGTTTGATTTTGTTTTAAAAAACATATTGTTCTGATGTTAAGCAGTTATGAAAACGAATGTCTTGGATAATACATAAAAATCATAGAATTCTAGTGTGGATAGGACTTAAAAAAATAATCTTATCCAAACTCTTTCCTTTTCTAGATGAGAAATCTGAGGTCCTGAGAGGTTAAGTGACTTGCTCATAAAGGACTTCCTAACCATCAGGATTTAAAAACACGAGTGCGGATTATCAGAGCACAACAAGTCTTTATGAAGACTTCATTGAAGTGAAATAGAGATGTGTTGAATGGTTTTTTAGATCAGCATTTCCCAGCTGATTTCTTGTATTATGGGTGGGTAGGATTGCAGAAGACAGTCATAGAATCTATATGAATTTCTACTTTTAAAACAGTGGGAATTCAAATCATTTAAAAGTAGTTTTCCAGTTCAAAATGTAAGTTTGGGGCTGGGCACAGTGACTCATGTCTGTAATCCCAGCACTTTGGAAGGCCGAGGCAAAAGGATGGCTTGAGCCCAAAAGTTCAAGACCAGTTTTTCTACAAAAAAATTTTAAGACCGGGAACGGTGGCTCACGCCTGTAATTCCAGCATTTTGGGAGAGCAAGGCGGGAGGATCATGAGGTCAGGAGATTGAGACCATCCTGGCTAACACGGTGAAACCCCATCTCTACTAAACATACAAAAAATTAGCCAGGCATGGTGGCACACACCTGTAGTCCCAGCAACTCGAGAGGCTGAGGCGGGAGAATCACTTGAACCCAGGAGGCGGAGGTTGTAGTGAGTCGAGATTGGATTGTGCCCCTGCATTCTAGCAGGGGGACAGAGCAAGACTCGTCTCAAAAAAAAAATTAAAATTAGCCAGGCATGTGGCACACTGAGAGGCTGAGGTGTGAGGGTCACTTGAGCCCAGGAGATGGAGGCTGCAATGAACTGTGATTGTGCCACTGCACTGCAGCCTGGGTGACAGAACGAGACCCTGTCTCAAAACAACAATAACAAAACAAAACTAACAAGATGGAAGTTTGAGAGTCTCTGAGTTGTGCTGGGCGAGCCCACGGCGCAGGTTGTAGACATCGATGACAAGCATTAAGTAACTTAGTTACTCTCTCGGCTAAATACTCCTGTCAGAGTGGTGGTTGCACTATTTAACAACTTTAAGTTGCTTTTCATTCTTTTTCACATAGGTATGTTTTTTAAAGATAGAAGATTAATGGCTCTGAATAAAATAAACCAGTGAGAAATATAATTGTGAGATATATATATATATATATATATTTTTTTTTTTTTTTTTTGAGACAGGGTCTCACTGTGACATCCATGCTGGAGCGCAGTGGTGTGACCACAGCTCATGTAACCTTGAACTCCTGGACTCAAGTGGTCCTCTTGCCTTGGCCTCCCAAAGCACTGGGATTACAGGCATGACCCATGATGCCCAGCCAAATTGTGATAATTATTTCACAACTAATTTGTGATGATGGTCGTCTCACCCAGAAGTTGCATTCATATCATGAAAACTTCAATATAGCACAAATACGTAGCTCTAGGACTAAAAAGTCAATCCAAAAAAAGAGAAAATATAGTGATGACTACACTCAAATTGTCTGTCAGTTTATTAGAAAGACTCAGCTGCTGTATATAATAATTATGGAAGTATGTTTGCAAATAATAGCCTGAAACTATTCCTCTGATCTCATTACTTACAAACAAAGCACAAACATTATTTTTTAAAATCCCAGTTGATTTTTATTTTACAAAACTCAAAAACTAAAAACATCAGGAAATGAAAGTATTTTGTGCCAATTTGTAATGTCATAATATGTAGTTGTATTTCAATATGTTTAAATATGCATTTAGTCCCAGATCCACAGAGAATATTGTCAATTTTGAATTTGTTAACAAGCTATGCTTTACTTTATACAATTAATTAAAAATAAATCTTACTTTTTTTTTTTTTTTTTTAAGATGGGGTTTCGCCGGGCGTGGTGGCTCACGCCTGTAATCCCAGCACTTTGGGAGGCCGAGGCGGGTGGATCACGAGGTCAAGAGATCGAGACCATCCTGGTCAACAAGGTGAAACCCCGTCTCTACTAAAAATACAAAAATTAGCTGGGCATGATGGTGCGTGCCTGTAATCCCAGCTACTTAGGAGGCTGAGGCAGGAGAATTGCTTGAACCCAGGAGGCGGAGGTTGCGGTGAGCCGAGATCGTGCCATTGCACTCCAGTCTGGGCAACAACAGCGAAACTCCATCTCAAAAAAAAAAAAAAAAAAAGATGGGGTTTCACCATGATGGCCAAGCTGGTCTTGAACTCCTGACCTCAGGTGATCCACCCACCTCAACCTCCCAAAGTGCTAGGATTACAGGTGTGAGCCACCGTGCCCAGCCTTGAAAATAAATCTTAATAAGTACACTCTATAACAAAAAATAATTTGTTTTCAGAGTCTTTGTAATAAATATTATTTAAAATAAATTCCACAAAACAAACTTCTATTATACATTACATTTATCTAAAACATAATATTTTCTGCGAACTCTCTTCTTATGTGCCATACAAACATTTTTTAAATGACCTGAAAATGCCTCAGTGATTCGTGAGATGATAATGAAGGAGATTCACAGGACAAAAATGTTGAAAAGTACTTGTTTAAGTCAGTGTTTGTCAAGAATAATAAAACTCTCTTTCAGAATAAAGAATAATAAAGCTCTCTTTCAGAATAAAGAATAATAAAGCTCTCTTTCAAAATCAAAAATTATCTTGGGTTTCAAATGTTTACTTATATTATTTTTATTATATTTCCTAAGTATGTAAAGATAGGGAACAACACGTGATATTCTCATGTTTGCAGCTCCTCTACAACCATAATGCTAGAACACATGTACATGTTAAATAAAAATAAAAATTCAGAACCAATAAAAATAGAAATTAACAACATTTACCTGGCAGATTTTGTTAAAACGAAGCCACCCCTTGCAGTATGGATCTAGTAACAAGAACTACTGTATCTGCTTTTTGCTACTGAGCTTGGCCTGCCGATGCTATATAGCGTGCTATGCAGTGGAAGTTTTCTTAGAACCCTGTGAAAACGTGTATGCTGTGCACCACGACTTCGTTTGGTCTTCACATGGTGTGACCATTTCATGTATGCGAAAGCCAACTCTGTTCTTTCCTGATTTATGTTCAACACTGTAAAGTTATGCGATTTGGCACCATCACAAAATCTAAATGATGAAAGATGATCATCGGATGATTCATAATATGCTTTTAATAATTTGGTAGAAATGATCAACAAAATGAAATCATAAAATTAAAGAATTCTTGAGGAGAAAAAGAGAACACCAAAGACTACTTTAAGATGTGTGAAGTATCTATGAACTCCAATTAAAGGAACCCTGGTTTTGGTGGTATCCAGTCTTTATTACCAATACTTTGGGTCACGTAACTATGTATTATAATAAATAATTTGGATCTATGGTTGAGGAAGAGAAGAAAATAAAAAGGTAAAACTATTGAAAAGTCTCAGTGTTAGCCAATTCCTTAAAAAAAAAATGCAGGTTTCTTTCCTATATCAAATAAATATATGACCCCAAAGTTGTCTACGAGTTCAATCTTTTTTAGTCATTGGTTCATTAGTTCCCACTTCTATTCTTTCAAATACCAGCTTTACAGAAATACTTAGGTGAGCTGGGTAATAACTAGAAAAGAATGATTTATATTCATGTCAATTTTTTATATTTGAAATGGTATTTTCCGGAGTGCTTATAGGTGCTTCATGCCTTTTAAGTATTTTAGACAATCTTGTTTACACCGTTAATTTGTAGTGAGCAAGAGATTTCTAGGCTAATTTCAAGTGCAGCCCTGCTTCTGGAATCAGTGTGTGGGGGCACCAGAGAAACACCCTCAGAAGTTTGAGATAAGATTATCTTCCATGAGTGCATTAAAGGAACATAAACATGCTCAAGATAAGATCAGCATCTGTAGCAGGAACATCTCAGCTTCCTGGGTTCTTGGGTACCTTGTGAGTTAGTAGGCACAACAATTCCAGGCACTGGAATTCTAAATGAATCAACTGTTCTTCACCAATCTCTTGTGAATCTGATGAGTATGGGAGTTAGTTGAACACGGGATGAACAGAGCAGCTGAGGTGAAGAGCCTTGATCTGTGGTGGTGTCACCAAGGGAAGCGTACAGCCACAGTGTGAGGATCCTTCAGCCTCCCTCCCTTCCTGTTACCTCCGCCCTGTAACTGCAGTGGGTCTGTTGAAATAATTTGAAATTCTAAAGTGGTAGACTCCTACTTACTGATATCTCATAATGCTCTGGCATTCTTCCATGAAGGAAACTGTGATTTTGCTCCAGACCGGTCAGGTCTCCCATTATTGCCTCTACTAAATACAGTTGCCTTGAGAGCTTCTCTCATAGTCCCTCTCAAAATGTGCAGCGAATAAATTGCTATGGTTCCCTGAATACTGTCCACATGAAGGGAGGGTCTAGCCTTCAGTCTTGTGCCCAGTGTCACCTCATCGCTTCTCCAGTGCAGAAATAGTAGGTGATCGGCCGGGCGCGGTGGCTCAAGCCTGTAATCCCAGCACTTTGGGAGGCCGAGGCGGGTGGATCACGAGGTCAAGAGATCGAGACCATCCTGGTCAGCATGGTGAAACCCCGTCTCTATTAAAAATACAAAACATTAGCTGGGCATGGTGGCGCGTACCTGTAATCCCAGCTACTCAGGAGGCTGAGGCAGGAGAATTGCCCGAACCCAGGAGGCAGAGGTTGCGGTGAGCCGAGATTGCGCCATTGCACTCC
>NW_022436946.1:10717810-10741219 GCF_009761245.1 Sapajus apella | reverse complement strand
AAAAAAAAAAAAAAAAAAAAAAAAAAAAAAAAAAAAAAAATAGTAGGTGATCACTCAAAGTAGGTGATCACGAAGGTAAAAAATGCAAATTCCTTTAACGCTTACAGTTAAGCAATTGAGATCTAATTTTAAATCTCCTTTAAAAAAAAAAAGAAATGAAAACATTTTCCAGTCTTCTAGTTTGCTCCTCTGTTGACCCTCGTGTTGTTCTCCTTGCATGCTAAATGATGCTAAATAACTTAGAAAGATTATTTATAAAACCAGTTATTGTTTAGATTTAAAATTTTTTTTTCAATCTTTCTTTTCTTCACCACCTTTTCAATGTTTTAACTTCTCTCCAGTAATTTAAGCTCTTCTCGAGGCCAAAATTTCCTGTATTTTTAACTGGCTTTGTGGATCCTTCATAACACATCATCAAGAGGAAGAGAATTCAGAGAAAGAATCAGTTCTCCACCTGGAGGTAGGGACCACTCACACATTTAAGGGGATATGACAGAAACAGATGCCTCAGAGGATGAACCCACATGTAGTTCCCTCTGATCCCAACATGGTCACGCATTTTCAAATGACCTGCTGACATAGAGGAGTTTAAGGATGCTTCTTTCAATCGAAATATTAATTTAGATATAAGTTGCAGAGCAATTTGATACCAACAAGCCATCCTTTTCCTTTCCTTTTTTTTTTTTTTTTTTTTTGAGAAGGAGTCTTGCTGTGTTGCCAGGCTGGAATGCAGTGGCACGATCTCAGCTCAATGCAACCTTCACCTCCCGTGTTCAAGTGATGCTCCTGCCTCAGCCTCCCGAGTAGCTGGGACTACAGGCACGCGCTACCACACCCAGATAATTTTTGTCTTTTTTTAGTAGAGGCGGGGTTTCACCATGTTGGCCAGGATGGTCTCGATCTCTTGACCTCCTGATCTGCCTGCCTCGGCCTCCCAAAGTGCTGGGATTACAAGCGTGAGCCACTGCGCCAGGCCGCCATCCTTTTCATTGTCTTTGCTGCTTACCAGGGAGAATTCCATGAAAAGAAGGCAGGATAAACTAATGCAGACAGAGAGAAAGGTTCAGAGTTCATGAAGCTAGATGAACTCTGCTATCAGAGATCTCAGGAGATTAGATAAAAGGTGCAAGATCAGAACCCAGAGAGCATAATAACTCTTCCAACTCGCACTAACAAAGAATAGTTTTCTTGCATGTCACCCTTCCCCTACCCCACCCCAGCTGCCACCCCCACAAGCTCCTCCAGGCTGGGGTGTAACTTATTTTTCCTTGTCTCCTAACACCTAACATCTGTGTGACCCCCAAACCCATTCTCTTGTCACTACAGTTGGAAGATGGAGGGACATTAATTCAGGGATAACACATTTTCATAAATAAAATTATTCTCAGGAGATAAATATAGGTCCAATAATAGACTGGAAACCATTTTATCTCTTTAAATATAGGCTTAAATTAAATGGAAGACAGAAGCTATGTTATGGTATATATTCATTTGGTAAACAGCAAACTGGATTCAATAGCTTTACAAAACTTTTAAAGAGTGTGTGTGTTTTGGTTTTGTTTTTGTGGACAGGGACTCTTACAATCACTGAATATATTACTCAGATAGTACAGAAGTTCACTGAGGTTCAAATCTGTGCCGTGATCTGTAATTCTCTGATTATCACTATTGGTCATTCTCTGTTGAATCCCTTCTTTCTTTTTTTTTTTTTTTTTTTTTTTTTTTGAGACAGGGTCTCACTCTGTCTCTCAGGCTGAACTGCAGTGGCGTGATCATCTCTCACTGCAGCCTCAACCTCCCAAACTCAGGCAATCCTTCCACCTCAGCTCCCCAAGTAGCTGAGACTACAGGCGCATGCCACCACATCCAGCTAAGTTTTTAGTTTTTTCACAGAAATGGTGGTCTCACTGTGTTTCCCAGGCTGGTCTCAAACTCCTGGGCTCAAGCAATCCTCCGGCCTCAGCCTCCCAAAGTGTTGGGATTATAGGTGTGAACCACTGAGCTCAGCCTGGATTCCTTCTTTATCATCAAGAATGTACAACCAAAACATAATGGTAGTCATTCAACCTATTTGATGTGTCTACCCTCTTACAAGTGAAAAGGCCTAGGCAACCACAGCTAGAAAGCTGTCTGTAAACATCAAGTTACAAACGCCATCAAAACTCTAAGAGGAGTTTATCTAGTAGTTGGTGCACAAAGTGTGACTACAAAGTTGTGGAGAAGATTTCACAAGCCCATGTAAAAATGTGCCTGAGTCTACCCATACCTTGAAAGAGGATGATGGAGTTTCTTATTAGATTTATAAGAATCATGGAATTGTAGTCAGTTGCAGATGGCAAGGCCCATGCAAACCATCTTATCCAATCCACTTTATTTAGAGAGAGAGAAATTCAGGCTGAAGGAGGTAAAGTGACTTGCCCAAGGACATAGACAATAAAGAGCAAAACTTGAAAGAGTTGCAGAAGATTATGAAACTGTCATGTGAAGTTCACGCCCTGTTGTTTATGTCCTGCTGACAATCCTGAGGGGATCAACTGTGCACCAGCTGCCACCACAGAAAACCTACGTGTAGCCAAAGACTTTGCTCAAAATACAGACCAAAGACAGCAGTCATGAGAGATGGGCTGGTGGTTAGGAAAATGAGCAGAGTTGTTCTTAGCTCTCTGGAATCTTTGGAAAGCCAGTTTCACATCAGAACTTGGACTGCGCCGTATGTGCAAGTCAAGCTGGTAACTAGCAGGGTTCTCTGAGGACACACGCAAGGTCAGCGCCCCTTGCTCAGCCAAAAGCACAGACCTTGTTCGTTGCTAAAATCTTATGTTTTGCTTTCAGATTATTTCATGAAAACTGTTTATCATAGGCAGAAGCATTGGTTTGAAGAATGCAGGGAACAAAAGTGGTGCTATCGAAGGTGTGAATCCGGGTCCATAACTAGCAGCTTGGAACATCTGGAAGCACCATTGCAATTCTGATTTAGATGAAGACTGCTTAGTGAGCAAATCAAGTCTGAAGAAGGAAAATGCCTACTATGGATTATACAGACCAATTAACCAGGCATTTCTCTTAACCCAACCATGTCCCTTTATCGGTGCCAAAGAGATGTTTGATCACCTTTCTTTCCAGTGTCCTCTGTTTATTACAAGGCTCTTTTAATTTCCGGAATGTAGACATGAGGTCACGCATCACTGGAATTTTGAGATGTGAATACACCTATGGTCCACCCTCTGAAAGTAGGTTAAACTGGAATGAACCATGCCCCTGAGATTAGCTATCTAGAGAAATAACCCAAGAGTCTGTCAATACAGGCATAGCTGGGACAACAGGAGGCACCCATATCTAATCAATGGCTGGGCTGCCAGCTTCAGGAGGCACTCTGGTGACAACAGAGCAATGAAACCACTTTCGAAAAGCTGCAGAGCAGCAATCGATCAGAATCTTAGCTATGAAAGCTGAAGTCCCGTGAAGTGTCTGAAGAAAGAGGCATTAAGCAAAGGCAGATGATCAGCATGGAATCCACGTTAAATGGAATCGAAAGAGCAAGACTTAGCTTGAGTCCAGGAGTTCAAGGCTGCAGTGAGCTATGATAGTGACACTGTACTCCAGTCTGGACAACAACTGAGATGCTATCTCTGTAAACAAACAAACAAACAAACCACACACACACACACACACACACACACACACACACACACAACTGATAAAAGAACAAAACTTTGGGCCGGGCATGGTGGCTCATGCCTGTAATCTTAGCACTGTGGGGGCTGAGGCAGGCAGATCACTTGAGGTCATGAGTTTGAAACCAGCCTGGCCAACATGGTGAAATCCCATCTCCACTAAAAATACAAAAAAATTAGCTAGGTGTGGTGGTGGGCTCATGTAATCCCAGCTACTCAAGAGGCTAAGGCAGGAAAATCGCTTGAACCCAGGAGGCAGAGGTTGTAGTGAGTCGAGATGGAGACACGGTACTCCAGCCTGGCGACTGGCAACAGAGCAAGACTCCGTCTCAAAAACAACAACAAAAAAAGAACAAGACTTTGGCTGCATTTATCTGGCCAGCCAAAAAAGACAAAGGTTTGATCCCTTGAGACGTGTCCTCCTCCCTGCCTGACAGCAACTTCCCAGTGACTTCACCATGGCCTCTGTCAGTTACCTCCCGTGATCATTCTTTTCCCTGCTCTGATTCTGTATCCACCAGGGAAGTTTCTGATAAGTAATTCAACTTCTAGGAATCAGGATACGATGATAAATGCAAGGAGACCTTCTACTTGGGAGCTGTGAGTATTTCAGTCCCAGAAAAAGCATGTTATTTTCTTGTTAAAAATTAATACATTAAAAAAATTAATACATCTAGAGATGAATATACATTTTATCTTAATTTTGGTTAAGATATATCAGACTACAAAGTTTGCTGAGCACTTTAATATATCAAATTTCTATACCTGAAAGCTAAGAATTGTATTGTGCAACATGGTGACCCCACAGAAGTGTTGCCACCTGATGACCAATAGGACTCTCTCCAAGGCACAGAAAGACAGCTCATTCTCTGACAAACTACACCCTTTGCTTCTGATGCCATTAATACTAGTTTACCTCAAGTCAAGTAGATTTCATCAAAAATAGCTACCACATTAACCACTGTTCTAGAGGTTCCCCACTGAGAGCTTCCTGACTCCTACAAGTGAGCCAAAGTAATAAGATAAGCTTTCTAGTTCCTGGCTGGGCGAGGTGACTCACACCTGTAATCCCAGCACTTCGGGAGGCCGAGGCAGACAGATCATGAGGTCAAGAGACCGACACCATCCTGGCCAACATGTTGAAACCCCATCTCTACTAAAAATACAAAAATTAGCTGGGCGTGGAGGTGCGCGCCTGTAGTCCCAGCTACTTGGGAGGCTGAGGCAGGAGAATCGCTTGAATCTATGAGGCACAGGTTGCAGTGAGCTCAGATGGCACCATCGCACTCCAGCCTGGCAACAGAGCAAGACTCCATGTCAAAAAAAAAGATAAGCTTTCCAGTTCTTTTCGGTATTTGGGAAGCTGTTCATGCTGTTTAAATGTTGTTTTACTTTTCACTAAAATTATTTCAACTGATATTAATAAGAATGGGAACCTCAAGTTGATCAGGAATTCAAATTGGCTATATATTATTTAATAAGAATATTACCCCATCTCTACAAAAAAATACCGAAAAATTAGCCAGCTGCTAGGAAGGCTGAGGCAGGAAAATCACCTGAGCCTGGGAGGTAGAGGCTGCAGTCAGCCATGATTGCATCGCTGCACTCCATAGACTCCAGCCTGGGCAACAGCGTGAGATCCTGTTTCAAAAACAAAGAAAAAAAAATAGGAAAGTCCATTATTAATTAATTGGCTAAGAATCCTTTGCACCCTAAAACATAGAATCTAAGGGGCGAAAAAAAATGGTCTTTAGTGATGCGTTTTGGCTGGTATCAACTACATTGCATTCTTTACTTAGCACTGTGTCTAATGACTCAGAAACAGAAAAACGGTATGCCATTGAGGGAAGTAAAAGAAGGAAGAAAGGAGAGCCTGCACTTGCTGAATGACTGGATGAGCCTTAGAGTATGTCATTGGCTTTCATATATATTGTCTTATAGAATCTCAACATCAACTCTGCTCAAATGGCGTTACTAAGGCCAGAGAGGGTAAGTGATTTGACTGAAGTCACTCAGCTCCCAAGTGGCACAGCTGGGGTTTCAGGTGAAATCGACCTGACTTCAACACTGAAAGGCTTTCTATTCTTGTTTATTTCTTTTAAAAGGCAGGAGAGTAGAAGAGGACTTTGGACAGAAGTTAAGTTTTTCAAAGCAAGGGTTGTGTTTGATTTCTCCAAATCCAGAGAAACTGCTCCCAAATTCTTTAGCCTTTCATCCTTCTTTTCTCCACTTTAAGGACAGGGCATAATAATCAGCATTATCTTAGACGGAAAGGTGAAAAATACTCTTCTTCCCACTCTCCCTTTCCAACTTTGAGTGAAATAACAGCTTTTCAAAACATATAATTAAGGAATTTTAACACAAAAACAAAACAGCAAAAGACAAACTGCAAAAGAAGAGGAACAATGGATAATGGTTTCAGTGAACCCTGGGGGATGCAAATTTTCTTAGAGCTTCCTGGTAGCCAAGGCAAAGGAAGAAATAGATTGCATTACATAGCTTTCAGTGTCTAAGAAGGAAAAGACTACTAGTTTATTAGGAAAGATAAACTATTTTTTTTACTCTTAGCTGAGAGAAATTCATCATGTGAGTTATCCTAAAAGGGCATTGAGTCACATAACTGAAAAAGTACTAGAGAACAGTTTTAATGTTTAAAAAAACAAAAAACAAAAAAAAAGCTAAGATACTGACGTCTTTTTTTTACTTGCTACAATATCCCTTTGATGGACAACTCAGGTAAAAAGATAAATTTTCATGTTCTAGTTGCTTATTCGATTTGAAACAATAACTTTTCACACGCTGATCAAAGAAAGTCTTCCCCTGAGGGTCTTCAGTTGAATTTCCTCCTCTTATATTTCACTCAGGCTATTTCTCCGATAAGTTTTTTTTTTAAGTATAGGTCTCTTTAGTCCTGTCCTTCCACATTTTAGATAGAAAATTACTGTGAAGATGTTCCATGCAGCTTTATTATGCTTTGTATAAAATATACACACACACACCCCACACCATATACACACACATGTGCATACCAAACACACACACACACACACACACACACACACACAAAGCACATATAATTTCTTTCCATGGAGATGAGGTTTTCATAATGTTTCACACTTTTAAAAAATCTACTCTCAGTACCTACTTAGGAAACAGCCATAGTGCAAGTCATCTTAGCTTTGGCCATTAAATCTTATCTCTTACATCTGACCTATGATCCATGGATGTATTTTTTTCTCCTATTTATACTTCCGGATTGAACCATTCACAGGTGTTCCCTTCTCTGTGTGTTTCTGTACTTTTCCTTTTTTTTTTTTTTTTTGAGATAGAGTCTTGCTGTGTCACCCCGTCTGGAGTGCAGTGGCACAATTTCGGCTCACCACAACCTCTGCCTCCCAGGTTCAAGTGATTCTCCTGCCTCAGCCTCCTGAGTAGCTGGGATTGCAGATGTGCTCCATAATGCCTGGCTAATTTTTTGTATTTTTAATAGAGATGGCGTTTCGCCATGTTGGCCAGGCTGGTCTCAAACTCCTGACCTAAGGTGATCAGCCTGCCTCGGCCTCCCAAAGTGCTGGGATTACATATGTGAGCCACTGCCCCCGGCCCTCTCTCTATTTTGTCTCTGGTTGCAGTGTCAGAAAGAGAAACTTTCTACAGTGTACTTACTTTTGGACTTGAATAATCCATTTATTCCTTACTACATTTATTAAAATTATAGAGTAGTTTTAGTTATTTTTTCAAATTTCTTCTATTAATAACAACTCGTCAGTTGCATTTCTACACACACTTTCTTTGAGGACAGCTTCTGTGTCCATAGGTTTGTGTATCTCTAGCATTATACAGGTGTATAATTTTTTTTTCTGGCATGTAGAGTAAACTTTACTAAAGTTCCCCAAACCAAAGAGGAGATTATACTGTAATCGTACAAATAAGTTTTTGGCTGATTTGTAATAAGTTTTGTATAACCGTGATGAAAGTGGCTGATACAAATACAAATTATAGAGGACTGAAATTTTGTACCTTTGTAGGAAAATAACTTTCATGGAAAATACAAGAAAATATATATTTTTAAAGGGGACAAAAATTGCCCAGATTCCCTGAGTTTGACAGTTAAGCATTTTTTCTTTCAGTGTTTTTCAGAAGGACTTTCCAAGGACTCCAGAGGGAGTTGGGGGTTGGAGGAGGGATACATATATCTCTCTCCAGCAGCATTGCTTGCAAGGTCACGTACCTCGAACTTGCATTTGACTGAAATTGCTCTGTGGGTTGCTTCTAACTCCCTGGGCTCTAGGCAGCTGCCATTATAAATGCCAAGAAGATGAGTCCACCACCAAGTTATCACATCTGGGTGGTCTTTAATATGGGAGAGAGCCTCAGCTGTTAACAAGCTGTGAAGAAACCTTTTGGGCAAAACACACTACCTTAAAATATGACACTTTGCTCTCGGCTCTAAGGGACCTCTTCTTCCCTCTCTAAATATTTTCTCATTTCTCCACCCCCTGGCTAAGAACTTTTACTTAAAGCTATTGAGCTTTCCCTTTCTAAGTATCTATGCAGTACTATTATTTGTTCATAGTACGCTGTTTTAGAGGAAGGGAAGGACTGATGGTGAGGTTATATTCCTGGCAGAGCAAAATTCCATTTGCATCACCCCTTAAGAGTCCCTAGCTTTGGCGGTCCCCATTTTCTGGCCTACAGCCCTCAAGTACCCCACCTCCCTTGGCAGTCTTGCGTTAGCCTGATGTCGGAGAATTCTGGCAAAAGGCGGTTTGCAATATGTACTGTAATGAAAGCCCAGCTGCTGGGGGCTAGAGGCTGAGCTGTGAAGACATCGCTCTGCTGGTGTTCTCGCCTGGCTTGAAGAATTGTCTTTCACGGATCCCCAAGGCAGCGCTGGGAGAAGAAAACTAATTTTCAAGATGCGTGTGCATATCAAATACGGCTTCCTGGAGGCTCCTTCTAAGCCACTTCTGCATTTCAAAGAGGGTTTATTTATCCCATTAGTTAGGTCATCACGTTGAAGGCAAAAGAGGCCTTTTACAGGTGTCTTTAGAAAGGACTTTCTATACATTGCCCTGTGTTGAGCTGACAATGAAGTTCCCACACTGGTTGCTATGCTAATTTAAAATATGCTTTGTTGCTCTTAGGATAAAGACAAACACTTCAGGAAGAGAAGTTTTCAGAGTATTGTAGACCTGGTGTGAGTGCATAAAACAGTTCTCCCCTTAGCAGATTCGCCTTTGGCAATCACAGTTATAACTATCACTTAGTGACGTTAAGCTTTAAAAAAAAAATTTTTTTTTTAAATTTTTTAATTTTAGAGACAAGGTCTCGCTCTGTTGCTCAGTCTGAAGTGCAGTGACGTGACCATAGCCCACTGAAGCCTTGATACCCTGGCTGGGATCAAGTGATCTTCCTTGTTTAGCCTCTTGAGTATCTAGGACTATAGGTGTGCATGCCACCATGCCTGGCTAAGTTCTTTTTTTTTTTTTTTTTTTTTGAGATGGAGTCTTGCTCTTGTCGCCCAGGCTGGAGCACAGTGGTGGGATCTTGGCTCACTGCAACCTCTGCCTCCTGGTTCAAACGAGTCTCCTGCCTCAGCCTCCCGAGTAGCTGGAATACAGAAATCTGCCACCAAGCCCAGCTAATTTTTGTATTTTTAGTAGAGACAGGGTTTCACCATGTTGGCCAGGCTGGTCATGAAAGTTTTGTTTTGTTTTTCCTTTTAATTTTTTGTAGAGACTGGATCTCACTGTATTTCCCAGGTTGGTCTGGAACTCCTGGCCTCAAGAGACCCTCCTGCCTCAGCCTCCCAGAGTGCTGGGATTACAGGTGTGAGCCGTCATGCCTGGCCCAACATTAAGCTTATTTTGTGCCATTTCGATAGTTTCCTAGTTAGCCCTACACCTCCAGTTCCCATTTATCCAAACCATCCTACATGCTATAGCCAAATTGTTCTTTCTAACTTACAAATGCTATCATGTTGCTCCCTATTCCAGAGCTTAAAATTCTTCAAGGATCCACAGAAAGTGATGCCACCTTCTTAGCATGGCAGAAAAGTCCTTCATGCCTTGGTCCCTGCCAATCTGTCCAACTTTATTCTCACACAAGGAGCATGCTTCCTAAAGAGCAATAGAGAGCCAGCATGTATAAACACTAACTACTAACCACAAAGCACAGGGCTAAATGCTTTAAAGAGTGCAATCTGGCTGGGCGTGGTGGCTCACACCTGTAATCTGAACACTTTGGGAGGCTGAGGTGGGTGGATCACCTGAGGTCAGGAGCTCGAGACCAGCCTGGCCAACATAGTGAAACCCCGACTCTACTTAAAATACAAAAATTAGCCAGGCATGGTGGTGGTCGCCTGTAATTCCAGCTACTCGGGAGACCGAGAAAGGAGAATCACCTGAATCTGGGAGGCGGAGCTTGCAGTGAGCCGAGATCTTGCCACTGCACTCCAGCCTGGGTGACAGAGTAAGACGCCGTCTCAAAATAAAGAAATATAAAAAATAAAAAACAAATAAAAAGTGCAATTTGACTCTCGATTACTCCAAGTGGATGCTGTTATTATCTCCATCTTACAGATGTGGAAACAGGGGCTTAGAGAGCTTAGGTAACTTGCGTGAAGTCTCCAGTTTCTAAACGGTGAAGCCTAGAGACCCTTCCTGGGGATCTGGCATCAAAGCCTATGTGTTTAACCAGTACACTATGCTATTTCTCCTGCTGAATTGCTAGCTGTTTCTGAACATCCCATTCATTCTCTCTCATGACTTATGCCTTTGTACATACTGTTCCTATTTCCTGGAAAGATCAATCACATTTGTTCAACCGCTGGCTCTTTCTCCATTCTAACATGTCCACTCAGTTGTTAATTTCTCCAGAAGCCTTTCCAGGCTCTCCAAGGCATAGTTAGGACACAATGCTCTGCAGCCATACAGCCAAATTGCCATGTGCAATCAAGCCGTTATTAGCTTGTCTTGGGTTTGCTTACATCTTTCTTCTCTAGTTCTGTGGCTAGAATCTGGGCCTTTAGACTGTGGGCAAGGACTTTTATTTTTGTATCCCTAATGCTGATTTCAGTATTTAGTACATGACTAGTTGATGCTCAGTAAATTCTTGTTGAAAGGTATATATGTGAGAATGAATTGATAGGAGCTGGGAAAATATAATGTGAACATGATTTGCTTATTTTTAATAGAATCTTGTCTATTCTCTGGTGCAGAATTTTCCCATCTGCGGTTTCTACATCCCTCAGGGTCCTTGAACATTGTAATAGCTCCTTGAGTTATTTTCAGTATTTCAAAAGGCTAACAGAAACCATTACATTTACTTGTGATAAGTCCCTAGAGGCTAAATAAAATGTCAAGTTCCTTTGCTCTTGGCTGAAATCGTATCAACGTATTGTGGTAACAGAGATTCTCTCCTAATGATCAAAAACTCTGATTGGCAGGAAGGGCTAGGTGTGATTAATAACACAATAAGAAAATAAATGATTGGTTATTTAAATACTGCTTGTTTAGTGGAAGAAATTCCTCGAGGATGAGAATTACAGGGAGAAAACTCCTAATAAAAGTAAAACCTGGCTGGGCGTGGTGGCTCATGCCTGTAATCTCAACAGTTTGGGAGGTTGAGGCAGGTGAATCTCCTGAGTGCAGGAGGTCAAGACCAGCCTGGGCAACAGAGTGGAACCCCATCTCTACAAAATTACAAAAAATTAGCTGGGCACAGTGGTGCCTAATGTGTGTAGTCTCAGCTATTTGGGAGGCTGAGATCAATTGAACTGGGGAGGTTGAGACTGCAGTGAACGTAAATCACAACAGAGTAAGACTTTGTTTAAAAAAAAAAAAGTAGATCTTTCATGATACAAATATGGGGAAGTTTCCACTTTAATTAATGGATTCATGTAGTCCACAACCTCCTAATCTGCACAGAATCCCCTTTTCAAATAGCCAAGGAAATTATTTTATGATGGGGCAAATATGGCTCTTCTGTTGAATATTTTTTTATAAAACTTCTCTATTGACAATTGTATGTAAGGATGATCTGGTTTCTTTATCTTCTGTCCATTGATCATTAGGTTTAATGTGGCTTATTGAGTTGGATGTATGTTCTTTTCAAAAATTTCATTGTTAGTTTCTTTCCAAAAAAAGAAAAGATAAGAGAGCAAATGAGACAAACGGGTTTTTCTCATTCCTCCCTGTGGCTTCTGGCCTATGTATTTTAATTATTAAAACTGTCAGCAGGCGACTTTATTGAAATAAATTCCAAATATCCAATTTGTCAGATTTTTCACTGACTTGGTCTGGAATACACCAGCAGGGTTATAAATGATTTCATCCCTGTCAGTGAAGGCAAAAGGTCCTTCATTAGCAGCTCTGGCTCTGTCACAAACCTTTCCGTGGGTTCATTTGGTCTCATGATTTGTTGTAAAATTTATAGTGTGTAAACATTGCCATAACCTTTGGGGTAGTAAACTCATCAAACCTTTTGTAATATCTCCTCTTATTCCCTTGTATTTTTTGGTCCATACATCTTCCTAGAATGGTAAATATTCTGCCATTTCTTGCTTACTCTCATTCATAGATCAGAGTACTCTTTTCTTCATTTCTGGACCCTGAAGCATCATACTCATCAAGCTTCATAGAAGACAGCAATCAGGCTCTGATATCTGTAGTGCCAAATTCCATTCCACCTGAAGTGCAGCCATTATCTGCTCCCTCTAGTTCATCCTCCAGAGAAGCTGGAGTTATCTGTTCAAAAGGGAGATTGGATCCCATCTCCTGATTAGAAATCTTTAAGGAATCCTCATTGCTGACATTATCAACTCCAGATATTCAGCTGATTGCCCGAAGTTGAAGAATTTTGGCTATTCAAGGCCCTTGACGATTTGTCTTCAAGGCTAACTTTTCAGCTTCAGCTGTCACCAGAGCCCTGAGGTTCTCTCTCCTTCAACCTCCTTGGTTGTGAGCCTTTCTACAACATGACATGACCATTCATCCCCAAATGGTCTGGCATTCCCGTTCAACTCCCACTTGTCCTTCAAAGCCCTGCTTAAATGTTTGCAAATGTTTACTCATTCTTATAGTGCATATCATCTTTTGATATGTATCGCAGTTAGGTCTTTCTGTGTCTGTCTGCCTTTCCATTCCTTTTTTTCTTTTCTTTTTTTGAGACAAGGTATCTCTCTATTGCCCAGACCTGAGTGCAGCAATGGTGCGATCACAGCTCGCTGCAGCCTCGACCTTCCAGAGTCAAGCAATCTTCCTGCCTCAACCTCCCAAAGTGCTGGGAGTCCAGATGTGAGCCACCACACCCAGCCCTTGTCTTTTCCATTTCTAGGAGCTCTTTGCGGACCCTGGTCAGATTTTATTTATATTTGTATTCATAGTGGCTTCTAACCACCAGGAAGACCATGCAGGTTATCCATCAATCTGGGACACTTGTGAGAGTGCATAGGAGCACTGTTAATAAGTACAAATGCTTCATGCTAATCTCATTAAATTGTCTTGGGTTCCACGAGGGTGTCTGCCATCACCATCCCTCTGACATATCCACCTGGAAAATTTCTCTTCACCATTCAGGATTCTCTTATGCATAGTTCTTCAAAGAAGTTTCCCTTAATTCTCTCCAGATGAGATTAGGAGCTCTTTCGGGGGTGCTGGCCAGCTCCAAGCACACCGTGTTTTGTATTACACCAAGTTGCTTACTTCCTGCCTTGCACAGCTAAGACTGGGGCTTCATAAGGCAATGACTACATCTTATTCATCTCTAATTTCCGATTACTATGTACTCTCTTAATAAATGTCAATTGGATTAAGTGTAACTTTGGAATTCCCATAGCTTTTAGGTGGCAAAGTCATTAATTTTTTTTTTTTTTTGGTAACATCTTTTACTGTTTATTTAACATATGTTTCTAGGATTAAAATTATTTTTACATTTTAATAAATGTTTAATTATTATTTATTAAAATGAGCACATCTGATACTACCTATCAAATTATGATTTTATTTGAAATGTAACTGGGAGCTTAGGGCTTTTGCACCATTTTTTCAAAGACCCTGCATGTATAATCCTCTCATTAGCATTCTGGCTATGAAGCAATTTGGAGGGGATGTCCAGAATCCACATTTTTTGAGGAGTATCAATACCACATGAAATATTTTGACAATTTGGGAAAATTCCCTGTTCACATGTGACCCAATTCAAAAACCAAGTGAAATTTCTTGTTTGCCGTAATTATTCTGAATCTCTCCTTGGCTTAATTGCAGCCAGTTTTCCTAAATCTTGAGCACTTGAAAAAGAGTGCTTGAAGTGGGATGAATGAGTAGTGTGAATTGGTTCTCATCAGAAGGCCACAAAATGCTCCACAGACTTTTTACATTTCTGCAAGTTAAAGAATGAATTAAAGTTATGAATCACATCCATACATCTTTTTTTCCTGGAAAAAGACACCTACGTCATCTACTTCTTCCACTCTTCTCATTTCAATCCAGGGCCAGGAAATGACAGCCTTGGCATAGAGACACCGGAAAAACAGGTCCCAGGTGGAACCAGGCCCAGGAATAGGGCCTTTCGAGAGCACTTGATGGACTTCTCCCATTGCCTCTTCCTGGCCTGTGGTTTCTCTCGTTCGCTAAGAACACTCCTGGTGGATGAATGGGAAGAATGACTAACATCGGTCACAATCTTTGAGCACTTAACGCTGTGCATGTTGCACTCTGACCTGCTGACAAATGTAGAATGAAAATAGAATGAAAGAGTACTTTGCAATTTTAGTAACGAATTACATCTGGTTGAGGTATTTAGAGTTCACAAACCTTGGCCCGAAGCTGAGAGTGAGGGGATGGTGGGGGTGTGGCGGGGGAAGAGAATATGTCAGGATAATGCACTCAGAGAACGAATACTGGCTTGGAAAGAAAGTTTTATGACTTCAGTTTGTAATTGCTGTAATGACAGCTGCTTGGATTTTCAGGATGTTGCTTCTGCTCCTGTTTCTTGCACCATCTTGTTCTTTCGTTCAGTTTATTCACTAAACAGCCGGGGAGCACTCACTGTGTCCAGGCCGATAGCAGAGGTACTGGGCAAACAGTTAGAGAGGAGATAGGCCACTGGCGTGGGAGCCTCTGTTCTGCTTATCCAGACACCTGCTTCGAGAGACTTCCATTCAGGGTCCTGCCTCTGTGCAGGTGCTTCCGGTGCAGAGTATCCTGCCTGCCCAGGATATGCAATGAGCTACTTTATCCCAAATAGTATAAGGAAGAACTAGTTGGGAGATTGATAGTATGTCCTAGGTGCTGTGCTAAACACTACACAAATGTTATTTTAGGCATGCAGGTAGAATAGGGTCATGACTGAGAAACTGGCTTCAGAGACCCAGAGACCCCAGCTTTGCCATCAGCAGTCTTACTAGCACTCTTAGTACTCATCAGGACCCAACTAGCATGCTTACTAGTTGGGTGCCTGTCTGTTTTAGTTTCCTCATTTAAAAATAATCTTTACCTTAGGTTGACAGGAGGATTAATGAAAGGAAATTATTTTTTGGTTGATTCTCAAATTCATAGTTTATGCCAAAATTCATTTCTCCACCCCAACTAACCCCACTGGCATTTACAAGATCTTTGGACACCCTGAATTATTTTGGAAATTTGGGGGACATTGTGTTGCTACTATAGGCAAGAGGTTCCTGGGAAATTTCTCCAAGTGTAGCTCAAGCAAGCAACAGTTCTTACTGAGCTGTCAAACAACCTCCTCAACCAATCTACATCATAATGCTGCCTTAGTATTTTTCAAACATTTAAACATCTAACTAACTGCAGAATTTATATAACAAGCAACTGAACACTGCTTACGTTAGACATGCTTCATGTTGAGGTCTTTGAGAAGGTGCTATGGATATGATGCTTGTAGACTCCAGGTCATAAGTTCAAATGCCACCCAATCTACAATAGATTAGCAACTATCATGGGATATTTATCTCTGTAAAACCTGTATCCTAAACTCAAAATCTAAGATATAGCTGGGTACCTTTTAAAAATGGCCACCACCTCTGACACTTTGTTGGGGTCTTAATAGAAAGACCAGTCATAGTGAGCCGGGGCAGAATGAACCTAAAATATTAATCTTAAAATAATAAAAAAGAAGTGTTCAAATTTTATTAGACTAAATCTTAAACACATACAATGGGTTTTTTTCTTTTTTTGCTTTTATATTGCATATGCTAATAAGTGTTCTACTTAGAGGAACATATCAACAATTGTATATTTTTTATAATCTACCATTTTAGGAAATTAATTTATTTTATTTATTTAAATTTATTTTACTATAATTGCCAATTATTATAAATTACAGCTGTATATGCTATAAGCCCAATCAATAACAGCTTTATAATTTTTCCTTGATGCAGTTTTTTTAAACAAATGAGAATTACAAGCAAAAATTCGTTAATACTGTCATTTATATTTTTCTATGTAGTTACCTTTATTGATGATCTTCATTTCTTCATATGGATTTATGTTACTGGCTAGTTTAATTTTGGCCGGAAAGACTCCCTTTAGTGGTTAGGGCAGATCTACTAGAGATAAATTTTCTGCTTTTGTTAATTTGAAAGTTTCTTAATTTCTGCTTTTTTTAGATTTGCTTTTTTAAATTAACAAATAAAAATTGTATATATGGCTGAGTGTGGTGCCTCACCCTTGTAATCCCTCCATTTGGGGAGGCTGAGGTGGGTGGATCACCTGAGGTCAGAAGTTTGAGACCAGCCTGGCCAACATGGAGAAACCCCATCTCCAAATTAGCCAGGCGTGGTGGCACACACCTGTAATCCCAGCTACTCTAGAGTCTGGGGCATGAGAATCGCTTGAACTCAAGAGGCAGAGGTTGCAGTGAGCCGAGATGGTGCCACTGCACTCCAGCCTAGGTAACAGAGCAAGACTTTGTTTCCAAAAAAAAAAAAAAAGTATATATTGATGATGTATAATAAATTTTTTTAAATGCCATTGGTTTATTGGTAAAGCTATGACTATTACAGCTTGTAGGAGAGTTACCTGGACATAGAATTCTTGATAGACAAAAATTTTCGCTTCCATTTTTGTTGATAAGAAGCCAAGTATTAATCATTGTTTTTTCAATTATAACTTTTCTTTTAGATTCAGAGGTATATACTGGTTTGTTACATGGGTATATTGTGTGAGGCTGAGGTTTGGGTATAACGGATCCTCTCACCCAGGTACTGACCAGAGTTCCCAATAGATTTTCCACCCTCTCCCCCCATTCTCCCTCCCACCTCTAATAGTCCCCAGTGTCTGTGAGTATCCACTGTTTAGTTCCCACTTATAAGTGAGAACTTGCGGTATTTGGTTTTCTTTTCCTGTAAGGAACTGTATAATTTAATATTTCCTATATATAAACAGACATTGTGATTGTTTCACTGGATTTTATAATGCTGACATCTACTTTTCCCACCAAAAATTTATGAAATGTGAAGTTTTTCCCTGAATCGGGTTTTATTTTCTTATGAAATAGTCTCTCCTTAGAAACCGTTTTCCAAGGTAGAGGGCAACGTTTCCAGATCGAATTTACTCTAAACATTCTCCTTAATCATTCATTCATTCATTAAGCAAAGAATAATCTAGTCCCTACCATGAGCAGAGTACATCACTTGCTGAGTTAGCTGCTGTAAAAACAAAACAGTTTAACACCTAATCCTCACCCTAAGGAGCTCCTGGCCTAGGTGGTGGTATAGTGTAGACACTTCGTAAATGTTAAGTGGTGATTCAACAGTACCTGAGATGTCACAAGGCTGAGTGTGACTATGTATCAAGTGAATGACTAGTAAACAAATGCTGTGACTTCCTAAGAAGGAGAAATTGCCATGACTAGGAGAGGTCAGACAGGCTCCGTAAGAGGTGGAACTGCATCCGGCCTGGAAAAGTAGGGAGTTCTTGGGAGGGCGATGAAAGGAATGTATTGTGCATTTCAGACCAGAGCCCAAGGTTTGAGCAAAAGCCCAGTGATGGAAATGAGCAAAAGTGAAATCTCAGGGGAATCAGGCTGCATCCCACTTAAAGGTGCTGAAGGGCTTGGGCTGTGTGTGTGTGTGTGTGTGTGTGTGTGTGTGTGTGTGTGTTTCAGAGCTCAATATTACCTGCAAAGTGACTGTCCCTGAAACAAAACAGCCAAGAATCCAAGCAATGCAGCATTTAGACCTGGGAAGCAAGAGTGAGCAATGGGGCTTGAGCTGTCAAGAGTCCTGTCAAGGAAGTGAGGGTCCTGAGACCCTGGACAGTTCTTCCTCTTCCTTCCCTCCCCTGCTTTCTTTGTCAGATAGAAGGGAGACAAACCAGATAAACAGGATACACAGAGATTTTGGTTTTGATTTTACTCTCCCATGTAGTATAGTCTTCTGTCTCCACGTAAAGCTATCCCCAACTAAAGCCCAATTTTTGAAGTTTTCAGTGAGGGATGTCTGATTCTAGTTTTCAGTGAGGGATATCTGGTTTTCTATAGCTTTTTTTTTTTTTTTTTTTTTTTTTAGTACTTTTTGTGGGGGATGAAAGGGTTTTGCTCTGTTGCCCAGGCTGGAGTACAGTGACGCGATCTCGGCTCACTGCAACATCCGCCTCCTGAGTTCAAGTGATTCTCCTGCCTCAGCCTCCCAAGTAGCTGGTACTACAGGCGCTCACCACCACATCTGGCTAATTTTTGTATTTTTAGTAGAGATGGGATTTCACCCTATTGTCCAGGCAGGTCTTGAACTCCTGACTTTGTGATCCACTCACCTCAGCTTCCCAAAGTGCTGGGATTACAGGCCTGAGCCACTGTGCCCAGACTTCCACAGCTTTTTTTAAAAGAAAAAATTCAAATTAGATTTAAAAATTTTAAACCTAATATGAAACTGATATTCTTCCACTTTCTTCTTCCTGAGGTTGAAAATGGGTAAGTCCTTTTCACAATCTTCTCTAGGCCAAATAGCTTTATGATTTTAGTTGTTTCTCTAAGAGCTATTTCTTCAACATGTAACCAATTTAAAAAGCTGATTTTTTCTTAAACACCCTCACATTCTCTATATTCCACTTTAAAATGCAAACTTAAAGATGGCACGGAGCATTCTAGGATCGCCTATAGCTGATACTGAGCATTAAGTAAGGACCACCTGTTTTTCTTCTACTAAATCAAACATGCTTTCAAAGCTCAAGCGTGAACCCTAATAGCTTGTGTTGTCGATGATCTCCAGAGCGTTTTCTGTATGACATCACAGAATGAATCCTGCAGTTGCGTGGTTTGTTTTTCTTCCCATGTGAATGACACTACAAAACCTCAATCTGTTTATGTCCGCCCACTCCTCCAACTTATCAAGATCATTTGCGCTTCTATCCAGTTTTCCACAGTGGAATGTACCACACCTGGTTTGATGTCATCACTGAATTTAATAACCACATTCTCTCCCATCATCTAAGTCACTACTAAAAATAGCACCAAGACCAACCTCTCTGGAATTCCATGAGGTATGCATCTCTGGACTGACACTGGATCATTAATAATTACTTAGTGAGAAAGGCCTTCTAATCACTTATGAATCTACCTGATGAGAAGATGATTTCAGGATGCAGTTCTGAATTGCCCAATAGCAAGACAACACTTAAAACTGTGCAATAGTCAAAACTATTTCGTATCTTTGCCTTTGACTTGATTTTCACCCGACTTGTCATACTTCTGAGGAATAGCAGTTAACTAATGTGATGTCAAATGCTAATTAAAAAGAAACTGATTAAGACAGTTTCTTTTTAAACAAACCTGTGTTTAACTTTTTCCAGTAAGTTATTGTGTGTGTGTGTGTGTCTATAGGATTGAAATATATACATTGGGTCCAATTTTTTGAGTTTCTCTTCTTTTTCTTTTCTTTTCTTTTTTTTTTTTTTGAGACAGAGTCTCACTCTTGTTGCCCAGGCTAGAGTGCAATGGTACGATCTCGGCTCACCACAACCTCCGCCTCCTAAGTTTAAGTGATTCTTCTGCCTCAGCATCCCGAATAGCTGCGGTTACAGGCATGTGCCACCACGCCCAACTAAGTTTGTATTTTTAGTAGAGATGGGGTTTCTCCATATTGGTCAGGCTGGTCTCGAACTCCCAACTTCAGCTGATCCACCTTCCTCAGCCTCCCAAAGTTCTGGGATTACAGGCATGAGTCACTGCACCTGACCTTATTTTTCTTTTAGAAACACATTCGAATTGGCCTGGCACATTGGCTCACACCTGTAATCCCAGCACTTTAGGAGGCCAAGACGGGCGAATCATGAGGTCAGAAGTTCAAGACCAGCCTGGCGAAGATGGTGAAACCCCATCTCTACTAAAAATACAAAAATTACCTGGGCGTGGTGGTGGGCACCTGTAATGCCAGCTACTCGAGAGGCTGAGGCAGAGAATTGCTTGAACCTGGGAGGCGGAGGTTGCAGTGAGCCAAGTTTGTGCCATTATATTCCAGCCTGGGAGACAGAGTGAGACTCCGTCTCAAAAAAAGAAAAAAAAAAAAAAACACACACATGTGCGTTTGTCTCTTTAAGTCCATAGATACCTCACCTTAAGTTTGCAAAGATAATTGCTGGTGATTCTGTGATGACTTCCTTGAAATGCCATACCCTGGTGTTTACCAGTAATTGTTTCTTCATTCTGCCAGTGCAGCTTCCAGGTCATGCATTAGCATAAGTGTTTATATATAATAATGATTTTCAATTTATTGAGCGGAGTATTCATTTGAAGTACTATAAAAACACAAGGATTAAAGCAATTCCTACCTCATGTTTGTCACCTAACTGGAATAGACGTGACAATTAAACCATAATAAAAACATACAGGAAGAAAAGGCCGATCATACTGTGAGACTTTGCTGGAAGCTAGCTGAATTTTTATTTGGTGCAACCTTTGGACTGTAGCCATTTTGATTTAGAGAAGACCCATTGTCAGAAAGGCCATCCTGGGACTGTGGAATGTGGGAGTTTTGAGAGAGGTCTGAAAGAGAAAAGGGAACGAGGTAGGAGAGTTGGAGGGCGAGCCTAGTTTCATACAAAAACAAACGAATTCTTCTCATCTCTGTTTTGGGAAAGGGATTTTCGGTGGCTTCGAAAGGAATTCTGTGTATGAAGGGTATGTAGGGGAAGGGAGACTGTTTAAAGGAGTCAGCCCTTGTTTTACCTGGCTGCCAAACAAAAGAACCTCCTAGCCACACGAAATTGGTTGCACAACTCACAACAGCTTGGTTATGACAAGGGCTGTTGTAGAGACTGGTGTTACTGGTGCTGGAATTCTAAAAGCTTGTTTTCTACGAGCCTTCCACATGTGTTGGGTATTATGACTCAAATGTGGATTGCGGTTAGCCTGCACAGAGATGGGAGTAGAAGTGATTCCTCCAGGAAGGCTAGCTGGATTGCAGCTAGTCCATCTGCATACTGTCAGGGAACACGCAGACTGATGAGGCCAGGTGTAGCCCTATGATCTCCCCTCACTCATTCCTCATTCAGGCCTCGCCAGCCCAGTGGACAAAGATGAAGCCTGACATGGTATAATCCTTCCTAAAGTCTGGGCTGCGATCCTCACCCCTGGGATCAGTCTTGGGGTGAGTCATTAAAAGAGTGGCCATCACTTCCAGGAAGCCCTGGTAGCAGTTTGAATGGACCTACACGAGGTGGCGAAATCAATGGTGTCTTCTACTTTATCCTATCCTATTAGTTTAAAGGACTCATTTATTGTACTTCCTAACAACGAAGCCTGGCCCCGAAGACAGGAGATTCCAAATGTCTAACCTGCACAGTGGGGTGTGAGGGGAGCGGAAACAGGACGAAGAGAGCATGGTTGGGCTAGGATGCTGTGATGCCCGGGAAAGGCAGTGCCAGGCCATCTGTAGTGAGTGGATGTGGGTGCCAAAGATGTAGGCTGTGGAAAAGGGGGCTAGGGGTTCCCAGACTTTGTCCATTGGTTCCTTCTTATCTCCTCTGCTCTTATTCTCTCACATGTCTACTACTAAGCCTATCAGAGTACTAATATTAAGTGTCTAAAGCATCCTGCTTCATACCACAGATCTCTGAATGAGGCTACTGTTTATTGTATTCCTTGTCAGGTAAAAGGTTAAGAAAAAAAAGTGCATGTTTTTTTTATCCGGTTCATTCAGGTTTGAATATAGAGCAGAGCAAATATACAATGAGATGTATTGTACGTTAACAGTCCCGGTTCCTTGAGATATTGAGAGAATATAGCTTGGTGTTCTCACCATAAATTAAAAGGAGACATTCTAAAGACTTGACTGATATCCTTCTTAGAGTTTTATAGTATTGGAGTC
Source organism: Sapajus apella (assembly GCF_009761245.1). NCBI lineage: Eukaryota > Metazoa > Chordata > Mammalia > Primates > Cebidae > Sapajus > Sapajus apella. Next base: position 10,719,217 of record NW_022436946.1, on the reverse strand, counting down.
TGTGGGCATTGCTATGTGGTGAGATTTGAGTCTTGGCTAGTATAAGCTTGGTTGCTGAATTGCCCGTCCTTCTTACCAAACAAGCACAATAGCGGCTTCCATAACGGAGTAATGTATTCCACTGCGGGCGCCAGACAGAGCAAAGGGAATGTGTTAGCCCGTGGTAGATCCACCCACCTTTTTGATACTGGCTGAAAACAGAAGTTGAAACTTGCCACTGATTGCATAAGTGATTCCTTCTCTGCGATGTGTCTAATTACATTTTTTTTTTTTTTTTGAGATGGAGTCTCGCTGTGTCTCCCAGGCTGGAGTGCAATGGCATGATCTCAGCTCACTGCAACTTCCACCTCCTGGGTTCAAGGGATTCTTGTGCCTCAGCTTCCCAAGTAGCTAGGATTACAGCAAGTGCCACCACACCCAGCTAGTTTTTGTATTTTTAGTAGAGACAGGGTCTCACTGTATTGGCCAGACTGGTCTTGAACTCCTGACCTCAGGTGATCCACCTTCTTCGGCCTCCCAAATTGGTGGGATTACAGGTGTGAGCCACCGTGCCCGGCCAAATTACAAATTTTTAATTATAGTAATTGTATTAGTCAAGGTTCTCTAGAGGGACAGAATTAATGAAATATATATATATGTAAAGGGGAGTTGATTAAGTATTAATTCACATGATCACAAGGTCCCACAATAGGCCATCTTGCAGGCTGAGGAGCAAGGAGAGCCAGTCTGAATTCCAAAATTGAAGAACCTGGAGTCTGATGTTGGAGGGCAGGCAGCATCCAACATGGGAGAAAGATGTAGCCTGGGAGGCTAGCCCGGTCTCTCTTTTCAACTTTTTCTGCCTGCTTTTTATTCTAGCCACTCAAGCAGCTGATTAGAGTATGCCCTCCCAGATTAAGGGTGGGTCTGCCTTTCCCAGCCCACTGATTCAAATGTTAATCTCCTTTGACAACACCCTCACAGACACACCCAGGATCAATATTTTGTATCCTTCAGTCCAATCAAGTTGACACTCAGTATTAACCATCACAGCAGTCATTAGCTTCTGGGTGGAGAATTTGGTGTTTTATTTGAATAGACTCTTGGTGATGTTCAGTCCCAAGGTATACTTTCTTTGCTTTCAAAAAGTAGGGTTAGGTGTTAGTTTGGTTTTTACCCATAATGCAAGTAGAGGGGAATATTGTTACATACTATAAGCTGAAACAGAATTTCTCTCATTTTGCCATAAGGTTGTTAGGGTGTGTTAATGTGCTAACTTTGCATGCGTGAATGCACTCACTACGGCATTTAGAACTGGTGGAAGAGTTCCTTGCTGGGCCCTTGGTGACTTGGAGCTACTTTTTTTTTTTTTTGAGACGGAGTTTCACTCATGTTACCCAGGCTGGAGTGCAATGGCACGATCTCGGC
>NW_022436946.1:10664020-10717710 GCF_009761245.1 Sapajus apella | reverse complement strand
TTTGTATTTTTAGTAGAGACAGGGTTTCACCGTGTTGACTAGGATGGCCTCGATCTCTTGACCTTGTGATCCACCCACCTCGGCCTCCCAAAGTGCTGGGATTACAGGCATGAGCCACCGCGCCCGGCTGGAGCTACTTTCTATACTGCTTGCACGTGCTGGGAAGCTTTGTTTGCAAATTCCTGCTTGACTTTAGCTTTATCACTCAGTCCTCTGCAATTTTTTTTTCTGGTGAAGCTGCTATTAGCTGTTTCAGGAAGAAATATCTATGTATCAACACTTCACTTGTCCATTGATGCCAAGGCCTGTGGTGTTTCAAATAAGTATAATTTCAGAATAATGGATGACACTCCTTCAGAAGTGCCTTTTAATCCCATTTAAGAATTGTTCTGGCTGGGCACGGTGGCTCACGCTTGTAATCCCAGCACTTTGGGAGGCCAAGGCAGGTGGGTCATTTGAAGTCAGGAGTTCGAGACTAGCCTGGCCAACATGGAGAAAGCCCACCTTTACTAAGAATATGAAAAATTAGCTGGGCATGGTGGTGCATGCCTGTAATCTCAGCTACTCGGGAGGCTGAGGCAGGAGAATCACTTGTGCCTAAGAGGCAGGGGTTGCAGTTAGCCAAGATTGTACCACTGCACTCCAGTCTGGCAACAGAGTGAGACCCTGTCTCAAAAAAAAAAAAAAAAACAAGTGTTGTTCTTAGCTCACTTTTAAAAACGAGGAATTGGTTTACTGTACAAGGAAGAACGCTCTCTTTGGAGAGAACATCATGGCAATACCTGGCTGTGTCTCCCTGGACACATTTCTAAACCTTTCTGAGCCTTAGTCTACTTCTGTGTAAAAGGGGAATGAATACGCCTATTTCTTCTTTGAGGTTGTTGAGCACAGTAAATGAGGTAATGTGTCCTGGTTGGTTCCTGCCGCTTTCACAAAATACCTGAGACTAGGTAATTTATAAAAAAAAAAAAAAAAAAAAAAATGTTTTCTAGGTCATGCATGGTGGCTCACCCCCATAATCCCAGCATTTTGGGAGGCCAAATTGGGCAGGTCACTTGAGGTCACGAGTTCGAGACCAGCCTGGTCAAAATGGTGAAATCCCCTCTCAATGAAAAATACAAAAGTTAGTTCATGTGGTGGCACATGCATGTAGTCTCAGCTACTCAGAGACTGAGGCAGGAGAATCCCTTCAATCTAGGGGGTGGAGGTTGCAGTGAGCCCAGATTGTGCTACTGCACGCCAGCCTGGATAAGAGTTAGACTCTGTCTTAAAAAAAAAAAAAAAAGAGAGAAACAAGGAAAAGGAAAGAAAAAGAAAGAACAAACATTTTCTAAAGTTCTAGAGACTGGAAAGTCCAAGGTCAAGGCAATGGCAGGTTCAGATCTAGTGAGGGGTGCACTCTGCTTCCAAGACGCCACCTTGGATGCTGTGTCCTCATATGGTGGAAGGGAAGGAAGTGCAAAAAAAAAAAAAATGACGTAGCTCATTTCCTCCAGACTTTTTAATAGAGCACAAATTCATTCATGAGAGCAGAGCCCTTGGGGTCTAATCACCTCCCAAATCCATACCTTTTAATAATGTTGCACTGGGGATTAAGTTTCAACATGAATTTTGGAGGACATGTAAACATTCAAACTACAGTAGTATGTAAGGAGATGAACATAGTGACCAGCTAATAAAAGTCACAAATTAATCTACAGTAAGTCTAAGCTGGTTACTATTAGTTTGGGGGCTGATGGTTGAATTTTCTGGAAGTTCTTGAGCAGGTTGACCTGATCTGGCAGCATGGAATCAGTTATGGTGAAAATGCAAATCAGATGTTTTCTTCCCCTTGGAGAGTTGGTCGTTAAACATTGAGGAGTACACCATTGATATAACTATCAATTCCCCTTCAGCATAGCTCCAAATTATATTATGATCCTCCTAGCCTTTCAAACAAACAAACAAACAAATAGAATGTAAAATGATTCTATAAAAAGGATTTAAGATAAGCACAGGAAACTTCAGTCACTGCCATATTGTAGCACAGAGATGCGGCCAGGGCCCACTGACATAGTCTCTATAGGACTAGAGAATGTTCTGTTTTTTGAGGTTTTATCTTTCCTCTCTATAATTTTTTCTTTCTCTCATTATACCAGGTTATTTGGTGTGTCTGTCTCTAATAGCTCCTTCCCACTTCTTATTTGCTATTTCTCATCATTTCATTAGCTGAAAAATCAGCTTTAACACTATCTATAAAGTAAAAGTAACTGGTTCCCAATTGAAAAACAGGCAAGGGATCTGAATAGATGTTTCTCCAAGGGAAATATACAAAGGGTCAATAAGCACGTGAAAACGTGTACCAGATCATTAGTCATCTGGGAAATGCAAATCAAAACCACAGTGAAATACCCACTTCACACCCACTGGCTACAGTCAAAAAGCCCAATAATAAGAAGTTGATGAGGATGTGGAGAAATTGGGCTTCTTATCACTGTTGGCAGGATTGTAAAATGGTACAACAATGTTGGAAAATAGTCTGGCAGTTTTTCAAATGACTGCACAGTTAGTATATGACCCAGCACTTCCGCTCCTCAGCATATATCCAAGAGCAATAAAAACATATGTCCACACAGAAGTGTGAGTATAAGAATGTTTACAGCAGCATTATTCACAATAGCCAGAGTGGAAACAACCTAAATGTCCATCAGCTGACAAACGAATGGTAAAAATTTAATATATCCAGTCAATGGAATATTATTTGGCCATAAAAAGGCATGAAGTACTGATACATGCTACAGTATGGATCAACTTTATTTATTTATTTATTTATTTAGAGACAGGGTCTCACTCTGTCACCCAGGTTGGAGTGCCGTGGTCCAGTCCTGGCTCACTGAAACCTCCCGTGCCTGAGCTCAAGATATCTTCCCACCTCAGCCTCCTAAGTAGCTGGGACTACAGGCTTGCACCACGACACCCTGCTAATTTTTGTATTTTTTGTAGAGACAGGGTTTCACCATGTTGCCCAAGTTGGCTGGTCTCTTAACTCCCATGTTCAAGTGATTCCTCAACCTTGGCCTCCCAAAATGCTGGGATTACAGGCATGAGCCACCGTGCCCGGCCTGGATAAACTTTAAACCCATTATGCTGAATGAAAGAAGTCAGTCACAAAACACCATGTATTCTATGACCCCATTCACGTGAAAGTCCAGACAGAAAAATCTATAGAGATAGAATGTAGGTTAGTGGTGGGAATGCAGATAGGGAGGCAGGAGAGTAATAGCTAAAGGTTATAAGATTTCTCTTTGAGGTGATGAAAATGTTCTAAAATGGTCTGTGGTGATAGGTGTACATATCAGTAAATGTCTTAAATACCATTGAGCAGAACACTTTAATGGATGCATTTTATGTCATGTGAATTACATCTTAATAAAGTTAAGATTTTTAAAATACTATGTAATGAACTATCATTCAATTCATAAATAGTCAACATGATCTAAACTGAAGAAAAATATTCTTATGCAATTAATACCTTAATGATTTTTTTAAAAAGTAAACTGGCTTTGAGGGATAATCTGAAGGGTTCATGAGAAAGGGAAGTGCATGGATTTTTGACATCGATTTTCACTGTTCAGGAACTCTTTTTCATTTTGGCTATATTCTGGAGAGTTGTTGTCTCAGGTAAGTAATGTCCATCTGAATGAGTTGTTAATAAGAATTTTAATTCCCTTTTCGGTGACCAATACTGAAGGGACTGAAGACGTTTCTCTCTGTCTCTCGGCATTTGTGTGTATGTATAAGTTTAAGAGTTTTGGATGATGGTGGTGGTATTGCTGTTTGCAAAAGATTCTTTAATATCTGGGCTCTGTAGAGACTGGGGGATGGTGAGGTATGAGTGGAAGCTGAGAGGGCAATAGTGACATGCTGATATCTACAAGTCGTCATTGGTAGAACTGGAGATAAATGACGAGTAGAAGTTTCCTAAAATAGCAAGTGATTCAACAGCTGTGTATATATATTTTTCTTTTGAAAAAAGCTTGTAAGACATTTGATACAAAGATTGGAGAGGTAAAGATACTTATGTAAACACTGACCCATGCCAGTCATTTTCCACTTGATATAACCCTCTTGGGTGATGCCAACACTTAGCAAAATGTCTGCCTTTTATGATTTGCAGAGTTGCTGTAGAAAACGTTACCTTGTGCCCTCTTTTAGAAAGAATCTACATATTTGAAGAGGAAAATATCTATACATCACTTGAAATGTTTCATTAAGCATTTAAATGCTTGTCTAAAATGTCATTTCTTAAGGGTAAGCTGATCCTTTACAGAATACTTATACACCACTTGCAAGATTTAAAAAAGAATTGCTATGCTACGACTTGTTGCAATGAAATTCAAATTTTAGCTTCTATTAATGCTATTTTTACATCAGTATTTGGTTTGTTCTTGCTCGTGTTTTATTGCTATTCATTCTTAATTTATTTCTGTTTACCGTAGTGCTCAAGGATTAGATTTCGGGAAGGAAAACACACAGAGAAAGGTACTTTGGAAGTCCCTTATCCACATCAATTGCTTGAACATAGTAAATAGTAAATATAGGCTAAGAAGCACCCAAGACTCCAACAGGCTTCTTCTGGTGAGGTCTGAGTGCTGCAGGAAGGGAATTAATCAGTAGTTGTCCTCGCCTTCCACCTCACCCATTGCTTCCCCCGCCCTCCATGCACCTGCCCACTTGTGCAATCCTTAGCTTGAGTGTGAGGATATCATTTTCTCAACAAGCACTGGGCCCATTGTAAAGCACTTTGGCATTGGGGGAGAGTATTTCTTTCTGGCCTCCATCGGTGGATGCTTAATCTCTGGAAGCCTGGGGTTTGGTTCCTCCTGACTTCAGTAAGCATAGCTGCCAATCTCAGCTGAACACCTGAGGAAAAGGAAAAGGCAGAGAGGCAGACAGATCTTACTGCTCCTGGTGGTCAAGTCCATGGATAAATTGCCTCCTGGAGAAGTGGGAAGAAGGAGAAAGTGTGCAATGACTTGTGTATCTGGGAACTTTCAGGATAAGGTGAATGCAGTGACTTAACTGTTGAGTGAACCTGGCACTTGCCTTTATTTCATTGGAGTTGATACATAACATCAAGGTGAAATCAATATGCAACTTCATGGGCTTAGAAGAGACAAAATATAGTAAATGATTTTAGAAGTAACATCTATGAAACTTTACTTTTTGTTTGTTTTATTTTTGAGACGAAGTCACAAATAACATCCATGAAACTGTACTTTTTGTTAGTTTAATTTTTGAGACTGAAGTCACACTCTGTCACCCAGGCCAAAGTGCAGTGGCACCATCACGGCTCATTGCAACCTTGACCTCCGAGGCTCAAGGGATCCTCCCACTTCCACTTCCTGAGTAGTTGGGACCACAGGCACACATCAGCACTACCAGTTTTTTCTTTTCTTTTTTTTTTTTTTTTTTTTTTTTGAGATGGAGTCTCACACTGTCACCCAGGCTGGAGTGCAATGGCACAATCTCGGCTCGTTGCAACCTCGGCCTACCAGGTTCAAGTGACTCTCCGGCCTCAGCCTCCTGAGTAGCTGGGATTGTAGGCACCCACTACCACGCCCAACTAAACTTTTTGTATTTTTAGTAGAGATGGGGTTTCACCAATGTTGGCCAGGCTGGTCTCGAACTCCTGACCTCATGATCAGCCCACCTCGGCCTCCCAAAGTGCTGGGATTACAGGCGTGTGCCACCATGCCTGGCCTAAAATAGGGTCTTTTTGTGTTGCCCAGGCTGGTCTCGAATTCTTGTTCTCAAGTGATTCTCCCGCCTTGGCCTCCCAAATTGCTGGAATTGCAGGTGTCAGCCACCACGCCCATCGTGAAACTTTATAATGGGCATATGTCCTTATTTCCCATCTTGGAGCAAATGAAATATGGCTACTGTAGGTTGGAAGATGGACTGGCTTTCATGAGGAAAAACTAAGCTCCATTAGCTCACAGCATCTCACATCAGAAGAAAATCCAGGTTATCTTTGATGCCATTTGCAGACAGTTTCTAGTCTACCTACAATCTAAGTTGCAAAATTATTATTATACATTTTTACCTTTATGGAAAACACGTATGCCCTCCCTATGTTCAACTTTCCTTTGTTCAAATTATTAACTAAATGGCTCACTTAAAAAAAATGCTTTCCCTATAAAATTTTGCCTGTCCTTTCCCACTGCTCCTAAATATTTTCCTGGATGTTATCAGATTTTTTTTTTTTTTTTTTTTTTTTTTTGAGATGGAGTTTCACTTTCTTTTCCAGGCTGGAGTACAATGGCTCAACCTCAGCTCACTGCAAACTCTGCCTCCCGGGTTCAAGCGATTCTCTTGCCTCAGCCTCCTGAGTAGCTGGGATTACAGGCATGTGCCACTATACCCAGATAATTTTTGTATTTTTAGTACAGACAGAGGTTTTACCATGTTGCCCAGGATGGTCTCAAACTCCTGACCTCAGATGATCCACCTGCCTCAGCCTCCCAAAGTGGTGGGATTACAGGCATGAGCCACCATGTCCAGACTAGAAATAAGGTGATTTTAACTGAATGTGGGACAAAGGGTTTCAATGATCTTGTAGCAACATGGGAATGTATTCTCTGTCATTTTTACCACAATTTAACAGTATATTTGCTTTTCTGTTTTAAAATTCTGTTGAGCATCATGCATACATCTTCATTAAGACATCTTCTGTGAGCCTACATCTTTTTCCTGTAAGGTTAGAACTAATTCAGAACTTACCCGAGTGGATGAGTAATTTAAGTTGCAACTTCCAATGTGCATGACTTTGCACTTGTCTGTTCTGAGCTTCATCTGCCACTGTTTTGCCCAATTACTGAGTTTGGATTCTGTGTTTTTCACATCCATCTGTGTAAACTTAGGGAACCAAAATAGTTTTGTGTAGTCAGCAAATCTCAGCACCTCATTATTTAGTCCATTTTCTAGGACGTTACTACGTATCCTGGAGGACAGTGTTCTTGCATCGATCGCTGACACCCCACAATTAACTCCTTTCCATGCTGAGAGCTGGTCATTTATTCTTTTGCTTCCCCTCTATCTCTTAGCCCACTGTAAGCCATGATTGACAGCTCTTTACCTCTTGCCCAGTGGTTACCAAGTTTCCTTAATAGTCTCCTGTGTAGGACTTTATCAAAAGCCCTTTGAGAGTTTAAATAAATTACATCCACTAGTTTTCCTTTACCCACCATTTTGTGGCCTCTATAAAATTCTGCATTAAAAATACCAAAGACACATAAAGAAAATAACAACTTCCAAATGTTCTTCTCTTCTTTTTGGACATGCTGGTTTATCATCCAGTGCTGCTTTTTTTCTCCTAGCCTTTAATATTAATTGTATGTTTGTGCCAACCCCAGCCTGTCACCGAACCTCTGCAAACCAAACATGCATTCCCTGTGTCATATTAATGCTGCAACATAACTGATAAGATTTTAAGCGACTTTACGAGGTAAATCAATTCCGCTGGTTGGCTCCTTCTCCATTGTAAGAAACACGCCTTGCTAACTCTTTCACTTATTTACCAGCTTGTCAGAAATTTCAAGAAAGCAAAATTTCCCTTTGGGAGCAAACATTTCAACATTTTGGTTTCAGGGGCATGATACCTTGTCATTACTTTTTTTTTTTTTTTTTCCTGTAAAGATATTTATTTTGACTACATACAGCCTACACAAATAATGCCTCACCTTAAACAGACAAAAAAAGGAATTAAAAAAAGAACTTTGAGGCTGGGCATGGTGGCTCATACCTGTAATCCCAGCATTTTGGAAGGCCAAGGAGTGCGGATCACCTGAGGTCAAGAGTTCGAGACCAGCCAGGCTAACATGGTGAAACCCCATTTCTACTAAAAATACAAAAAACTAGCCGACTGTGTTGGCACACACCTGTAATCCCAGCTACTCGGGAGGCTGAGGCAGGAGAATCACTTGAACCTAGGAGGTGGCGGTTGCAGTGAGCCAAGATCATGCCATTGCACTCCAGCTTGGGCAACAAGAGGGAAACTCCGTCTCAGTATAAAAGAAGGAATTTTGAAAATGTGTAGTAAGTAACACAGCAAAGGGTCTCCTTTGTCATAATTCCTGGTTTGATCCTAACTTTGTTTGCCAGGAGTGATTGCTCTTCGTATTCATGAGAGCTTGGTCACGCTGGTATGGGAACTGTAAAGAAATACAGATGGGAGGCTGAACACTGGCATTTCACTTATACACCTTTTGAGCCTTGCAACAACCTTATGAAGTTGGTAAGGTATGCATTATTATTATTATGTTTTATTTTTAGAAAGACATGTTTCACTCTGTTGTCCAGGCTGGAGTGCAGTGGCACAATCTTAGCTCACTGCAACTGCGAACTCCTTGGCTTAAGGGATTTTCCTGCCTCAGCCTCTGAGTAGCTGGGACTACAGATGCTCATCACCATATCTGGCTAATTTTTAATTTTTTGTAGAGATGACGTGATCTTGCTATGTTGCCCAAACTGGTCTGGAACTCCCGGCCTCAAGCTGTGTTCCCCTCTTGACCTCCTCCCAAAGCTCAGGGATTATAAGGATGAGCCACTGAGCCCAGCCAAGTCACATATCATAATTATTATTATTATTATATATTTTTTAAGATGGAGTTTTGCTCTTGATGCCCAGGCCAGAGTGCAATGACACAATCTCGGCTCTCTGCAACCTCCTCCTCCCAGGTTCAAGCGAATCTCCCGCCTCAGGCTCCCGAGTAGCTGGGATTACAGGCATGCACCACCACGCCCAGCTAATCTTGTATTTTTAGTAGAGACAGGGTTTCTCCATGTTGGCTAGACCGGTCTTAAACTCCCGGCCGCAGGTGATCCGCCCACCTCAGCCTCCCAAAGTGCTGAGATTACAGGTGTGAGCCACCATGCCTGGCCCATATTATTACTATTATTTAGAGTAAATGAAAATGTAAGTAGGCCGGGCGCAGTGGCTCACGCCTGTAATCCCAGCACTTTGGGAGGCCGAGGCGGGTGGATCACAAGGTCAAGAGATCGAGACCATCCTGCTCAACATGGTGAAACCCCGTCTCTACTAAAACTACAAAAAATCAGCTGGGCATGGTGGCGCGTGCCTGTAATCCCAGCTACTCAGGAGGCTGAGGCAGGAGAATTGCCTGAACCCAGGAGGCGGAGGTTGCGGTGAGCCGAGATCGCGCCATTGCACTCCAGCCTGGGTAACAAGAGCGAAACTACGTCTCAAAAAAAAAAAGAAAATGTAAGTGATAGATCATTTGCCCAAGGCCATGGAACATTTTAACTCTCCTGAATAAAACCCATGTTTTCAGGTCCTTCTTCCACCACCCATTCTCTTCTTCCATGCTGCCATCGTGAGTTTCTCTGTTTCTTTGAGGTGAACGTGTAAAAGATTTAAGCCATTTAAAATTACTTGTAGCTCCTTATATACGATTTCTTTCAGACTGTTCAGGAAACGCGCAGTTGTCAATGTGGAGGAGACTCTCGTTGCCCTCTAGCTCATACATGCCAAATCTTACCCTTTCAAAGTGAAGGACATTTTCATTTTCGATTAATATTACAACTACATAAAAAAGCATTTTTCTCTCGGAGGCAAGCTTTTCTTTAGTGTTTCAACAAACGATTTATATTTTTTTATCATTTTTTTCCCTACAAAAAAAGTCTCCCTCATTTAAATTGTCACAGCTTGGGAATCCTGCCTGGAATACATAATAACTGCTTGTAACACTTAAAATGAAAACAAATTTACCAAGGATGGTGGAATGACAACAAAGAAGAAAAATATAAGTACATGGAAAATAGTCTCTCCTACGCATACATTTTCAGTGCTAAGTATTTTTATTGAAATTGCTATTTCCTGTTCTCCTGCTTAGCTCCTCTTCATCCAGAGTTTTATTGGAGGGGAAGTGGGGGGAGTTTAAAATCCAAAATCTAAAGAGAGAGAATGAACCATTATAACTGTTATTCGATTTCTTGGGTTCGGAAAGTAACATTTGATGAAGTAGTACTTGAGTCTTAGCAGAACACTGATGGATAGATAGGTAGAGCAATGCTTCTTTCTCAACCTTGGCACTATTGACAGGTGGATGCTTTTTGGTAGAGTGGTAGCCTGTGATTTTTCACGGTATCCCCGGCATCTAGGCACTAAATGGGGGTAGTGCCACCTTCCCCGGTTGTGACAACAAAAAGATCTTCAGACATCTCCCAAGGTCTCCAGGTGTCGAACCATAGACTTAGAGGCAGAACTCTTAGAAACCTACTTGTAGATGCTGGTGGGAGCTTTGACAGACAGCCCACTCCCGCTCATGGGCAATCTCTCCTCATCCAGGGAAGTCTTGAGTCCTAGAAGTAAATTCACCTCCAAGAAGGCTTGTTTGCTTACCTAGCCTTAGCTCATGCTCTGTGTCCAGTGATTCTGAAAGATGCATTTATTCTTTTGCCTGAACTGGCTGGAGTTGACAAAAGTACTTTGAGAGCTTCCCTATTGGTAGGGAGGAGCTCCTGACATTTCCTGAGAGTTCAATGCTCCTCTCTGGTCTTATCTTACGACTCCCTGTCTACCCAGTAAAGAGCCCCACTGGAAACCAGCTGACCTCTCTGACCTTGGATGAGTCAGTCTCTGCTCTGGGCTTTTGTTTTCTCATCCAACTGTGAAATAGTTGGACTAGACCTTCAATTCTATTTTAATTCAATTCTAGAGCAGAAAGGAGCTCTAGAATATTATAACCTGGATGTTCTTGTTTTTCTTGGCTTCTTTAATCTGTCAGTTCAGACTTTAGAGGCAACCCTCCCCACAAGGGCACCAATCTATAACTTGCTTTTTGCGAAAATGTTGTTTAGAGTTGATCTACCTGCTTGATTTCACCTCCTCTTACTTCTCCCCAACCCCCACCCCTCCTAACTTTATTAACCCATAAATAAGAATGTGGAAAACTTAGCCACATCTCATGACAAAGACAACTCATTTGTCATAATGATTACATCAAGAAGTTGTGAGTTCCATCACACCTTAAAAGACTACGCTTGCATTGAGATTAAGCAGCCAAGTGTGTGAATGAAACCATATTTCAAATACATTGTAGGAACAGGTTATTTTAAGTAACCGGCTGGGAAAGTTTTAGAAAAAAAGATAAGTACTCTAAAAAATATATAAATCAAGTAACTATTACTGGATTTATCTGGCTACAGCATTTCAAAAATTATGAAAATCTGATTCATTCCTACAAAGGTATACAAACTTTTGCTGCTACTCTTACCACGCTGCTACTATGGACTCCTGTCAAAGCCGCACCTGACTTTCCCCAGACATACCTGGTGCTGCAGGGACAGGCGTGGTCAAGGTGGTGAAGGCTTCTCTGCTTCCAACTTGCTAGTTGTGTGACCTTAGGCAAGTCAGTTTTCCTTCTCTTAGCTTCAGTTTTCTTACTTCGAAAATGAGGAAGTTGAATTTTGTTTCTAAGTTTACCCTAAAATTTTAAGAACTAAGTAAGAAACATTGGTTAATGACAGGGCTGGCTTGAGAACACAGACGTCAGCACGGCTGGGGAGCTGGATCCCAGCAGAACTGGCTCCCCTGTGTAAGCAAACCCTGGGCTCTTCCTACTACCCGAAAGGGAGAGGTGGGCTGGAACTTCCTCCCTTCCATCAAAGAGTCTGGAGGGCTGCACATCACAACCTGCTCCCTGCCCCCAGCTCCAGGCCTTTAGATAATAGGTAGTGGTTCTAGGAAAATGGGCAGAACTCTGCTAACAACAGGCCTGGGGGGAAGAGAGAGGAAGATCCCATGGAGGATTCAGATGTCCTTTCGAGTGGAGGAGCCCAAAGCGGATGAACCAGCATGTTGTTAGCACACACACCCTGCTTGGGAAGAGGAGCGGCTTAGGTGACTGGGAGGTGACTGGGATGTTCTCTCTCTTCATCATGGAATATTCAGAGAGCGCCATTCCAGCTCCTTGAGATCTACAGTGTTCAGAGCAGCCCCAAATTCCTCCGTGATCATAAATCCCTGACTAAAAGTAAGCAGCCAGAAGGTTTTCCCCTGTGAGATGCCCAAAGTGGTTTCATCAGCCTTTCTTGAAGGTGAACCAGGCGCCTTTCATCATCATCATCACATTGTAAATGAATTTGTTAAGAAATGTGCGCTTACTGACTACAATGTGCCAGTCACTGCGCTAGATGCTTGGGATGTAGCAACAAATGAACAAACCGATCAAGATTCCTGACCTCAGGGAGGGTACAGTCTCGCAGGGGAGACAGACACACAATAAAGACAACAAGTAAATTAAATGGCATGTTAGAAGGTGATGGAACTAAGGAAAGCAAAGCAAAGCAAGAAGAGCAGAGAAGAGGAGAAGAGAAATGAGGAACAGAAGAGCCATCATTTACTTCATCATTTGGTTGTTAGGTTTTCTTTAGCTCCAACGTTCAGAATACCCCCAAATATTTTCTCCATATTATAATTTCTTATTCTTCAGGTTGTTTATTACTAGTGTGACTAGAGTATTGCTGAGACTAATTTCATTCTATATGAATACACTTTATGCATGTGTAAAGTGAAAGCGCCTTGTCTCTGTCCAGTGAAACATTTTCTAAATTTTCCATTTGATACTTCCATGAGATGGGCAGAAAGAGCATCATTAACCCCATTTCACAGACAAAAAGCCTAAGGTTCAAAGAGTCTTTGAAAAGCTGGGTGTCTTGATTTTTTCTCTCAGTATTCTTTTGCAGACTTATGTAGGAAGTATTTTTGGTATTTTCTCTGTGGGAAAAAGTGAGAAATTTCGAACAATGGACTTCAAACAATTATTTGGAACAAACCTGGCTATTTGCTGGCAACTTCTTTTTTTTTTTTTCCTGAGACAGAGTCTCATTCTGTCACCCAGGCTGAAGTACAGTGGCATGATCTTGGCTCATTGCAACTTCTGCCTCCTGGGTTCAAATAATTCTCCTGCCTCAGCCTTCCGAGTAGCTGGGATTACAGGTGCACACCACCATGTCTGGCTGATTTTTGTATTTTTAGTAGAGACACGGTTTCACCATGTTGGCTAGGCTGGTCTCAAACTGACTGGTCTTAAACTCCTGACCTCGTGATCTGCCTGCCTCGGCCTCCCAAACTGCTGGGATTACAGGAGTGAGCCATCACGCCCAGTTGGCACCTTCTAATATAGTGATTAAGTAGGTTCACACCTGATGGCATGTTTCCAGTTCTGGGAAAGTGATGGTTAAAAAGAAATATACTTACATTGTGTGTTTGATTGTCACCACTGTGGTTCCTGATACCAGCTTATCCTTACAGGCCACCTGTGATTTCTTTAGAGAGCTGGCAACCTGCCCTGCTCATCATGGTGGGGGGACATCTTTCTCCACAGCATAAAAGTGGTGAAGTGCAAGATCTTTTTTGGTTCCTCCCTAGCCTCTAATGATGCTGGTAGATACCAGTGTGTGCACAGCTCCATTCTTGCTGCTTGCCTTCTGGGATTTAGCATCAATTGCATCTTCTGGAAGTGGGTTGCATCCTTGGATGTAATCTAGTTAAGCCTTCTTCAGAGGGCAAATGGGACACATAGAGACACACACATACACAGAGGCACACCCACATGCTATTCCTAAAGTTCCTAAGGAATCTGTCTGTATACATGCAGGGTATATAATTTGACAGGTTATAAAGGTGAAAGTTTTATCTCTGAATTTTTTTGGTCCCCTATCCCTGCCGCCAGGCAGTTTCTTCCTAACATTGCAGTCTGTGACAAAGCTTTTGTCCCTAGATGGGCTTTCAATGAAAGCCCTTGGGTGCCTTTTATCAGTTGCTATGTGGTCTGTATCCGTGGTCCAATTTCAGTATTAGTACAACCAGAGCATATTAAGGAAAGTAACTACTTCTGCTGCAGTAGCAAAAATATGCTTACATAATGCATTCTAATGTCAAATGTAAATGATTTTTTTTTCTGTACCCTATCCAAAATCACCTAGAGTCTTGCTCTTACTGTAACCAGGTGACAGAAGCAGGGCTGCGGAGGTGTCCCAAAGATGCTCACTGTTCTCTGATCGGATGTGTTTTCCCAGGTCCTCGGGCCTCACTCACCCAAGAATGGGGAGGGAGCTCTGGTGGTGCTGAGCTTGTTCAAGTACATATCAGATCCAAAGAGCTTTGCAGAAAATCGATTTCTTAGGCAGAGAGAGAGAAAGAGAAAGAGAGATCAGAGAGGAGAGAGAGAGGAGGAGAGAGAGACAGAGAGAGGGAGAGAGGGAGAGTGGGGGGGGGGAGGGAGGGAGGGAGAGAGAGGAGGGGGGAGAGAGAGAGGAGAATCCCACGCTGTCGTGGGAGGGGATCTAGAGATGGAGTCCTTATGGGTAAGGGAGTAGGGGAGATTTTAACTCCGGAGTTACTCCCACCCAATTCAAGTTCTCGTCCAATGAGAGGAGCTTTTCCAAACGTCCTCTGGAGTGACTGATTTTCGACTCTGATATTGGATTGGTTGCCTGGCCTGCAATTAAAGCCTCCTCCCTCGGAGCGTTTGGCAGGCTTATTAAACAAAGGAAGCTCACCTGGGCTGTCTACCTTTCCCGCACGCGCGGGAAAATTAGGCAAAGAACTTTAGGCTCCGGGATGGGGAGGTGAATGGAGGCGTGGCACTGGGAAGTTCTTGCCTTTGAAACCACGCCCCTTGTGGACCCGGGAAGAGAAGTGAACATAGTCCCTGGTTACCAGTGATGTGCAAGACTGGGGAATTTCTAGCTTAGTGTCTTTCCACCCGCTTCTCTTTTTTACAGTATGCTTTTTAGAGAATGTTGTAATTCAGTACTACTACTATTCAGTACTAATACTGAATTACAACAGGTTAAAATGAGGCAGTGTGATTCCTTAAAGGGACAATGGGCTTTCAGATAAGGAATCTTGGGTATGGAACCTGATATTATATTTTATTAATTCTGTGACTGTAGCCTATTTAGCTTACTCTCTGAAACTTAGTTTCTTTTTCTGTAAAATGGGAGAAAAAGTTACCTCTTAAAAACTTTTTAGGGGTGTAAAAGGGATCATAGAGAAAGTGGTTGAAATTTAGATAGAATATACTCAGAATATGTCAGTTTCCATCTTTCTCTTCTACCCTCTCCCTTTTCGTTTGGTGATGATGCTTCCTTGGGAATAAAGTTTTTAAGGTTTATTTCTCCATTAGAACAATCTCACACAGTCTGCCGTGTGTCCTGGAAGTGCTGCCTCCCCATGTGGGTCATGGTGGAAAATGTATTCTCTTTCCCATTGTGTTGATTCCAAGACACACTCATTTAAACCTGTGGCTGAAAATGACAAGAGTCTGCCTTGTGGGCTCATCTCTTTCAGTGTTGTGGTGTGACTGTTTTGCCCTTTGAAATCCATTGGTTTGGGAATTAGGAGATCAGGTATGTTCATCTAATTTGAAAATGTGCTGGAGAAATAGCTGATACTCTTCTGACTTGGTCTCTCAGTAAACCTGTTCTTCAGTTTGAAACTCTGGTGCCAAAACTTTCTTTGCCGTCACCACCACAGGCATGAGTTTCCGACAAGTAACCAATCCTATAGTCAACTGCTTCTCTCTTAATTCAGTGCCTGAGAAAATCACAGTGATTTCAGTGATGAGAAAATAAAGCTACAGTATGGAGGACCAGAGGGCACTTTGAGAAAGTATAAGAGTGCCACCAAGATGCTACCTCTTTCCTCTGAATCAGGTGAAAAGGATAGTATTTGATATCTCTAGAGAAGAACTTCTCTAGGTGACAAGTACAAATTACTCTCCTTGTTTTTGTAACCTGAGCGGTCAGCACCTGGTCCCAAACAAGCGCTCTGTATTAGAGAACATTCCAAAACCACATCTCACACTCCACATGTTGCCTCCCTCTGAAATATAGAATGACTCTGCAAAGAAAATAAAACCGAGGTGAGGAGAACTTACAAATAATTAGGAAAAGGAAGGTGGGAGTCAGATTCAACATGCTGTGTTATCAAAAAAACGTAGTATGGAACAGCTCCATTAACTGTGTGAATACCTAGATGAAATATGCTCATAGGACTTACATCACAAGCGAAGTGGAAATTGCCCAAAGATGTAAATAATTTCTTGATAGAGCCTTTCATAAATAATCATGGTCTGTCTCTGCTGGGTATTTCATGTCTAAATTGTCATCAACAAAGTTTTGATTTTACCAACAAGACATGGGATTGTTTTTCATAATATAAAAGAAAGCTAAGTGCTTAATAGCATCCCTTTGGAATTATTTTTAACTCCTATTTGCATCCAGAATAGGCAGATAAAACCCAGTAAACCAAGTAAAAACCAAACAGGAGCAATGTTGCAAATAATTTCAAGGGCTTGTGCCACTGCAATGGTAATAATGACCCTTTGGTATTGAAGGCTAACCTTCCATGTGCCAGGAACACATGGGCAATAAAATCTCTAAGCGAAAAGTTGATCTGGTCTGGTAGGGCCCCACAAAGCAGGAGTGAGGGGACCCCCTACAGTGCTGCTGTGGAGAGTAAATGTATATTCAGGAATAAGTACTTGCTGGATATAGCGAAGGGCCGATCGTTGATTTGCATGTGTGATCGCTTTTCCAAATAGCAGGAAAGAAACAAAAAAAACATATGCAAAGATACACTTTTCAGTTCTCTACCCGATCCCAATTCATTGTTGATACACGGGGCAAAGTTGCCTTTGAATTTAAAAGCAGACCTGAAATGTTCAAAAGACCCAATGAGTCAAGTCCAAGGTCCTTGAGCGTTCAAAACCTCCTCATCCCCGACCCCCATTGGCTGAGCTGCTGCCACACCCAAGCAGGGCCCAATTCCTCCCCACACCCTGTCCTGGCCTCTCTGAGCCGCCTCTGTTCTTGCTGCTCCTCTCAGGATCCTACTGTCTTTCTAAGACCCAGATGGGGTGCCCTCTCTTCTCTTCTGGGAAACCTTGTCCCCCTCCCCTGAAGACTGGAGTTATCTGCCCCTGCTGCCCTTCACTCGTACTCAACCTTTGGCACATCCCATACTAAGGTGTGTGTTTGAGCTACCTGCCAGCCTTCCCAACCACGTACACACTCCTCAAGGGCCAGGACTTGTCTTATTCATCTTTGTAAGAGAGCACTGCAGGCACCAGGAGAGTTTTTCAGCCCAGGGGAGGCAAGGTAAATGCTGGCTGATACACCTCTTCCTATTTAGATTCCGGTGATTCACAGTGTGAAAATTGGAGTGAGTCCTTTAATGTTTAAATCCTTTGCTACCCTTAGTACTTGCTTAGGTAGCATATTGTGTCCTGGTCTTAGATTCCACAAAGTGTTTATGTTTCTGCCAAGAGCTTAGGCTCTGGAAGCTTGAGCCACATTTTGTCTTTCATTTCAAATCCTATCCTTCAGATTATATTTTCCACATTGGCTTTTCCCTTACAGCCAAAACTAATTCTAAGTGTGTTCATATTCAGTGCTCAGTTTGTAAGAAGGGCCTCCTTTGTGTGGGAGGCCCTGGACTGGAGTCTGCCAGAGGATTCCAGATTTGTCACTGCTCAGGTCTGGGCTTCTGGTTGGTGCCTAGCGAGGGTGGTTGCTCCTGCCAGCCAAGGACCCTGCTGGAGAGCTTGCCAGGGGAAGTGTTTGCTCTTCTTAGGATTTTTACAAATGGATTTTTTATGTAGTTCAGGGTGGATCAGTGATTTTCCACAGTCAGAATTTCTCCGCCAGGTGGGCAGTTTCCCTTTGGTTGGTAGAATGCTTTCTGATAAGATACAGGGGCAAATACATTTTCTACCCATTCAGGATGTTTTGGTATCAACCACAGAAGAAGAGGGGTCCCAGGGTGCAGCAGAAGACCCAAGAGAGCCAGAGAACCCAAACAGATAGGTGAAACAGAGTTCCAACCAAGAAGTTACCTACCAAACACCCAGGGACCCATGGTTGCTACACATACTAATGCTCCAATTCATAATATGAAGGACTGAGGGTTCATTGAAAGCATACTTGTTTTTATACCGAAGTTAGAGTGATCTTTTTTTTTTTTGAGACGGACTCTCGCTCTGTTGTCCAAGCTGGAGTACAGTGGCATGATCTCGGCTTACTGCAACCTCTGCCTCCCGGGTTCAAGCAATTCTCGTGCCTTAGTCCCCTAAGTAGCTGGGACTACAGGCATCCATCACCAGGCCCGGCTAATTTTTGTATTAGTTTTAGTAGAGATGGGGTTTCACCATGTTGGCCAGGCTGGCCTCGAACTCCTGACCTCAAGTGATCTGCCCACCTCAACCTCCCAGCATTAGGGTGATCTTGCTGGCGTACTTCTTAGCAAGGCAATGAACCTTAACGGAAGACAACATATGTACTCACATACACACCCCATACACAACTACAGTTCATGGTCATTGAGCCCTTTCAAGGTGAGATGCTTTGTGCTTTACATTCGATATTTCCACAGCCCTAAGGTATAGACGTCATTATCGCCACTTTATAAATAACCAAAATGAGTCTTCAGGATGTTACATACTTTAACTTGTATATATATATATGTATTTTTATCTATTTATTTTTAAACAAGGTCTCACTTTGTCACCCAGGCTGGAGTGCAATGGCGTGATCATCAGAGCTCACTGCAAGACCTCCTGGGCTCAAGCAGTCCTCCCACCTCAGCCTCCTGAGTAGCTGGGATCACAAGTGCACACCACCACACTCAGCTATTTTTTTTTTTTTTGTAGAGATGGAGTTTCATTATGTTGCCCAACCTGATCTTGAACTCCTGAGCTCAAGCGATCCTCCCATCTCAGCCTCTCAAAGTTCTGGGATTGCTGGCGTGAGCCACCGCCCCAGCCTATGTACCAACTTTACCAACTGGTAAAATACCAATATTTTACCTGATGACTTCTCCAAATGTTCTTTTTCTTTTGTTTTTCCAGAGCTGGAAAAGCAGAAATAAAAATTGTTGAAGCACCTCAACAATTTCTATTTCTCCTTTTGATCAAAGAAAAGGGTATTTCGAAGGTTTGCTAGAAAAACTTATCAGTTGGGAGCACTGAGATCCTTTGACAGAGATACGGGAGTGTGAGCTGGAAGCACTTTTTTAAAGAAAGAGCTGGTGTCTTAGGATGCCATAGGTACAAATTAAGATGGTGCCATCGTTGACAGAAATTTGCAAGATGTCCATATCTGTATTAACCCTTTGCTCCTATTGGCTGACCGGTCCAGGAACTCTTGACCCAAGCTTGATATGTAAGCTTCTCTCTTCTATGAAGGTGGCACTGAGAAACACAAGATTAGAAGCCCTGGGTGCTGATCAAACTCATAGCATGGAAGAGTGGTGGCCAGAGACTGCCTGCTTCTGAGACTTCTGAGAAGGGTGTCTCTCGTCTGTGTGGATGTCTGATGCTTCCGGTATTTCACAAATCTTGAGCCTGGCCAGGAGTTTACTAGCAGGCAACCCTGTGTCATCTGAACAAGGTATGTTCAGCTCTCTGTTTTGATCCCTCTTCTGCCTTGAACCTCCCTGTTCACAGAAAGAAGCAGAAATCCATTCCATGTTTGTGTGTTGCAGGGTGAGCAAAGAGGCCCGGAAGAGTCTTATAGACTTGTTCATGTTACTATGCTCTGTGCTCTGCAACTGCTGGCTCCCCTTCCCCATCTGTCGTTGCTGCCAGGCCTGAGTCTGAAATAATGAGAGGATGAAGTGAGGCTGAAAGCAATGGTGGCTGCGAACACTAGTTGCAAGGTGGGGACGTTCTCTTCATGGCTCCCTGTTGGGTATGAAAGGAAAAAGAGGAAGGCAGTATACTGAAGAGGGAGAGAGTGTGTACACAAGGAGTGTGCTGGTGGTGAAGGGCATTGGGGGCACTCATGCCCTGAAGACTGAAAAGCTCCTTTCAGCCTTGGTGAGATTGCATAACCACCTGGGAATAAAAAATAGATGATTAGGAGAAACACCTTGTAAAAATATCTGCTCATTAAAAGTAGGTGTCTGAAATGTAAATGTTCTGAAAAATCTGCAAGTCTAGAAGATAAACTTTCTGAGTTTATTATCCTTTACAATGCACCATAGAGCCAGGGGAAGATTCAGGAATACATTTGCAATGGCTGGAAAAAGAGTGACTGGAAATGACCTCCTGGTAAATTAGATATAATGCTTTCACAAGAGAATGTAAGAAAAATTGAGGGAAACATCAGCAGTCCTGAACACCTAGCTAGTCAGGAGGCTGAGTCAGGAGGATTGCTTGAGTCCAGGAAGTCAAGGCTGCGGCAAGCCGAGCCTTGTACTGTACTGCAGCGAAACTCTGTCTCAAAAAAAAAAGGAAAAAAGAAAAAGATCCCCCCACCACCCACAAAAACAGTTCAGAACACGTGTGATGATGTAATCAAGGGCAATAAATAGCATAGATTTTGAAGTGATCAATTGCAGCAAGCCACACCGGTGGATTTAAGGAAGCTTACAACACTAACAATTGAGTCCGGCCAAGCAGGTGTTAAATATTCAGAACTTAGGAGAGCACTTTGGGTCAGCTCTCAAAACATTTTACTTGCAAAATGAGTTCAGATCGATTTGGATATGAACATGCTGGAAATTAGACGATAAGCATGGGCTTTGGTGAGATCCCGGATGCCCAGCAGAGGAGAGATAGGACGAGGAGGGCAAGGCTCTCCACAAGGAATACTTCTTAGATCTGCCTCTATTCAGTAATTATAAGGAGCTGATTCAATTTTCCTAAACTCTGAAGGCGTAAAATAAAAGAGAAACAAAGATATGCCCAGAAAAAGAATTCAGCACATTGGATTCTGTTTTTTGTTTGTTTGTTTGTTTGTTTTTGGGACGGAGTTTCACTCTTGTTACCCAGGCTGGAGTGCAATGGCGCGATCTCGGCTCACCGCAACCTCCGCCTCCTGGATTCAGGCAATTCTCCTGCCTCAGCCTCCTCAGTAGCTGGGATTACAGGCACATGCCACCATGCCCAGCTAATTTTTTGTATTTTTAGTAGAGACAGGGTTTCACCGTGTTGACCAGGATGGTCTCGATCTTTTGACCTCGTGATCCACCCGCCTCGGCCTCCCAAAGTGCTGGGATTACAGGCTTGAGCCACCGCGCCCGGCCGGATTCTGTCTTTTAAACAGCAGTCTGGATCTGTATATTTTCCATGTTGAAGGGACTCATGGGATGCAGTCAGGCAATCCTAGTCCTCCACTCATCCCATGAGCACATGTTCCCTGCCTCCTGGAAGCCAGGTGCCATTCTAGTACTAGACACAGGCCAAGTAAACACAGCCTCTGCCCTGGGCTGCCTTGGTGCTGAGGAACCTTGGTGGGGTGGCTTGGAGGGACAGTGAGGCTCTCCACAGTAGGTGGGGCCTGAGTTGAGTCTTAAGTTGTAATAATAATAACTGCTTATGTTGTATCATATTTTCTATTTTAGAAAACACCTTTATATAGGATATGTTATTTGGTCCTTGTCACAGCTATGTGGGGCGGTACAGACAGTGTCAATCCTTTTGAGTCTAATTCACACAACATCTTTACTGTGTTTGACATGACTGGCCATGCCCTCGTTGCTGACATTCTCTCCTGGTGTCTGAGACTTTGAGTCAATAATTTCTTACTGCTATGATCTGAATGTGTCTGCCCCATCTTCCCTGACCCCGTCACTCACATGGTGAAGTCCTCACCCCCAAAGTGATGGTGTGAGGAGGCAAGGCTTTCGGGAGATGATTAGGACATGAGGCTGGAGCCCTCAGAAGTTAGTGCCCTTATAAGAGAGGCTCTAGAGACATTTCTTACCCCTTCTGCCATGTGAGGTTAGAGTGAGGAGACAGCTGTCAATGAGGAAGTGGGCCCTCACCACCAGACGTGGAATCTGCCTTGATCTTGGACTTCCCAGCCTCTAGAACTGTGAGAAGTAAATTTCTGTTGTTTATAAGGTATCCAGTTTATGGCATTTTGCTATAGTGGCCCAGACAGGCTAAGACATTCACTGTCTTCTTGGATGCTCCTTGGGATCTATTGCCACTTTTCGTCCTTTATCCTATCCCTTAAATATCAATGTCCCTAAGGGGGCTGTCTCCTGGTCTTCATCACTGGTGCTAATGTACTCTGCTGATGGCTGACAGGCCCAAGAACTGGAATGGCTTGCAGTCAGGGGAGGGGAGGAAAGGCACTGGAGAGTTTCAAAGGCTTGGTAGATGTAGTTGGAAAAAGTTTCCCAGGTAAATCTGACAGCCCTCACTCCTGTCTGTTTTGAAACCACTTGCCTGTAGATGCCAATGGTTACATTCTTAGCCAGTCTCTTTGTTGAACTCTGGATCTACTACTCGGTCTTCTACCGGAACTTTAGGCTTAGCTGTTTTACTAGAACCTCAATCAAATGTCCCAAACAAAACCCACTAGTTCCTGCTCCCTCTACCATGGCCAGGATCACAGCTGCCTCCTCCGCTCCTTCTTTTCCCCTCACATCCCTCATTCCCCATGGCTTATAATCCACCTCGAAATCTTTTAAGTATACTTTAAAAAAATCTCTAGAATATGCCTACTTCTCTCTGGCCCCACTACCACCACATCAGGCTCTGGACTTGTCTTTGTGGTTGTAAGCTCTCCATGGACATTCTCTATACTGCCATTGGAACAACTGTTCTAAAATAAAAACCTGCCTGCATTACTCATTGCCAATGGCCAGATAGAGAGGATGCTGTGTGCAGTTCTTCGTTACTAGGCCTGTGCTTATTACCAGCCTCATGTCTTGCCATTCCCACTCTACCTTATTCTTGACATCTGTGCTTCATTCTGTGCTTGTTTCCCCGATGCCCCATGCTGTCCCTCGTCTGCCTGCCTAGCCCCACTCTCTGCTTGGCTAACTCTTCCTCTACCTGCACCTTTATATTTCTAATGTCCATCTGTCAAGCTTTCCCTGACCCCTTTAGCTAAGCAGAGTAAGTTTTCTTCTCTTTATTTGCCACCATAATTCCTTGGGTGTTGCAGCTATTTTATACCCCTTACTAGAGTAGAAAAGCTTTTTTAAAAACAAATAAGACAATTGCTTATACATCATTTTACACTTAGAGCCCAGAACATCACAGATGTTCAGTTAATGTCTGTTAGATACATTCGTGTTGCATAATGAATTATTTCTCATATGAAGAAATGAAGGTTAATTCACATGTCTAAGAGGGACAGAGTGTGTCCTCTAATCTAGGATTATTTCTACTAAATCATTTATCTTTGGTTAGAGAGACTCTGTACATATACATGAATTGGGGTTGAATCTTAATATGAGATACTATCTTATAGGCTTTTCCAGCTTTATTTTTAAATTTTGCTACAGAACAACAGCACTCTCAAAGACAGCAAGGGAATAAAGAGCAAATGTGACTGCTCAAGAAGTAGACTGGAAATTGAGAGCCCACCACTAACTCTCTGTGTGCTAGCTCGTCCCAGGCCAGGCTCCCTCTCCATAATATATCTGCATAGATTAAATGAGGTTTCAAGGTCTAACTCTGTAATTCTATTATGCTGTGTGTACCATAGTGCCCTTTAAGCTACTTCCTCTTTAAAAGGCTCACTGAGCAACCCAGTGAAATATACCAGGAAGTATGATGTATCCTGAAGCTTGACACAAAAATCCCTTGGCACGAGTATCCTGGACAACATGCAACTGATGGGCACACCTGGCCGGTCTTAGCTCCAGATGTTTTCCTTAATCCCTGGCCTTTCATCAGGAATGTGGATTTCTACTGCCATTTAATCCCTATCTAAACATACACCCACCTAAATGGTGTAGGGGTCTGGAGAGTAGATGGAATTAGTTCAACGTGTAGACGGCAGCATGGTGTTTTTCATAGACAGCGTATCCTGAGGGTCTGTACTAAATATTTTCTCCCTATACTTATGTACAGGAAATTCTCCAACCCATGAGGAAAGGACCCTTGGCTGGTCTAGCATAGGGGCACATTCAATTCCCTGGAGGTGTCCCCTACCTTCTCTGCCACCAGCTGCTGCTGATTGGATTGGAGTGGCATCTGTCATAAACATAGTCAAACTATGAACTGGTTAAAAACCTGTGGCCTGACCTCATGCAAAAGACATTAGCTGCAACCAGACTCTTGAATTGAGAAATACTGAAAGAATAGGACAATTAACCCCATTAATTCCAGAGGAGGAAACAGTAGCTGTGCAGATGCAAGAGAGGAACACAGGTAAAGTTAGAACCATGAGGCGTCTTGGTAACCTGAAGTTATGAAGAAACAGAAACTGAAATTTTTAAGAATTCAGAGGTTGCCCTTCCACATGGAAGTCCCCAAGGTGTGAACCATACAATCCGGAGGAAAGAATAGGTCAATCAAAAGAAGAGAACCAAGTGGATGAGCAGAGACAGATCACAGGGGTCCCACCACATACTCCTGCTGCTGCTGGCAGAGAATTATCTCTGGACCAGCACAATATTCTTGTCTAATTTCGTGTTCAGAAAGGTCTGGCCCTATCACAGTGCTTGTTCTTATTTCTCAGCTTCTTCTCCAATGTGTATTCTTACAACCACCATTCCTTCCTCATTTCTTGCAGTAACTGGAAGAGCCTAACACAGACACCCGCAGGGCAGGGCTCCTTATTTTCTGACTCACTGGCTCTGGCCACTGGTAGGGCATCCAGGTGTCCAAGTATCTGGGTTCCTCTTTCCACACATTTATGTAACATTTTTATTCACGTAGTACAGGTCTTTAGATAGTCAGCAATCAAATCCCTATACCCTAATACTTAAGGAAATATTTATATCGGAGTGCCATAATTTAGAGCTTATGGATACCAAGAAAACCCTGGATGGTTTTTAGGGGGTTCTAGAAACCCTATGAAACTGTATATATAGTGAAAATGTGTGTGTCTGTGTGTTGGGGGATGCATTCACCTGGTGAGAGGGCACATAACTTTAACCAGATTATCAGAGCACTGTAACCCTCCATCCCCCTTAAACTGAAGATCACTAGTTTTTGTGGCACAAGCGCAGACTCTAGAATCAGACATGTGACTGATATCCCAGTCGTACCACTTACCAGCTGGGTAGCCTTGTATATTTACTTTACCTCTCAAGAGCATATGTTATTTATTACGAAATGGGTCAAATACTCATAGTACTCACACAAAGGAGTTTTATAAGGATTAAAGGAGATAACCCATATAATGTGCTTAGCATACCCTTGGCATATAGCAAGTTCCTAGTGATGATAGATATTACATTTTTATTATATTTAATAAATGTAAATGTGGCCAATTCTTTACTGTGATATGTTTTCAAATTCTGAATATTTATGTTTTATTGTGGAGGGTGTTTTTTGGCAGAGAATTATAAGACTAGAGAGAAAGACTAGTAACCCAATATAATTTTTCAAAACTATAAATTTTATTTTCTAACAAGGCACATCAGAAAATACTGTGAAAATGTTACTCGTATTTTATAAAATTTATAAATATATAAAATACTGATGAGTTAAATGGATCTATTTTGTACTGATGAACATGATTTTACATATCAACATAATCACTAATAAAAATTAGATGAATTTAAAAGTCAATTGCTTGTCAGTAAAATATCGAAATGACTGGAGTTGAAGATTTGTCATCACAATGTATACATATTTAATACCAAATGTTTAACTGTGGAGGAATAGCTGAGAAACCAAATGTATTGACTAAAGTTTACATGAATGTTTCAATATAGCTGCTGTTAATTATGTATTTTTAAATTTTGTTATTATTTTTTATTTGTAAAATAGAAACAGGGTCTCATTATGTTGCCCGGCTGTTCTCAAACTCCTGGGCTCAAGCGATCTCCCCACCTTTGTCTTCCGAAGTGCTGGGATTACCAGCGTGAGCCACTGTGCCTGGCCAATTATATATTTTTAATGCCTAGTAAAAATCCATTATAAGATACATCTTTGGCATTACCAATTAACTTGCATGGGAAAATGTGTGATCCACAGCAGGGCAAGACTTCGACTAGCTATTTTAGAATAAAAGCAGATACAGTCAAATGAACCTTACTGGAATGAATAGAAAGGATATTATTATAATACTCTGCATCCAAATGGTGAGAGATGACATTGTTTTCTGAATTTACTTCAAATAAATATCCTGCAATGGAATCAGCCTCTCTAGGGACCTCCCTGGACTCTTAGAAGGATTAAAGGGACTATGTGGCAGTCATGGGCATGCAAGCAGCTGTGGCCATCGAGCTGGTTCTAACAGGTCAGTCCCGATGAGAACTCCACGGCGGAGAAAATAAATCCTCTAAATTCCTGATGGGAGGCCTTTGACTTTTAATGTGACAAGTGATTAGTCAGGTGCATGTGAATAATCATTATACAGGAAACAACACCAGCAAAACAAAACCCAACCCAACTCACAAATGCAAAAAATGTCATGTTTTCAAAATAATGATGTCCAGCCTGCCTTTTGGAAAGGGAAGAAGCATAGGAGTGGGTTTTGCCAAAGCAACACAGTGTTCTTATTTCACTGAGTGGAAGAAATAAAAGAAAGGAATTTTCTGGACTTCATCCAATCACTCAACCTCTGTTGACTGGGTCCATAATCTGTAGATGCCTCAGGCCACAGAGGTATTTGGCTGGACTCCACGTCTGTGTAGAAGGACAAAAGTCTTGCTATTCGAAGATTGTGTAGGTAGCAGGAGTCCTGACAGTGATGATGATGGTGATGATACACTCCTTGCACTGACGACCAGCTTTCCTTCCTGACTGCTAGCTCAGGTCCACAACCACTTCATGCCCACTTGATGCTTTTAGTTGAGTGTTCTCTGACTTTCTGATAGCTTTTTGTACATAATTTTTAATCTAAGGATCTCAGGTAGATCTGGTAGTGGGACCTCCAGGGGCTGTCTTGTCTCTGAGAGAACGTCCTTGGTGTCACTTGTCTCCACCTTGGCCATGCCCAGGCTGAAGGCCAGTGCCAGCATTTTGCTTAGGTGCAAGGCTGTTGCATAGCAACTTTCTGTACAAACATGCTGCAAATGGATTCTGATCCTTTTCCCGATCCTCCCTAAGACAGTCCTCATGCAGGACCTATATTAACACAGTGCCCAGCCTGCCTCAGTAACTGGGTAGGTACTCTGTAAATGCTTGTCTGCTCCTTCTAGTTAATGAACACATGAATGACTTCTTCATACAAAGAGCAGTCGCCACTTTTATCTTTCTCTCTTTTTTTCTTTTTTTGGAGGGAACAGAGAGGATTAAGGAGTTTGGAAAATTTCTTAGCACATGACTGGTAGTTGCTTTTTGTTCAATAGAAGACATGATCGTTAGTATAATTTCAGATCATTCCCAGTTCCAATTCTTCATTTCTATCTTGTTTCTATAAGGATCTCCTATTTAGTTGACTTCTCCATTCCTAAATTTAGACATGAGAATGAGACCCTTATGCAAGTTTTCCGGAAATTCCAGGACCTTGAGATTTGGTGCCAAGCCTAGGATTAAAATGAATTTAGAATGATTATAGCTGTTGTTTCTACAAAGTCATTCCAGGGAAAGAAATGGTGACGTCTGTTGTGTGGCTTTGTACTGGGTCATCTTAGTTAAACTCCGTTTCTTGTAATCCTTTTTGTTGTGGCTTCAGGTTACCTTTAGGCACAAAAAAGATTTGAACAAGATCTGCAAGGTGAAAGTAAAGCAGCAGCCATATTTTACCCACTGAAGGTGAATGTAGAACTCCAGATGCAATGGCAGATTACGCACACTGACGCTGATCCTGAGCTCACATTGTGGACCACCCAGACCACAGCTCCTCCAGCAACTATGGATCTTCCTTTGGCTTCTCTGAATCCCTAGCCTGATAGATGCACAGCTCCATGGTAAAGTGTGTTGGCTTTACCATGCAGAGTCACTCGTTACTGAGGCTGAAGGGGATGAAAGACAGACATGAATTCCAATTTGTCCTCATGGGTTCCACTTTACTTTTTTCCTCCCCCCCATACGGAGTCTCACTCTGTCGCTCAGGCTGGAGTGCAGTGGCGTGATTTCGGCTCGCTGCAACCTCCACCTCTCAGGTTCAAGTGATTCTCATGCCTCAGCCTCCTGAGTAGCTGGGATTACAGGCATGAGCTACCATGCCCAGCTAATTTTTGTAATTTTGGTAAAGATGGGGTTTCACCATATTGGCCAGGCTGGTCTCGAACTCCTGACCTCAAGTGATCCACCCACCTCAGCCTCCCAAAGTGCTGGAATTACAGGCGTGAGCCGCCATGCTCAGCCCAGTTTATTCTTTTAAGCTGTGGTTTGTCCTTGTGCTCCTGCACTGATGACCAGCTTTCCTTCCTGACTGCTAGCTCAGGTCCACAACCACTTCATGCCCATACCAGTCACAGAAGCCACAGCCTCACGCAGGCTTTTCCACTAGCTCCCATACTAGTGTTAAGATTTAAATCCCTATTTTACATCACTCAAGGTGGTTCTGCTTCTCTCCTTGAACATTGATTGATACACCCATTCTCCTCCTAAATGAATACCAGCATCCCTTTTAAAACAGTGGCCTTGGTGTTCAGATGTTCTTTGGGGACCACTGACCCTAGTGGGGGAAGGCATGAAGATCCTTTTCTGTGTTTTATCTGGTATGTTAGCTGCACTTGTAAACTTAAACTTGTTTCATGTAACTCAAGTATACTATCCACAGGAGAGAAGTATCGGAGGTTTACAGGGAAAAAAACAAACAATCCATTGCCATCAAAGAGCCTGAGTGGGAAGAGAAAGCATATACACAGGTGCAAATATTAAAGGACTGATTAAACACCTGAATGCATAGGAGATGGTGAGGAAAAGATGAAGGGAGGGTGGAGTAAACAAAGGTAAACACAAGCTGTGAGTACAATAAATGTTTGTTGAATGAATATATGAGAGATGTTTTGACATTTTTATAAAAAACAAATATAACAGGAACATAAAATTACTTTTAAATCTCCTGCGTTCATAGTACCCCAATAAAACTATTTCCATTTTCAGCTGTTATTCTTCATCTCTGTATACATTTTTTAAATACTTAGAATTGCAGTGCAACAGCTTTTGGAGTTTATTTGTTTTTCCCCACTTATTTTTTTCATATATACATATATATATGTATATATATTTTTTCCATTGACCTGGAAAAAATGACTTTTAAGAAGATTTTAAACCTCTGTTGAAAAAGGTTTTATGTGTTCCACTTCAACTCCTGCTTAGAATGTTTAGTTCTGAGAGGGACCTGAGCTGTTTTGGAAATCAGTCTGACAAACGATTGCTAAAGCAGTGTGTGGCCAAGGTGAGTCGTAAAAGTAAGAGCTGTTGCTAAGGGAACCGCTGGAGAAATGTTGAGGATATAAACTTTGCTATCATATTTAAATTTCTTGCCGCAGTCCTTGTTTATTGTACTTGGAAATTTAAACAACTCCAGTTAAGACAGAAGTGACCTAGGGGTGGTGGACGTGGTCTGGCAGAGGGCATTGTCACAGAAGACAGTGCAGGCTGCTGGGAGGGGAGAAAGGGGAGAAGCCAGCTGTTCATGCCCACGGACCAAGAAGAGGACTTTCTGGACCCAGGGATCTGTGAATTTGAATGAGAATTTACTTTACAATTGGGAAAAATCACCTTTGTGTGGCTTCCCAGGTCCCTCTCTACCTGGGTGCAAGTGTTTTGTTAAGGTAACTAGGCACAAGTTATATATGTGTGTGTGTGTGTATATATATATATATATATGAGTAAGAACACAATTAAATGCAACATAACATTGAACTCCAGTGCCTTCAATTGGCAACAATGGAGCTGCTTTGGTTGAGTTTTGAGTGAGGTGACAAAATTTCTCACTCTTGGCCTTCACCACGCCCTTACTCCCACCTCTACTTCTTTGCCACTGCAGTCCCGGAGGCTGACGAGGCTATTGGAAAAATAGCTTGAAAAATGTTAGTTTAGGACCACTTGTGTTCACACCTATAAGGACATTGGAAGCTTTAATTTGTGAAATTAAATTTAATTTGTGATCAGAAATTCTGTATTTCTTTTTTCTTTTCATTAATCTCTCAGTAATAATAAAGATACTAAACAGCCAAATCTTCCATCATTCCTGCAATGCACCAGGCATCGTGCTAAGCATGTCACAGACAGCAGCTCTTTTGATCTTTCCAACAACCCTGTGTGGAAGGCGCTACCATAATTCATGGATTCTAAAACATTTTTCTCTCACATTTTAGCATTTGTGAAGTTAGACTGTTTCTTACTTTTGGTGTTGTGACATAGTTTAATGGGCAGCATTTTAAAATTTCTTACTGGACCATAATATAATGGTATGTTTTACAATGACGCTTAAATTCCATGAAATGCAGTATGAACATTCCCACTTTGCAAATGAAGAATGAAGGCACAGAGAGGTTCCCTAACTTGCGCAATAACACACCTTGGTATCCTGGCTCAGGAGTATGCTGTTTTTTTTGTTTTTTGAGATGGAGTCTGGCTCTGTCGCCAGGCTGCAGTGCAGTGGCACAATCTCGGCTCACTGCAACCTCCACCTCCCGGGTTCCAGCGATTCTTCTGCCTCAGCCTCTCAGGTAGCTGGGACTACAGGCGTGCACCACCACGCCCAGCTAATTTTTCTGTTTTTAATAGAGACAGAGTTTCACCATGTTGGCCAGGATGGTCTTGATCTCCTGACCTTGTGATCTGCCTGCCTCGGCCTCCCAAAGTGCTGGGATTACAGGCGTGAGCCACTGAGCACCTGGCCCAGGAGTATGCTCTTTTCCAGGCATTTGGCCTGGACTTTTCCCTGTTTCTCTGTGAATTGACATTGAGGGTTGCTCCCTGGACCTCAGAAGTCCCCTGAAGTTCTGACACTGGATGTCATCCTTTGGGTGGAGGGCTTCCTGCAGGTAGACACCCCTGGCAGGGTTAACATATCAAGGAATTTTGATTCAGTCATTAACACTGCTGGAATTTGCTTATTATATTGCTTTTCCAAATGAAAACCAATTTCAGAACAGTCCTTTGGAGATGAGGCACAAATCAAGTTTTGATAAGAGAAAAGACTGGAAGGATAGATGGTGTGCTAGAACCGATTTCAACTGGCTTGGAAGAGCTCTTGCCAGCTGGTTGGTTGAAATCATTCTGCCAATGAAATTGACCATGGTGGAACTATTTTACATCACAGAAATTGTCAAATATTATGAATCGAGACTTTTCTGTTTGTTCGTCTATTCTTTTAGCTTAAAAAACATTTTTTTTAGAGGGTACAGCCATCCAGTGTCTGTCCTTTTTAGAGAGCAGATTCAGAAGCACATCACTAGATAGGTGCTAGACAGGATCAACCATTGGATCCCTGAAGAAAATCTCTTTGGTCAAAACACAATAGTGGGAGAAAAGCAGGTAGAGTGAATGTGAGAAAATGAGCAGAATGTGAAGTTTTCAAAATAGTCTTAATGCCAAATAATTTCATTATTATTAGAGTTAAATCTTGTGCATGTGTGTATACGTTAATTTAATCCATGTTATCATCTTAATGTCTTTATAGGTAGGAGAACATTGACACATATGCTATCCATATGTGTGATGCTGTAGAGAAATAAAAATTATCCAACAAGCAGCCAGGCACTGTGGCTCACACCTGTAATCCCAGCACTTTGGGAGGCCAAGGAGGGCAGATCACAAGGTCAAGAGATCAAGACCATCCTGGCCAACATGGTGAAAACCCATCTCTACTGAAAATACAAAAATTAGCAGGGCGTGGTGGCACACGCCTGTACTTCCAACTACTTGGGAGGTTGAGACAGGAGAATTGCTTGAACCCAGGAAGCGGATGTTGCTGTGAGCTGAGATCATACACTGCACTTCAGCCTGGTGACAGAGTGAGACTCTGTCTCAAAAAAAAAAAAAAAAATCCAAGGAGACAGCACCACTCACTTTTAATTTTGTCCTCATTGCTAAGAAAAGAAAGGCTAGGGAGCTATTTGCCAAGGGCAGTGAGTGGCCAACAGGGCTTCCAGGATCATCCAAGTGTAGCCCAGAAACAATAAATATGAGCTCCCAGACGGTGGTGATCACCATATAAAAGTGATCAGTGTATGTTCATTGCTAAGTTGAGCAATTATATGAGCTCCCATACAGTCACATCTCTTCCATATAAATTATTTTGTTATTTTCTTTTTCCTTCTTGGTAATTCTCAGTAAAACCCACAAAACGAAAAGAGCTGTGGGCTTATCGTGAGAAGGAGGAAGGAAGTGAGCAGAAGCAGAGACAGCCTCACTCTTTTCAGCCTGAACAGAGAAAACTCCAGGGAACAGAGTGGATAAGGTTAGAAAGAGACCCAAAGCAACCTGAGATCTCAGGTGTTTGAGAAAGAGGAAAGGAGGAGCCTGGGAATAGGCTGGGGTTTGAGGAGAGGCCGTTGGAGCCAAGGGTGAGGGGAGGGAGCTTGGGTCCCCACACCAGAGCTCTTTGGTCATCTTGGGGCCACAGAAGTCACAAGACACTGTTGGGTATTGGGGGTGGGGAAACAAGACAAGGGCAGGTGACCCCAAAAGCTGGCTGGGGGAAGGGGTGGGGATTATGGTTGGCTTACAAATGGCAAAGGGCCTGCCCAGTTCTCATTTTCCAATTGGGCTATTTTAGAACGAAGTATCTTCGTGATTCTCTTCTGCTTAGAGCTGCCAAGGATTCAGTTCAAGAAAGGTATCTTTACGGATTTTAGGATGGAAATTGTAGCAGTTGGGCTCTTGGCTCACTCAGAAGGAGGGGCTTGGGTTTTTAGGGTATCATGTGAGGTTGGACAGCAACTTCTGAAATAACCCTCTCTGATACCTGTCCCTACTCACGGAAAAGGGCTGCGCCCAATTTATTAACAAATATGCCTCTTATTAATAATTCTTTGAGCTAGCAGAGCAATCCTAGCTGATTGAAAATAATTACCAGCCTCTCCAATTGATTAAACAGCACGTTTGGATTTTCATTTATATCATCATTTTGATTGAATGATGTGTGTGTACGTGGGACTGTGTATTAACAAGGTGTCTCTTAAAAGTACTAATAAGTACTGAATGAAAAAGAGTTGAACATTGCTCAGGATAAAAGCAAAAACAAGTCTAAGGCAGGTGAGCCAAAAACATACTGGGACCTCAAATAAATTATGACAGACAGACTGTGACAGAGACAAAGTTTCATGGGACATAAGTGATAAACACATAGAAAAATACTTATGACGTTCCAAGCATAGCATCAGAGGATTGAAAATTCTGGTCAGCATCAACAAACAAGCAGTGTAATTAATCTGGAACAGAAAGAATACCACAGATGTTTAAAATTATTTTTTTTTCTACTGACTCAGTCTCCTGCATATTTACAAATTGAAGCATGTAGATTAATAGCTCCTGCGGTTCACGCCCAATGGGCCCAGCTCCAGAACTGTGTTTGCACTCAATAACATGACATCCTTTTGGATTCAAACCATTTCCCCTAATCAGAATATAAGAATAATTAAAGCCTAAACTTGCTTTGTCTCACATTGGTCTCCCAAGTGTATTCTGTTAGGGATTCACTCAACAAGAATAACAAACAAAAACTCCCATCTGAAACCGCAGCGTCTCACAGAAGGGGTGCAGGCTGCTCTTCTTTGCTCACAGAACTTAGTCCGGAGCAGCCCCATTCATCACACGCTAGTGCTAACTTGCTTCCACCTGGTTCATTTGAATTTGGATTTTGCTGCAGGTCTCCATCTGGATGAGTTCAACCACTTTAAACGCTAGAGAAAAGATTACGCAAGCGTGGACGTTCATAACACCCCGAGGTCATTTTATTTCACAACCTCGAGGAGTAGGCAAATGTTTTCCTGGAGAGGTAAACCAAGTCACCAAGCTGTTCTGCTGGTGGCTTAAGATCTCCTATCAGGTCAGAGGCAAAACAAACATGAGAATCTTGGCCAGAATTGAAAATTCTGCAGGTTTGTTAGAGCACTGCCCTCTGGTAAGCTGGCTTTTTGTTTTTTACCTGTAGTGCTGGTTAAACATGAAATTTTTCTGAAAGGGCAGGGAAGGGCAGAGTGGCCCATATGGATTAGAAAGAGCCAGGTCTGCTGAGAAAGGGCTCATCTTAGACCTGGCGGCTCTTCCTTGAAAGAGTGCTGGCTCGGGCCTGGTGGCTCACGCCTGTAATGCCAGCACTTTGGGAGGCCGAGGCGGGCGGGTCACGTGGTCAAGAAATCAAGACCATCCTGGCCAACATGGTGAAACGCTGTCTCTACTAAAATTACAAAAATTAGCGGGGCGTGGTGGTGCGCGCCTGTAGTCCCAGCTACTTGGGAGGCTGAGGCAGGAAAGTCACTTGAACCCGGGAGGCAGAGGTTGCGGTGAGCCGAGATCATGCCAATGCACTCCAGCACTCCAGCCCGGCGACAGAGTGAGATAGTCTCAAAAAAAAAAAAAAAAAAAAAAAACAAAAAACAAAAAAAGAAGAGTGCTGGCTCACGGAGTTCCAGGTTAACCTCACCATAGATTGCGCAAATCTCTGAGTGTCCCAAGTCAGAAACATGCCAGACCCCTTTTAACTGTGAGAGTTCACCCCATCTCTCTGGTTGGACCCACCAAGTCTCATGTGGGGTCGACACAGACAACAGCTATCTCACAAGCACTGAAATTAGATGTAATTTACCAAACGGTGAATTCCTGGATAAGGCCTTATACTCCTTTGCTATGAGTCTGATCAGGAGCAAAATCTTTAGTTCTCTCTGTGAGCTTTGATAGAAAAAAATACCTTTGTGATTCTCTTCTGTCTGGAGCTGCCAAGAATTCCGCTCAAGAAAGGTATCTTTATGACTCTTTAGGAGATTTTAGGAGTCAAGGTCTTGGCTTACTCAGAAGGAGCGTCTTGGCTATTTTACTAAATAGGTGAGTAAAATAGAATATGGAGAGAAGAGATGAAACCGTTCATGACCTCATCTCTAAAAATTGTGCATTCACAATATACAAAAAGAAAATGTTCTCATCTCTAAAAATTGTGAATTCACAATTTAAATGTTATTTTAACTTAGAAAGGTGTTTCGGTCCACATTTACGTTCAAGATGCAAAAGGTATTCTGACATACATACTCACACACACAAAGAAAAAAGCACTTAAAGAGAACCTGAGAAGTCATCTGTCCACTTAGTAACCAGAATAGAAATAGAAATAGAAAGCAGGTATAAAAATAATTTCTCAGTCTTTGGCCTACAAAAGATATATTTGGTTGTTCCATAAACTAGCCTTTCCCCCATTGCCTGTATATTCCCTGTTAATATTTCCCATCTCTTTTTATTCTTCTTCAAGTCACCAGGCTAAGAGAATGTTTGTAACTATCTCTAACAAACCCGCTTAGGTTATGTTTACAGAACAATAAGAAAAAGTTTCAGGGAGGGATGAACTATTGCACTGGGGCGTAGGCATTAATTTCTTCATGTAAGATCCAGTTCTTCTTTACTGAATGTTTCATCAAAATGTTTATTTCAGAGTAGTAGGCTCAGCCTGCTTAAGGGGTGTTTTCCACATAAAAGCCTCCTGATTGGACAAAAACTGGCCTCACCCAGGGTGTCCTAAGATGGTCTTATCTGTTAGCACACTTTCTAACTCCTTTTAGACAAAAGAAGGAAACTAAAACAAAATTGGAGCTAACAATGTGGTTAGGAAGATAGGACATTTGTATTAAACCAGGGACAGATATGCTTGTGTAAATGAAAGAAATGTAAAGGAGAGAATCATTAAAGTTCATAATGTTCAGAGCTGGAAGGACTGAACACTAATCTAATCTTACTTATTCTACAGATATGGAAACAGAGAACCACACAGACCAAAGTGACTGATCACATTTTCTTTTTTTTTTTATGTAACGAAGTCTCATTCTGCTGCCTATGCTGGTGTGCAGTTGAGTGATCTCAGCTCATTGCAACTTCTGCCTCCCCGGTTCAAGCAATTCTCCTGCCTCAACCTCCTCAGTAGCTGGGATTACAGGTGCCCGCCACCACACCCGGCTAATTTTTGTATTTTTAGTAGAGACAGGGTTTCAAATGTTGGCCAGGCTGATCTGGAACACCTGACCTCATGACTGATCATATTTTCTAAAAGCACTGGCCTATGGTCCATGAGCTAACGTAAACATTTCAAGGCAAATTTTTCTAGATATTCCAGAAAAAAAAATCATCCAATATTCTCTTTTATTCAAAAATTCAATCATTCATATTGCAGTTTCTTCCCATATTTCTCTCAAATTTCTCATGCTGACTAGTTCAGGACAGGTCTAATTTTTGGTCAACTGCCTTAGGTGGGCAGATATTTCAAGGGAAGGACCTAGAGTCTGGCCCTGGCTAGAGGCAACCATACCTGCGGCTAGAGATAAACCATTATAGCTGCCAACATAGGCCTTCGTGCTTAGCAGTTTGCTCGTGACTTATAGCTGAGGATTCTTTAGCACACAGGAGACAGAATTCTCATCAGGACCATGTTTTCTGGATTCACCATACTCAAGCTCAGCCTGAGGGACAGAGAGGAGTGGTTTTGTTTTGATCACTTTCATTCGTGGCAGTCTATGCCTGCCTCTGCTCTTTCAACATCCATGAGATTCCTCATTTTTTAAAATCTTAATTTCCTAGTCATTTCAAGTTTTTCCGTTTTCCACTTCATCCCTTCCTTCAGCTTAATCCCCTAATCTCATTCTAGCAAAGTACTAAGTTCTTTTTCTTCCATGTTTTCTCCCTGTAGTATTTATTTTATTTTATTTTATTATTTTATTTTATTTTGAGACAGAGTCTTGCTCTGTCTCCAGGTTGGAGCGCAGTGTAGTGGCGCGATCTCGATTCACTGCACCCTCCGCCTTCCAGGTTCAAGCGATTCTCCTGCCTCAGCCTCCCAAGTAGCTGGGACTACAGGGACACATCACCTCCCCAGCTAATTTTTGTATTTTTAGTAGAGGCAGGTTTTACTATGTGGGCCAGGATGGTCTTGATCTCCTGACCTCCTGATCCACCTGCCTCGGCCTCCCAAAGTGCTGGAATTACAGGCATGAGACACCACCTGGCCAGTGTAGTTTTTTTGTTTTGTTTTTTTGTTTAATATCTTGGGAAGTTTACCCTTTTTGCCAAATGTGAATTATGCTCATTTGTATATTTAAAGATTCATCTTCCAGTTTTGATGAGGCTAAAAGACTATGGTTTCTTTCACTTTACTTTTTTAATCACTAAACTTCTTGAAAGAGGTCTACACTTGGTCTATACTTAGTGTCTTCACATCTC
Source organism: Sapajus apella (assembly GCF_009761245.1). Lineage (NCBI taxonomy): Eukaryota > Metazoa > Chordata > Mammalia > Primates > Cebidae > Sapajus > Sapajus apella. Next base: position 10,680,457 of record NW_022436946.1, on the reverse strand, counting down.
ATTAATTCCTCAACCCAATACTGTCTGGCTTTCACCAACACCACTCAATTAAAAATGCTCTCTCACAAGCATCCTCCCAAGTGGCCAGTTGAATGGCCTTGCTTTCCCTTGTTATCCTACTTGACATTTATGCAACATTTGACACGGTTGACCAGCCCCTCCTTATTGAAACGCTCTCCTTTCTCCACCTCTTTTATTCCACAGCCTTCTGCCTCTCTAAGCTTTCTTCTTGGGCTGCCTTTGCTGGCTCCTCCCGCCCTTTGATGTTGTTTTTCTAGGGGATCTATTTATGGTCTGTTCAGGCTGCACACTCCAGCCCTACTCTAATTTCTTTAATAGTTCCGTAAGCATTGATAAAGTTCTCTGGCTCATAACTTCCCAGCTGAAGTTCAGCTCATATTTCCCAGGGTCTATAGGACAGCTCCTCTGATTATCTCTGAACAGGCTGTATTATTATTAATACCATAATCACGATCATCGCAATTACAGTCTCCACCAGTTGACACATGCTGTTTTCTTCCTAAGTCCTTCCCTCACCACACCAGCTTGGAGCACTCCTGCTAATTATTCAAGACCAGCTCTCCTACTGTCAGTTCTCTGTCACTCTTAGGAAGAGTTAGTTGTTATTTCCTTTCTTCTTTTTGAAGCATTTTGATAGAGTTAATGACTTACATTAATGGAATTCTTAGGTGCCAATTGCTGATCTAAATTTTTCACACGGATTATCTCATTCATTCTGCCTGGTAGCCTCTGACAAAGGTACTCTACCAATTTTGAATGAGGAATCTGAAACTCCATGTGGTAACTTGGCCAGGGTCCCATAATAAATTTTCAATTCCAGGCAGTCTGAATGCAGAGTCTGTGCTGTGAATCAGAACCTCCCCAAATAATAGTAGCTAACTTTTACTGACTGCTTACTTTGTGTGTGGATTTTCTGTGTTACCTCATTTAGTCCCCAGAACAGTTAGGAAGGAGTATAGCCATTCTACCTATTTTATAAATGAGGAAATTGAGGCGTAACCTGCTCAAAACTGCATAACCTTATCTCTGACAAAACTTCCCAAATCGTTCTATGACTAACCACTTAGGTGCTTCCATCCTGCACTCTTCCTTCAGCTCCTTGATGGCGCGGATGATGTCATTTTCGACTTTTTAAAACCTTTTATCTAGTCACAAAATGCAAGTTTGATAAATGTGGAGAGAAAGAGAGACTGATAGGCTATTGTTGTCTGGGTCATTTTTCTAGGGCAACTGATATGCACCCACTTTGTTCTATGTTTTCCATTGCAAATCCTGTTTTTTGTGTAGCATTATGAAGTCTAACATAAAAATGCTGTCTCTGCAAACTTTCTTTTTGAGTAAAAATAGTTTCAGTTCCCAAAGGTAAAATAACTGCTGCCCTGACAATCTGTATCTGCTTCTCTCTCCCTTTAGCAATTTTTTAGCTGTTGTGTCCAGATGGAAAGTTTACTTGAAAAGACCCTTATCTAATCAGAGATAAATACCACATTTCACAGAATATATGCTGACAACAAATTCAAGTCATGTCATGGTTTGAAAGAGCTCGTTTTTTTGTTGAGTGAGACTGTGCCCATCTCAGGTACTTGACAGCTCTATTAGTGTTCTTCCTCCCTCCTTTCCTCCCTTTCTCTTTTCCTCCCTTCCTCCTTCCCTTCCTACCTTTCTTCTCTCTCAGCTGGGTTTCACTGTGTGCTGATATTGTTACACAAAATCTGATATGTATCCCATTCCTAACGATATAATCTCCATCTCTACCCTGTCCAAAACAGTTTGGCTTTATAGTTTTTTTTTTTTTTTTTTGAGACGGAGTTTCGCTCTTGTTATCCAGGCTGGAGTGCAATGGCGCGATCTCGGCTCACCGCAACCTCCGCCTCCTGGGTTCAGGCAATTCTCCTGCCTCAGCCTCCTGAGTAGCTGGGATTACAGACACGCGCCACCATGCCCAGCTAATTTTTTGTAGTTTTAGTAGAGACGGGGTTTCACCATATTGAGCAGGATGGTCTCGATCTCTTGACCTTGTGATCCACCGGCCTCGGCCTCCCAAAGTGCTGGGATTACAGGCTTGAGCCACCGCGCCCGGCTGCTTTATAGTTTTTAAACCATAAAATGCAATGCTTTGCATCAGTGAAATACAAATGTATAAACATTTTCCTTTTTTTTTTTGTATGTGAAATTACAAAAGTAATGCATTATATTGTAGAAAATATCCAAAATACAAAATTATATATGGTAAAAGTTAAAATCCCCTTTTGCTGTGTATCCTCAATTCTTTTTCTTCATTCATTTTGCTTGGTATACTTTTATAAACATAAATGTGCATATATACATACATGTTGAATTTTTTAATTTCATAGATTGAGATCACAGCATACATACTTTCTTTAGCACATTTTTCTTATAACAATATATATTCCCATGTCTGCATTAATAAATCTACTTTAATCTTTTTAATGGCTATATAGTGTTCTATGTTAAGGAATACATACCCTGTAAAGAAATTCCAGTTAGGAGAACACATGGGTTGGTTTCCACAATGCTAACTATACACATATCTTTGTTCACACATGCAAGATTTCTGAGGCTCAGTTTCTCGAAGTAGAGCTGCTGGGTCACTTGGACAGACTCTTCCTGTGACAGCTGGCCTCCAATGGCTGCCCGCACCACACCACACTTTCCAGATTTACATTCTAGTGTGGAAGCTGCCCACATGAGTCTGGGATACCCACCTTTACAATTTTAACAAACATAGTAAAATCTATCTGCTATTTGTTCATCAACATTGAGAATTTATCTGAATCTATAACTTCCTCTTTCTTCTGAACATGACCAAACTGGTGGCATGCTTTTATTTTTCCCTCTCCTCCCCCATTTGCTGTATTTAATGAAATCATTTTGGATTTTCTAATTTTTAAACCCTATGCTTCTGTTTCTTATAACTTTTTTTTTTTTTGAGACGAAGTCTCACTCTGTCGCCCAGGCTGTAATGCAGTGGCGCAATCTCTGCTCACCGCAACCTCTGCCTCCCGGGTCCAAGCGATTCTCCTACCTCAGCCTCCCAAGTAGTTGGGACCACAGGCCCATGCCACCACACTCGGTTAATTTTTTGTATTTTTAGTAGAGGCAGGGTTTCACGGTGTTAGCCAGGATGGTCTCGATCTCCTGACCTCGTGATCCGCCTGCCTCCGTCTCCCAAAGTGCTGGGATTACAAGTGTGAGCCACCGCGCCAGGCAACTTATTTTTTAATAATTATAATAAGCTTTGCATTACGTTCTCATAAATAATTTAGGTTTAGCTGTGTTAGGTTTTTTTTCCTTCCTCCTCTTCTTGTACCATGTCATTTCTTTTTAAATTCCTCTTTTGTAATTTTAATTTTTTCCACTGGAATAGATGCCCTGGTGATAAGGATTATAAATCATGGCATGTATAACAATATCTTTACATTTTCCACCTTCTAGATTGATATTTTCTCTGGTTATGGAATTCTAGGTTCAAGAGAGTTTTCTCTTCTCTTTTTAAAGCAATTTCTTTGTTATGTAGTACTTGTTGATATAAAATGTGTTGGCAAACTGATTTTTGTTCTTTTAGGTTACCCATGTTTTTTTCTCCTTGGAAAATTTTTAGATTTTTTTTTTCCCTTTGTCCTTGTAGCTCAATAATCTCACTAAGACTCATCTCCGTTTTTGTTTGCTTTTTAACATTTTCTGACTCAGCAGTTTGTCAGCCATTATCAGGAAGGACATTCAGATTCTGGAATCCTAACGCTCTCATAGCAAGGAGACTGAATTTTCTTTTATGATTATTTCCTACCTGATACTCTTTTAAAAAAAAAAAAAAACTGACAGGCTGTGAGAAAAACCAAAACAATATATAGAAGAGAAATAAAAATCAGATGTGCATGATTTTTTAAAAATCTTCAACAGTTACATTATTTGATAATAGCTTATCATGACCAATCATTCTGTTTTTTCCTAGTGAATAGGCTTGACTATCTGGGAATAAAATATGTTACCATTCTTTTTTGTCATGAAGGCTACATAGTTACAGCCAGGCAGGAGAAATTTAAATTACAGAATTGATGTATTCCCAGGGGTGGGGGTGGGGAAAATCAGCTTTCTGTATCCCAAAGTCTATGTGCTCACTCATTTTCTTGATAAAATTGGAGATGGGCTTGTCTGGAATAGTAATTTGGCCCCATTCATTATAAAATCATTTTGAATAGTTTAACAAGTGCATTTAGATTACGTATTTAGATTGCATGAATTTCTACAGAAGTATTAATAATATATAAAACTAATGCAAGCTATCAAAAAAAAATAAAAGTCCCTCGTCTAAATAAACAGCTTAAATGTATTAAAGGAAAACGGTGGATCTAACTGAATATCCATGGGCTAATCTTCAATGAACCTCGCTCGCCGCCACATACCTCTGCTATTTTGTATAAGCATCTGTTCCTTCAATCTTCTTAGCAGCCCAATGAGGCAAGACTGTTATTACCCCATTTTACACAGGAGGAAACTAAAGTTGAGAGAACTTGCCTAGGGGTTTGCAATTAACAAACAACTGGTTGGGATTTGAATCCATGCTGCCTAATTACTCAGAAGTGTTTTCTTATAGTGCACGGTGATGTGGAGAGTGTTCAGGGGCCAAGCATGGCGGCTCACGCCTGTAATCCCAGTACTTTGGGAGGTAGAAGTGGGAGGATCACTTGAGGTCAGGAGTTTGAGACCAGCCTGGCCAACGTGGTGAAACCCCATCTCTACTAAAAATACAAAAATTAGCCGGGTGTGGCAGCAGTGCCTATAGTCCCAGCTTTAAATCACATACAAAAAAACGTTGTGGGCAATGATCCAGTATGAGAGCATGCTTTTCACACAGATTACTCTTGAGATCCCTGTCAATAGCAGACTGCATCAAAAGGCAGGAGACTCGCTTGAACCCAGGAGGTGGAGGCTGCAGTGAGCTGCGATCACGCCACCGAATTCCATCCTGGGCTACAGAGCAAGACTCCATCTCAAAAAAAAATAAAGAGAGAGAAAGAGACAAAGAAAGAAAGAAAGAGAGAAGGAAGGAAGGAGGAAGGAGAAAGCAAAGAAAGAGAGAGAGAAAGAAAGAGGAAGGAAGGAAGAAAGAAAAGAGAAAGGAAGGAAGGAAGGAAGAAAAAGAAAAAAAGAAGGAAAGAAAGAAAGAAAGGAAAGAAGGAAAGAAAGAGAGTTCAGGAGCTCAATCTCTGCATCTCACAATCAGAAAAGACATCCTGGAGGTGGTGGCTCCTGAAGGGAGCAGCAGGTGAAGAAGAGAAGGGCATTCTAGGAAAAGGCAATTTTTATGATACCCAAGAGTGAAGGGTGTGGCCCATTGGGGAGGTTTGTAGATTGTTGTGTATGGTTTTAAGCATCCCTCTATAAGCTGTCAACTTTTCTGAGGCGTTGGCTGGTTTGGTACTTTGACTTTTATCAACATTTTGTCTTTTGTCTGCACAATTGTCTGTTCGGTGATACTCATCGGTGAATAAGGTGGTTGAAATAATGGAGTGAATGGAGATCTGGTTATTTAAATTATACAGTACAGACATAGCTGTAAGATTCAGTTTCCTCTATTTAAACTTGGAACCTAAATTACCATGATTTCAGATAAAATTTATTATAAAAGCATGATGAGATCCAATCATATTTACTTATCAAAACAACTGACAGTATGAGATCTTCATGATTCTGGACCATAAGCATTCAAAATAGGCTGTTCACTTATGAGTAGGCCTGTAACAAGGATGTGTGAGAATAAATGCCAGAGAAAAGATTTTGGGTAAGTAATGTACTTTCAATTTTAAGATATACTTTCAATTTTAAACTTTCAGAGCATTTCTGTGCACATGAATGAATCAAGAGCCAGTGGATGGTTAGGAAAATGCTTTTCACAGAGCCCTTTAAAATTTAACAGGTGCCAAAGAAATTCTACCAAAGAAGCTGAAGTGCATTTTAAGTGTGTTTTATGTTCAGTGTTACTGCCTGACACAAGGACAGAATGTGAGACCAAGTGTCTCTAACCAGGGAATGCATAAATTCCAACTCTGGGTTATATTTCATTATGATCCAGACATATCCTGGATGATTAAAGTAATTCATTGTAAAAAATGCAAGAATTCCTGTAGATTTTTGATTTTCATATGACAAAACAAATTTGCAGTAATGAGTTGTATTGTGATTGTATTAAGTCAGCCTACTACTGGTTGTTCTATGTCATGTTTATGTGTGGGATCCAATGTAATTGTGTATGTTAGGCTAAATTCCTTCTGTAATTTGAACCCTCTCTATTGGGGTGATCTCTGAGCACTTTACGGCCTTGGTAGCCCTTCAAAAACAAAGGCCTTATCTCTTCAGATCTTACCCTGAATTCCATTTGCCTCCGAATCTCAGTCAAAGACAACGGAATAATCCAATTCCCTTTGAAATTTTTGATGCAATCCGATATTGACATGGATCTCAAGAGTAGTCTATGTGAAAAGCATGCTCTCACACTGGATCACTGCCCACATTGTTTTTTTGTACGTGATTCAAAGCTGTTTAGACCAAAGTTTCTCTAAGTCCCTTATACTATCACAGCTTGAATGTATTCACTTTAGTGTAAAAACATCTTGGTATATCAGCTTCATGAATTTAGGAAATATAAGGGTGTTGTCAGGGAAAAGTGGTATGATGAATCCTTGATCTGAGAAAAAGAAAAATGTCATTTGAGACCAAGCTATTGTTCCATACATGGGCCATTTCTAAGGGCTGACTTCTAGTTTGGAGACGGGTTTGCCTGTAGGACTTGTGATTCCTGTGCAACATCAAAGAGGGAACGGAGGATGTAGGGATGAACTTACAAGTCACAACATGTTTCCTGGGGCATGAACATTCTTCTTTCTACTCTAGCCCTTAAATTTTATCCTTCAATGGCCTTCTATTACAGCAATTTTCTGAGCTTCTCATATGGGCACTTAATCTATTTATTCTTTTGTCTTGTTTTCAAATTGTTCACGTGTTATCTTGCCTTCACAACCAGATTGAAAGGCCCCGCAGATCAGGGGCCATGTTTTACGCTGCTTTTGTGGCCATTGCAGCATCTGACAGTGCACTGAGGTCACAGGAGACTTCTCTCAATCCTTGTGAAATGGATTTAAATTGAGTAGGGGACCTTGAGAATCTTGACCCAGGGCCAGCACAGATTCCACAAAATGTATTCCTTCTCACTGGCAGCCACCTCACCTCTCATTGTCTGCCCAAGTGCTCTCCTGCCTCAACTACCCACATGCGTTCTTCTCCTCAAAAAACATCTTCATGTTTGATAAACATCAGTGCTTTTCCCGTCTCTCCTCATTTGCTTCTTCTTGAATGCCAAATTCAGGTAGAGGGCATTAAATGGTTTTTAAAATAAATAAATAATTAATTAACAGGCGAATAGTTAACAAAAGCAGATTAACAAGCTAATAATTAACAAGTATGATAGACTATACTTGTGTGATTGCCTCGTCTCAACACAGGATTTAATAATGATATGCTTAAAAGCCTCGTAAGTGGATTTTCAGTGTATCAGTACAGTTTTTATTGATCATGGCAAAATTCTCATCTTCCTTTGCAAAGCCCAAGCTATTCCTTTATTTTTTTCATTTCCTCTTTTCTCTTAAAAATCTATATTATCTCTAATTCTAAAATCAATAAGTAGTTACTGTAAAGATCTTGGCAAATGCGGGAGGACAACAGCAACAAAAATCTACCCATTATTCCATCACCCAGAGATAAACATGTCTGAAATAATTTTCTTCTAGGCTTTACTGATGCGTGTATATATGCATGACCCTTGCTTCATAAGCTTGGATATAAGTCATGTTTTCTAATTTCCTTAAATCCAAATGAAATCTGGCCTCATCGTTCCAGAAGATACCACAATCACCTTGCCAAATTTCAGAAAAACTTCACTGATGTTTTTACTATCATTGACTGGAAATTGTGAATTAATCCATGAAAAGTAGGTATTTTGATATTTATTTGGTCTTCCATCCAAGAATATGGCATATGAACTTATTCAAGTTTGCTTTTGTCTCTCAGGAAGTTGTTGTAGGTGTTTTGTGTGTGGAGGTGTGGGGAAATACAGAAGTCCTACCCTTTTCTAAGTTATATCTAGACATTTAATATTTTTTAAAACTGCAATTGTGAAAAGAATCTGTTTATCCTTACATTTACTGCTATTGCTGGAATTATTTAAGAAGGTATTGATTTTTGGGGTGTGTCCTTTTCTGATCATATTAGTGAACTTCCTGATTAGCTCTATTATAATAGTTTTTCAGTGTATTCCTTGACAGTCCCAAGTAGACCATAGCATCATTTATGAATAATAATAGCTGTAACTCCTTATTTCCATTTCATGTCTTATTGCATTGACTAGAATGTGTAGAACAAGATTAACGATACTGGTATCCCTGTTTTAAAAAGAATGTGTTGAGTGTTTTATGAACATATGTTAGCTGCTGCTTGAGATTAATGTTTTTTTTTTCATGCTGAGTAATCAATAGTTGCTTTTAAAATATGTTGTTTGGATTCAGAGTTTCTTAGAATTTTGCAGCTATGGCCAGGCGCGGTGGCTCACGCCTGTAATCCCAGCACTTTGGGAGGCCGAGGCGGGTGGATCACGAGGTCAAGAGATCGAGACCATCCTGGTCAACATGGTGAAACCCCGTCTCTACTAAAAATACAAAACATTAGCTGGGCATGGTGGCGCGTGCCTGTAATCCCAGCTACTTAGGAGGCTGAGGCAGGAGAATTGCCTGAACCCAGGAGGCGGAGGTTGCGGTGAGCAGAGATCGCGCCATTGCACTCCAGCCTGGGTAACAAGAGCGAAACTCCGTCTCAAAAAAAAACAAAAAAGAATTTTGCAGCTACCTGTTTTAAAAAAATCCATTATCTTGACAGTAAAAGTGTGAACTTAAGCACAATTTACTAAATTATTGATCACTAATGGATAGTAGTAAGGTAATTAAAATAATTATTAACACTTGTAACATTCGTTTACATTATTCCACTTAGACTTTATTGTACTATTTATATTTTTGTTTTTATCAGTTATATTTGTATTTTTCTTTCTTCTTCCACTGTATCATAATCTTCTTGCAAGTCATATTTTTCCTTTGTAAAATCCACAGTGTCTTCTAAAGTATTCGCAATCATGAATGTGTTATTGATGACCTATTTACTTAGCATGATAAAACAATAATAGCAACTTAATATTTATTGAGCACTTAGTATGTATCAGACCGTTCTAAACAGTTTATACACTAGCTTCTTAACCCACACAGTAATCTTTAAAAGTAGATATTACTATATACTTTTTTTTTCCATATGAGGGAACTGAGAGAGATTAAGCAGGTTGCTTGAGGTGTGCACCTAGGAAATTACAGAGCCTGAATTTAAATCCAGACAACCTAATCCCAGTGCGATATTCCCTTCCATAGATGGCCATGTTATTGTATAAATCACGCTGGTAAAACTTCTTTAAACAAAATTTTAATCCTGTTTTATAACTATGCAACACTGAGCAACCAATAAGGTAGGGCAAGACTCAAAATATATTTTCTGGAATAGCATTTAATTTTGGCTTCTGTTCGTACTTCTCAAGATTGAATTTTCTATGTGAAATGACCCTAAGAATGTCTTAGTCTGTAATCTTTATAGTTTAAGATAAATTAATCCATGAACGTAAAGCTATAAAGTTATCTCTTTACTAAATAGTTATCTCTAAAATCTCTGTTTGGCAAAATTCTTTATTTATTTTTATTTATTTATTTATTTTGAAACGGAGTTTCGCTCTTCTTCCCCGGGCTAGAGTACAATGGTGTGATCTCAGCTCACGCAACTTCCACCTCCCAGGTTCAGGCAATTCTCCTGCCTCACAGCCGGCCGAATAGCTGGGATTACAGGTATGTGCCACTATGCCTGGCTAATTTTTTTGTCTTTTTAGTAGAGACGGGGTTTCTCCATGTTGGTCAGACTGATCTTGAACTCCCAACCTCAGGTGATCCGCCTGCCTCGGCCTCCCAAAGTGCTGGGATTACAGGCGTGAGCTACTGTGCCTGGCCTAAAATTATTTTTATTCGAAGCAAAGATTATTTTATCTTTGTGGAAGAATCAATATTCACTGTTAGTAAATTACAATGATGCACAAATGCTTTGAATAGTCTACACTGAGACAGTTTTCCCAGGATTTGCTGGCTAACTAGTTAAACTATCTGTACTCTGTTGAGTGCAGGGTGGACTCATAGAGACTTGGAGGAAGTGTGGGGTGGTGGGGCTCAGGTCCAACTATCACCAGTTACTTGTACGATCACTGGAAGACCAGCAAAGTGTTCTTGTGTATGAAAGAGTATGTCCAACTATGTAAAACAGGATTAAATCTTCTTCTAGGGCTTGATGTTTGTTGTCTATATGATTGAGAAATTCAGAAATTTCAAAAATATATTTTGATACACGTAAAGACAATTACACTTTTTGGCCTTTGAAGTCTCTCAATGTCTTGTTTAATCATACACACTATTTGAAAATCTTAAACATTCCCAATTACGATATACATTAAACAATTCTGAGTACAGAATCAGTCTTATGCTCCTTTAGAACATAAATTTAATTGACTCCTCCAGATATACTTTAACTGCAATCATATTTATGTTCCTTCTCTTTATCCCATGTGTTCACAAACAATTAAAATAATAACAAAATAATGGTTACCTCTGGTTCCACTATAAAAATAGTGCTTTAGAGTTTATTTCAGATTATCAAATACTCCACTTATTTTCAGTTTCAAGTCTATTGACAAAATTCTGTTTTTCCATAATTTTAATTTCTACCAGCTTAGACTATAGTCTTTGGAGTTGATGTTTTTCAAGATAATCATGCTTCTTTATTGAAAAAGAACTTTTTCCCACATTTATTTTGTATCTCCCAGTTGTGTCTACCTTCAGTGTTTTAATTGCAGGTTAGTTTGGGGCTATCTGCATAAAGATGAATTAGTTTGGAAACCAAATTTCATTACTCCTACTACAAAGATAGGCTCAATAACAGATGCAACAAATTTTAACTATCATTTCCATTGGGATCACAGATGGTATTGACATGGAAGGCATCTGTGGCACAGGCCAGCGGAGAGATGGTTGGCTTCCTCTTAGAGTCAGAGTAAACGGATGTGGAAAAAAGATCTAAGGACGCCATGAGGAATTCCATGTGTGCATGCAGGTCACGGTGAGTCAATTATAACAGATTCAGAGCTCATCTGTGGGGAACCTGGGGAAAGGCTGGGTCCTGGGTGAGCCACAGTTTTTCTACTCTGTTTCTGGCAGAATCTAGAATAAAGCAAACATGTGATAAAGTGTTTACAGTTAAAGAATAGATGGAAAAGACTTTTAAGTGGGACGAGTGTTTTACCAAGCAGGAATATGGTCACAGTAAGTTTGAATCCCCTCGCACTGTTAACAAGGAGAGTTATGTATCAAGAGATAAATGAATTGGCAAGGTAAATAGATAAAACCTATATGTGAAAGATATAAAGTAAAAATAAATGTAGGGCAGGATTTTACTATTGAGTATATAATTGAGTGTACAGACAAGGCTATACAAGTGGGCTTAGATTTGCCATTTGTTAATTTAACAAATACTACTGAAACCTACCATGTGCTAGAAACTGCAACAGTTCCCAAGAGACAACAACGTGCAAACTAAACATAGTCCTTAATTTTCCAGAGCTTACTGTCTTTTCAGGGAGACTCTATGCATGGTAAAACACTAGCACCAATGTAAAGGATAAATACATCATTGAAACAATCTTTTTCTTTTCTTTTCTTTTTCTTTCTGAGTCTTGCTCTGTTGCCAGGCTGGAGTGCAGTGGTGTGATCTCAGCTCACGGCAACCTCCACCTCCCAAGTTCAAGCAATTCTCCTGCCTCAGCCTCCTGAGTAGCTGGCATTACAGGTGCATGTCACCACTCCCAGGTAATTTTTGTGTGTCTTTTTTTTTTTTTTTTTTTTTTTAGTAGAGATAGGATTTCACCATGTTGGCCAGGAATGGTCTCTATCTCCTGACCTCATGGTTCGCCATGTTGGCCTCCCAAAGTGCTGGGATTACAGGCGTGAGCCACCGCACCCAGCCCAATCTTTTTCTTTTTATCATTCTCAATATTTGTACTTGTGCAGTTCATCCTTTTCACTATCATAAGCCGTTGGTGCAACAATAAGCATTTTACCTATATTAACCCATTTAATATTGTAATACTTTCTGCAGCAGAATTATTAACATTCTCATTTTTACAAATGAAAATGCTGAGGTGTAGAAATATTGGAGTTATCTGCTGAAAAGGTTAAACAGCTTTCAGCTGGGGGGCTGGGAACCAAACTCTGGCGGTCTAGAGGTCCAGAGTCTGTGTGCTCTTAATCATGACTGTATTGCAATGATGCAATTCTTCATGCTAAACTTCCTGTAAAACTTTATCCAGAGTGCTACTTTTTATTAATTTCTTTTTCATAGGATCACAATGTTCCTGTGCCATTTGTGTTTTCTGGAGTGCTCTTCATACAGTGAGTCTTTGGAATATGTTATTGATAAGTAGCCTCACCAGCCAGGCTAAGAGGGTCATTTTGTTGCATAAATGATGGTGATAAACTTCATTAAATGTAGTTTTAATCCTGCTTTGTAGCTGTAGACCTCAGTTAACAGGCTTTTAAGTAAGAATAAACCCAGGAGAAGGAGGACTTACCTGAGGAAACTTCCTGGCATGTGCCATACAGTGATGCTTCAAGCAGGCTGAGAGGACACTTGGTGACCAACAGCATCTCTCTGAGGAGGCTATTCTGGGGACAGAACTTCTCTACCTGCTTTTTTTTTTTTTTTTTTTTTTTTTTTTGAGACAGGGTTTCACTGTATCGCCCAGGCTGGAATGCAGTGGCATAATCTCAGCTCATTGCAACCTCTGCCTCTCCGGTTCAAGCGATTCTCATGTCTCAGCCTCCCCAGTAGCTGGAACTACAGACGCCCGCCACCATGCTTGGATAATTTTTGCATTTTTTGGTAGAGATGGGTTTCACTGTGTTGTCCAGGCTGGTCTCGAACTCCTGGCCTCAAGCGATCCACCCGCCTCGGCCTCCCAAAGTGTTGGAATTACAGGCATGAGTCACTGTGCCCAGCCTACCTGCTTTATCTCCATAGTGCAATTCTCTCTCCACTTTTCTTCAGAACATGCCTTCTTATTACACCCTGCCTCTATGGCATCATGGCATTGGCTGCACGCTTATTTCCACAGCACTTTGTATTTGCTGACGCACTTTTGAGCCTCCAATTTTAATTTCCCCTGAATAGTATCCCATGGGATGCAGTTTAAGGCACCTGGTTTAGGGCAGAGGTTTGGTGCTGGTGTTCCCATGAGTTGATGACTAGTCCAGAGCCAGGTGCCCTCGACTTGGAAGTCAACGCCTGTCCACTAATTTGTGGCCAGGTTGTGATATGTCAGGAGCTTCTGCAGGGAGAATCTGGGATGTGAGTAGTGAAATTGTCAAATAATTTGTGTAGCTTTTTCATTATAAACACATTATTAACGTATTTTCCCATTGAATACCTGATTTACAATCCGTGTCAGTAATCTGTGTGGCTGGTGGGACAAGAGACAGAGAAAGAATCTGTAGAATGAAAAGAGAATGCGGAAAGATGGACCATGAAACTGTTAGAATTGCATAAATATTAAATTTTGAACACATTTCTAAAAACAGAGTTGTAAATAATGTGCTTAATCATGACGTTGTTGATAATAAAGTGATTAAGACAGAAAGGAGATTATATAGATCATTTGCTTAGGAGATTATATAGATCATTTGCTACTCTGAGAAACTAAAACAGGTGGATGCCAATAATTTAAACATTTACATCCAGAGGAAAACCCCCTAAAAACTGTGGAGCAACATACTCTTGAGAAGCCACTAAAATACGTGGCCCGTGTTTCCTCCCACTCTCTTCACCTCCATTACTCCATTTAGATGTTCTTCTTTGCACCTATCACTTCCTGCACACTACGTATCTATGTGTTTACTTGCGCTTGTCTCTCCTGCTAGAATATAAGGTTCTTCTAGCTGCTTCGTCTCTTTGACTCACCACTCTATTTCCAGTGCCTACAAAGTACCTGTCCTGTGGTAGATGTTTATAAATGTTTGTTGAGGCCGGGTGCGGTGGCTTACACCTGTAATCCCAGTACTTTGGGAGGCGGAGGCAGGCAGATCACTTGAGGTCAGGGGTTCGAGACCAGCCTGGCCAACATGGTGAAACCCTGTCTCTACTAAATACAAAAATTAGCTGGGTGTGGTGGTGCATGTCTGTAATTTCAGCTACTCAGGAGGCTGAGGCAGGGAGAATTGTTTGAACCCGGGAGGCGGAGGTTGTGGTGAGCTGAGATCACACCACTGCACTCCAGCCTGGACAACAAAGTGAGACTCCATCTCAAAAAAAAAAAGAAAATATTTTAGATATAATAATTGTATACATTTACTGAGGGTAAGAATATCAACATGGATTGAAGTACAGCATTAATTATTTCTCTACCTTTTTAGTGCAGGAATCCTTTTCACAACAGCGTGTAACATCGCTGGTCAAGTTATTAATTCTTTATCTCTGCATTATTTTAGCAACATATTATGGCATCAAAAATAAACATATTTCTTTACTGACTTGATGTTAGCAGTTTTTGTATGTGTGCTCAAAAAGTCAATCTTTTAAAATATATATTTTTCTATTTGTTTCTAATTGGTGAGCTAAGTGAGAGACTTTATGACTCTATTTGTGAACATTTCTTGTAAAAATATCTTCTTCCCCCCACTTTGAACAATAGATTAAAAGCCACATTAGACATAATAGTCATTATACTTTTATTTTTCTAACTTTGACTTTTGAAATATTGAAAGCATTTCAATGTACTATGTAGGAATTTAAATTAAATAAATGAACCTTGTGGACCTGTTGAGAATCATCTTGAGGTGAATTTGTAGAATTATTATCATTTATTGCTTTTCATCAGCTATATAATTGAGAAGGTTTTCCCAATGATTTATACCACCATAAAACACTTGGTCTTATTTCTATTAATTATGATTTAGAAGATGTAGTAAGTATAATGTTAATGAATGTGTTGAATGATGTTAGATTAATTGGAATGACAAAAACGCCTTAAGCAAAGAGTAATAGTTTGGGAGTATTGGCCAATCCAAAGATAAACTATTATGGACTTTGTGTCCTGCCCTGTCCTTAGAAATCTGGTCCTGAGCAAGAAGTCAGAGTCAATCACTGATCACCATTTCTCATATATTTTCTTGAAAAGCTTTTTCTTATGGAAATTTCAGACATATACAAAAACAACTCCAAGTATTATTCCTCCAACCTCAACCATGATCAACTCATGACCAGTCTTGTTTTCATATATATTCCCATCCAACCCTTTTCTCTCTCTATCTGAACTCCACTAGATTATTTTAAATACAATCCAAGACATCATATCACTTTGTTCCCAGTTTTAATGAGCCTTTTGTTGGGAGAGAAAGGGGGAGGAGAACCAGTAGCATTCTACGTAGCAGTGTGGTAGGAGGATCAGCACAAAGTTTGTCTGTTTCCCAAAATGCCTGATGTTGGTGGGCCACAGTGTCAGAAATTACCAGAGAATTACATCTCTTTGGCTATTGCTCTAAACATAAGAACTAGGTAAATACCCCTGCAAAATGCACATATTTCTGAGAATGGGAAATGCATTAATTTTCAGGAATTATAGGTATGCATTTTAAAATCAGATTCACATACAATCATCAGATCCAAGTTATAACCATAATGAAGCAGAATTTTGGACAGACATATTTCAGAGATAATTAGAAATGGCACAAAAAATGTCAGAACCTAGATCTTGACAACAGTACACTAGAATTTGTGTTGGGGTGCAGTAAGGGAAAGAGGAGAGAACTTTGCACAGAAATACGCAGGAGGAAGAGTCTCCTCTCACTTTACACAAACTTCTTGGCAAATATGAAATCATATCTTTGTCTATAGCATTAATTATTCTCTGTGTCGGTGATTTCTAGGTCTGCGTTTCTGTAACTTTCCTTAGCTTTGGTCCAAATATGTAACTCCTTTGGTCCAAATATATAAATAACTCTTTCTACATAGTTGTGTACAAGGTTCCTCATATTCAACATGTCTGGAAGAGACCATTCTGACCCCAAAGCCTATTTTCCCTTTCTTTCTTTCTTTTCCTTCCTTCCTTCCTTCCCTCCCTCCCTCCCTCCCTCTCTCCCTCCCTCCTTCCTTCCTTTTTCTTTCTTTCTTTCTTTCTTTCTTTCTTTCTTTCTTTCTTTCTTTCTTTCTTTCTTTCTTTCT